>NW_006399794.1:11064575-11096314 GCF_000299155.1 Elephantulus edwardii
ATAAAATTTCAAATTTATGTATATTCCTTTCAAGAAGTAATTGCCAGTTTGGAAACACAGTGAGAATAGATAGACCATAATTTAACAAGATAACATTTCAGATGAGTGACAGAAGTTTAAATGTGTTGGAAAAAGGAAAAAGCAAAGAACAAACAGCAAGTAAGAGAATCAGAAAGAGACAAAAAACAAAGATGGAAGAAAAGCAGAACTTAAGGAACAAAGAAAGAGAGGGAAGGATAGAGGAAGAAAAGAGGGAAATAAAATTTTAGAGAAAAATATGTATACCAGGGGTGAAGTCAGTGAATGTATTTTGGATCCTCATATTTGAATTCCTATAAGAAATAAAATAATATAAATACCATATCTAAAATAATATATACCTAAATTATTTATACTATGTAAATATTGAACAATTTACATACACATTTTTCTCAAGTAAAAACATAAGTGAAATTTTTAAACTATTTTTTAAGAACAGTATTGCTTTGTTTTAGAAGTTCACTATATAAACAAAAAGTTCTCCTGACTGACATCTTATTAAAAACATTCTGCACTTGCATATTCATTTACATACATACATCTCTTATGACTGCAAGATCATTTTTGAGATAATGCTTATTTTGCTATAAATTCATTTCAGATGTCAAACTATATGCAATCTTCTTCATTTATTACTCTGCTTCATTTATCTCCATTATTTTTAATGTTAACCATTCAAAGGAAAATTGTTTCCTCTGTTTCTATTTATGTTACGTTATATTGTTATGCCCTATAATATCACATTGTATCAATTATGTACTTTTAAGTAAAATCTAGTTTAAATTAGGCACATTTCTAAGGATTAAAAATTTAAGTGTGAACAAAAAATAAAACACTATTATGCAAAAATATATATAGTTATTATGTTTTAAATCTTCCCATCAATTCATCCTTATATGGGTCAGAGTCATTTAGCCTTTCAAATAACTAACATTCCATGTCAAGATGTGAATAGTCATGTAAGAAATTGTGAAAACATCATTTAGAGCATTTAATTATAAAACATGAAGAACTGATTTTAATGCTGACATAATAGAAAAACAAAACTTATAAATTTATTACAGTTGATACCAGATTTTATCAATATACCAGATATAGAGAGAAAGAGAATTCCAGATAAATATCAGTTTGGGGGAAAAAGAAAAAATCTATTTCCTGTATAAAGAAACACCAGCATATTCATTGTGACTTTAAAGAGAACTTGTATTCAGAAATGCTGTCAGTGATAGTGTCTCTTACATTATGCATTGCTAAATTCATATGTCAACAAGTTTCAAAACACTAGTAGAACAGTTGTTAATTTTTTTTTATTTTACAATTTCAGTTTTGCTTTGAATGGTCTTATTTCCAAAACACATGCTCCTCTTTGACATTTAAATGTCTTAGAATGAGCTCAAAACTTGTCCTATGATTTTTTTTTCTATTGCTGAGTGGGAGGAAACATCCGAATTTTGTAAAAATATATGACTGAGCATGGTTCAGCACCTAAGAAAAGCATGTCATGATTTAGTCAAATGCAGTACATATTAGAAAATCATATTCTTTTAAGTTCATGCTTTAAGAACTCCAGGGAAATTGTAAAAAACTGTAAACATAGTCTATCAATGAAACCTGAAAAATTAAAATCTACTTGTCTAAGTGTTATATTTATTAGTAAATGATGTTATAAGATAAAAGCAGTAAAGGACCATATTACAGTATTCTCTAATAATTATCATATAGAAGAAGATAGGAATAAGAAAACCCCAATCATTATCATTATCAAATGCAACATTCTCCAATTTTTCTTTTAGCTGCAAATCTTTCAAATCCTGTTCAAAACATATGCAATTTCTGTTAGTCGCTTCATCCTGGGAAGCTTGATATATCAATTTTCAATACTGGGCGTACTTAGCTAAACAATGATACATATCTCTACACGAGTTCACTCACTGCACATTAAAAGGCCATTTCATGTTCACGTGTATCTGTTCACAGCACTGTCTTTCCCTTTAGGAGAACAAAATCCACACTTCTGTGTGGAGAAGTGGAACCTTACTTTAAGAGGATGATGACTTGATGGTGTTTTACAAACCTTGGAGGGAGGGTCTCCTAGGTGTGGCTAAACTCTGGTGAGATTAAACAAGGTCCTGAGAGTTCTTAACTATCACAAACAAAAAGGTTAAATTATTTTTGTCCCAAGAGATTTTAGAGAAGAGGGACCATGTATTAGTCATTACATATCTTAGAGCTTCCATTATATATCTTAGCGTTTAAAGAGAGCACAACAGCTCTCATTTCACTAGATCAAAACTAATCGGAGTGATTTATTATGAGAAGCAAGCTCAAGTGAAGACATATAAATTGAAATTATGTTTAGATAAATCAACTACTTAGGAAAAGTTAAGCTATTTCATGAATTAAATAATAATTGGATTTTCTTCAATCAGGTAATATAAACTTATAACATGTATTTTGCCAAAGTGACAAAAAATGTAAAATAGAAATTTTGGAAGCAAACACTCACATTCCTTTCTCTCTAGTGATAAAATAATAAATTGTGTCTAAATTTATCTTTTTTAATAGGACAGACAATGTTCCTAAAATAATTTAATACTTGTGATCAGACTTCATTTTTCTCCATAAAATATTACGTTGGTCACTCAAGAATTTATCAAAGACTTGTTGCTATAGCTGTGAAATATACAACTATGTACTTCTAAATTCACAGTGTTGTCTTCAAAACCATATCTTCCCTTTTTATCTTTATCCTAACTATACCTCAACTGTGACAAAATATTTTTAATCTAATACTCTTCAAGGGAGGTCTGGTGCCCTAGTGGATAAAGAGTTGAACTTCCAATCTATACACACATGATTCAAATCCACTAGCTTGCTCAATGAGGGATAGATAAGCAGTCTCTTCCTGTGTGATTTACGGCCTCTGAAAACCCAGAAGAGGGTCCCCTGAGAGTCAGTTCTTACTCAACAGCATGTAACAGCAACAATATTAGTCACGAAATACTAGATCATAAAACTCATTTTATGTTATTTGTCATGCTTATTTAGGTAAAATCATAACAAATTATATTTTCACTATTTTAAGAGGCACACTTCTGTGATTTAACAAATTGGCATTTTTTTTTCTGCAATCACTGCCCCAAAATATATAGATATTTCTACCATCCTGAAAATGTTCAATTTATTTCTTTGAAGTACACTACTTCATGTATTGCTTAGTCTATTTGTTAACTCACATAAATGTACCAAAAAGAACTGATTGGCACTGACAAATTTCAATATATAAGCAGGAGCCAATCGTAATGAAGGAAGAAGTGGAAGCTTCTTTGAAGGCATTGGCAAAAAAATAAGGCCTCAGAAATTGATGGGATATTTGGTGAAGATCCGCAAGTCAAACGGCGTCCATGGCCTCTACCAGGTCTTCAACGTGTCGGTGGAGGACATTACCATCTACAGCACTGCCAACTTTGGCATCTACAGCAAGGCCAAAGGCATGCTCCCAGACCCCAAGAACACGCACATCATGGTCAGCTGAATGATCACGCAGTCACTGCAGGGGCCGGAGCGGTGTCCTACCCCTTCGACACTGTGCAGAGAAGGATAATGATGCAGTCTGGCCGGAAAAGAGCGGACTTAACTATTCTTGGGGATGATCGGCTACTGGCACAAAATCTTGAAGGACTAGGGCGGCAAGGCCTTCTTCAAGGGCGCCTGGTCCAACGTGCGGCAGGGCATGGGTGAGGCCTTTGTGTTGGTCGATAAGCTGAGGAAGGTCATTGAGGGCCACCCCACCCCTCCGTGTGGACCACCCCCCCCTTCCATATGGACCACTGTCCTCTAGGACTTCCCCATCTGTCAGGACCACTGGCCAGGGCTTGACCACCATGGACCACTGTTCACACATTCATTAGTGGATGCTGCCGGGGACCCCAGTCCAGAGGGCACCTGGCGCCCCTCCCTGTGTTTCCATTATTTATTTACAGAATCAGGACGCCTCCCGCCCACCTGTACATACATGTGTGTAGCCCGCCCAACTGTGTATGTGTGCCTGCCTCAGCGTCCCTACTCCTCTACCAGGCCAGCCCCCCATTATGTCTCATGTTGGGCTGAAGCCAGACCAATAAACAGGAAGCACCAGTTGGGGGGGGGAATAAATTGATGGGATAGAAATTAATTTCATTGCGGATTAAAATTAGGTGTTGTTTATTAATTATACTAAAGTAGAACACTGCTATGACATTGTCTAGAGAGCAAAAGATGGGACATGGGAGCTCAGGGCCATGAGTATCTCTGAAAGGGCCAGAGGGAATGAGAATAGCACAGCTACTCACCACACCAGAGCAGAAAGCAAATAAAGAGCCCATAGCACAGTCCCATGGTGCCTCTAGAACTACACCAACAGCAAGATGTTCAACATTCCTTGTTGACTGACTTTACTCACAGTTGTGGTACTGAGAGTGAGGTTTATTAGGGAAGTAAGTTGGAGAGTGGGGAGGAAAAGAATATTAACCAATGCAAGTCTAGGTTTTAGTCCAACTGTTCCAAGACACAATTCCTCCATTAGTTTAAGCTTTGGTTTCAGTTCAGCAAGCAGCTTTTCCTTCCACCATCAAAGGCAAGGACAGTACAAACCATTAATTGTGACTTTTATCTCTGGGTTCCTTTGACTACACCTTGCTACAGTTTCTCCACCACCATCGTCAAGATCATATCACCAGGCTCTTGCTCCAATCTCTCTCTAGTTTTGCTGTCCAGTGTGGGAAGCACTTTCTCTCTCTCTCTCTCTCTCTCTCTCTCTCTCTCTCTCTCTCTCTCTCTGCCTAGTCCCTCAGCTGTTGATGATTTGCAAGACTATGTGCTTGTAGTTAAGGTAGCTGGAAGCCAGAGGGGGCTAATGTAATAGCTAAAAATAAGCCAACTTTTAAGATAACATCATAGATATAATTTTAGTTGTGTTTCAGAAGTTGGTCAGATTACAATATTTGTTGATTTTTCATTATCTGGGCTCTGTTATTGTTGTATACCATACCACTGACCCATAGCTGATACTCTAGCAGGTTTTCAGAGTCAGTTAATCACATGGCAGGAGAGTGTTCATACTTCTCCTATGGAGCAGTTGGTAGATTCAAACTTTGGGCCTTCAGCATTGCAGCACAGCTTTTTGTCACTAGTCTACTTACTAGCCAAAAACACCTCTTTAAGAACTGGAACTAAGTGACAACAGACAACATTTACAAAATAATATTTCAGAATAGATGAAAGTAATGAAACAAGGGATGAAAAGCTGAATCACAAATTTAACCATATCAGAACATGTATATTATTATTGTTAAGTACCAGTGATATGATGTCCATAATAATGAAACATTGTTCCATCTGCACCACTTCACAAACACAAAAAAACAACAACCCCAAAACAAAACCAAAACACCCATAAAAACATTGAGGGACTTAATAAACCTGATGTAATTTTCATTATTCTTACTTCTTGTTGCTAGGTGCTATCAAGTCAAGTGAAGAGGGAACTTATGAACAATACCTGAATCCTGTCTTATCCTGTGTCATCTTCATCATCTCTGATATGCTTGAGCCCATTGCACAGTCACTGTGTCAGTCCATCTTGTTGAAGATCTTTATCTTTTTCTCTGACCCTCCACTTTCCAAGTATGATGTCCCTTTCCAAGGACATGCCCAAAGTATCAAAGATGAAGCTTCACCATGTTTGCCTCCAAGGAGAACTCTGGCTGCATTTTTTCCAAGCTAAAACTGTTTTTATGGAAGTACAAAGGACATTCCATACTCTTCTCCAACACAACAACTCAAAGGCATCAATTATTCTTCTGTCATCCTTATTCATTGTCCAGCTCTCATGCTTAACAAGTGACTGAAAAAAAGATGATGGATTGTATCAAGCTTATGTAATCTTCAAACTTATCATTGCTCTTCAGTATTTTGGAGAGGTCCCTCAAAGTGTTCTTGTCCCAAAAGCAATGTATCTCCTGATGTCCTGACTACTAGTTTCAAAGGTGTTGATTTTGGATCCAAGTAAGATAAATCATTAACAATTATAATCCTTTCTCCATTTATCAGGATCTTTGTTTTCTTGATGTTGAAATGTAATCCATATTGAAGACTAGAATTTCATCTTCTGCAGAAAGTACTTCAGGTTTTCCTAAATTTCAGCAAACAAGGTTGTGTCACACACAAAACATAGATTGTTGATAAGTCTTCCTTTGATCCTGATGACACAAAGTTCTTTTTAGAATCTAGCTTCATAAATTATTTGCTTAGCATGCAGGTTAACTTGGTATGGAGAAAGAATATAACCCTGACACATATACTCCTTGATTTTAAAGCAAGCATTGTTCTGTTCAGACAATAGCTTCTTGGTCTAGATACTAATTTTGAACGAGTGCAATTAAATGTTTATTGTGATATACCATAAAAGGAACAGATGCAATTTGGGGAAGGTTGAGCCTAACTTTTACCTGCTTCATAAAGGGGAGCTTTCCTCATCAATAATATCCATAATACCATACAAATAGCTACTTGGTCAGATATGCCACCCTACATGCTCCTGCACGTATTTCTACTAGTCGTTGAATCCAATGTTTGTTGCAATTTAACATTGCTCATGCTTATGGGGTTTATTAGGGAAATAGGTTGGGGAGTGGGGGAGGCAAAGTATATCATACAATGCAAGTCCAAGATTAGCCCAGCTGTCCCAAACCAGATTAACAAGGCACAATTCCTCAATTAATGAAAGGCCAGGTTCAGTTCAGCAGCACATATGTACCTGATTTTCTCAATCATCCATCAGTCACAAGTTAGCTTTTTCTTCAGTCATCCAACAATTCAAGAACTGACTCATATAATTGTAGATATGCAGACCAGTTTTGTAGAAACAGGTGAGCAATGAACCAGGCTGTATGCAAATGGATGCTCAGAACACAATATACAATTTCTCAGTTTAGACAACTTCTCATCCATCAGTAGGCTTGGGATAAGTCAACAAGTCACAGTGCTGCTCTTGTGTTGGTGTCTTTCCAGACCCTCACAATGTAGAGAGTGGTTTTTGTTTTTTTGGGTTTTTTTTCATATTGGTCCCACAGCTGTTGATGAGTTGGAAGAGTAGTATTGGTTCTTTATCATATTCTATTTACTGAAATATTTCTGTGTGAACCAATTCATTTTGGTACAGTGACTGTTTAATTCCTCCATCTTCTTTTTTATGTTTCCTTCATTATTCAAGATTTTGCTCATAGAATTCTTCAGTATTGCAACTCAAAGCTTGAATCTTTTCTTAGTCCCATACTGAGTATGTTCATTCTTTTAGATTTTCTAACTCCAGCTCTTTATACATTCCTTTGCTTTGACTTCTCATGTTCACCTTTGAAATCTTCTGTTCAAATCTCTTGACTCAAGGTTCCTTCCCCTTATTTGACTCCTTTCCAATCTAAGTTTTATAGTCTCTTTTGATGTCTATTTTTGCCTTTTCTTTTTAATCTGTCTTTGTAAAACTTTTGCTTTCTTTATGGATGATGTCTTTGATGTCATTTCACAATTTGTCTGGTCCTCATTCATTGGAGTTCAGTGCATTAAATCTGTTTTTAAGACGGCTTTAAAACACAGTTTAGATAGACTCATGATCATATTTTGATTCTCATGGATTTATTTTAATTTTTTTCAACTTCAGTTTGAACTTGCATATGAGTATTTGATGGTCTGTTCCACAGTCAGCCCTGAGCCTGGTTTTGACTGAAGATATTGAACTTTTCTAACTTCTCTTTCCACAAATCTGATCAATCTGATTCTTGTGTAATCCAAGAAGTGAAATTCATGTACATAGTTACTGTGGACTTTTTAAAATATTTGCAATGAATAAATTATTCACTGTATAAAATTCTAGCATTCAACATCCAGCTTTGTTATCAAGGCCATATTTTCGAGCTACTTCTTTGTTTCCAACTTTCGCATTCCAGTCACCAAGTACTGATGATTATCTATTTTGACTACATGTTTCATCAGTTTACAGCTGTAAAAGTTGGCAGAAATTATCAGTTTTTTCATCCTTTGTTTTTGTGGTTGGTGAATGTATTTGAATAATGCTTGTATTAATAGGTCTTCCTGGTACGTGTATGAGTAGTATCCTATAACTCACATTATTGTAGTTCAGGATAGATCTGTCCATCTCAGCTTACTAAAGCATAAGATATTGATTTTTTGAACTTTATACATCCCTATTCCAATTATTATTGGAGATTTGCAGCTCTTCTCATTTTGAGTCTTATTACATTAGTAAAGGAAGGTTGTTCCTTGTGTTAAAGCTTTACTCTAGCTGTATCATGATGGTGGACTCTACTTGTAGAAGGTAGCACTTCTCCATCTGTTCCATGGAAAGGATGGGAAATTTCCTCCTATATAATTTACTGACCCTGAAAATCCACTGGAAGGTCACCTATGGATCAGTTCCAATTAGATGGTACACAACAATAATGCTTGGAATGAAACAGTGAGGAAGAATGGAGTTGTATTCATAGTAAAAAAAGTCCATTTCAGAATCCATTCTGAAGTAAAATGCTGTGAGCAATAGGATTCTATCTAAGTGGATACAAATTACCAGCAACTAAAGTCAAAGATGAAGAAATTGAGGATTCCTACCAAATTATGTAGTCTGAAATCAAACATACTATGAAGATTCGTTAATAATAATTAGTGACTTGAATGCAAAAGTTGGAGACAAAAAAGAGAGAATGATAATAGGAAATTATAGATTGAGTGACAGAAATGAGGCTGAGAATTTAATGACTGAATTTTGTACAAGAAATTATTTATCCTTTGTATATACCTTTTTCAAAAAAGCACAAACAGCATCTGTACACATGTACCTCACCTGATGTAGTACACAGGAATCAGACTGACTATATTTGCTGCAAGAATTCTTGGAAAAGCTTATCTCGATATCAGAAGTCAAAACCCAGCCAGTTGCTGACTGTGTTTTAGAAAAGTCTAACCATCATTTACTCACATCCAAGTTCAAACTGAAGTTGAAGAAAATAAAATTCCCCCAAACCAAAAAATGACCTTGCAACTATCCCACCTAAATTTAAAAGTCATCCCCAAAACAGGTTCAAGGCTTTCAAGTTCTCTAATTATCAAAGGCCAGTTGAGATGTGGGACATCAAGAATATCATAAAGAAAACAAAAGAGGAGAAAAGCATACTCATTCAGTAGTATATTTAGATATTATCACATTGAAAAAATAAATTAGTATTTAAAGATTATCATATTTTGGAAAAAATAAATTAGTGAGCTGGTTTCTGATTAAATGACCTTTTGAGACTTCTCAAAATATAGTGGAAAAAAAATAGGTGATCCAAAAAAGGTAGGTATTTTTCAATTGACATAGAAGTTAATTACTGTATTAACAGTAACTCTTACTGAGATCAGCATGTGAAAAGTGGCACTTCTTGGAGCATTCCTAGGGTGTAAACAGTGCTGCTAATCACCTTCCAGCTGAAGAAAGGAGGTACTCCCTGAAGACTCCTATTCTTAGGGGATAATCGTGTGGATAACAAAAATAAAGCTGATAAAGCTGATCAAGCCAGATCACTGGCTTCTTCATTATGATTGGGAGAGAAAACTGCCATGGTAAAGTTTACTGACTTTACTCCCTTAGGCTCCAGAGAGTGGAGAACTAAAGTTTAACTGACTTGAGTTGTTAAATAGAGATTAGAGCAAACGGATTTTGGATATGTGAATTCTTAGGGAAATCCTAGCTTGTTAGCCAGAAATCTCTGCAATAAGGAACATATTTCATTCCTGAGAAAATATCTCTAACTTTTGTTTTTCTATTTTCTCAAGCAAACTAGAGAAAATCTTACTAAACCAATTGGAAAGTAGTAGATACTGGTATTCTTATACTGAAGAAGTAGAAGACTATTCATGCTTATGGTGATCTGAGTTCAGCTTCTTGCTTCAACGCTAGTATCCCTTGAAATTAGACAATACAGATTCTGAAAATGTCCTAGAATATATGAGTCAGAAAAATCTTTGAGAAGCTGATAGCAAACACCACATGAAACAAAGTTTAAACTAAGTAGAAAGTGCTCTAATCCAAAGGAAAATGAATTTCCTAGATCTCACTTCATGTTCTCTGATTTAACAAACTCAAGCTTTTTTTAAAAAATTTTTTTCAATAAAATAAGACTAAGAAAGTTTTGGAAGGTAATTTTAGTATGTTTGTTTTTATGATAGTATGTAGAATACAAACTAGCCATTTTTTGTGACTTGTGAATAGTTCTACCTTAATCTAGATTCAAATTTTTAAAAAAATGGAATTGCAAATGAAAACTAAATCAGAGGATACTATCCTTTGGCTTTTTATTCATAATTTCAGATCCAAGAGGGCCAGTTTTGGAAAAAAATCTTTTTTCTTTTTATTTCCCCCCCCCTCCCCCCCAGGACTCTTTCTTGACCAAGGATTGGAAATAAGGGACACATGAAATAAAGAAGTTACATAGTAATGAGGTCACCATATTAGAATTTCTTTCTATGGAAAGACAGAGGGTTTTGAAATGTGTGTGTTTACAAGGAAAAAATATTGATAATGTTTTTAATAAATTAGTGATTGTAAGGAATGGACAGCTTTACGTTGGGTCATTAAATATAAATATGATGTGTGTTTGTTATGTTTTGTTGGGACTTTTCTTTGTAGCTTTACAAGTAAACATACAATATGATCTGAGATGGAGTCAGAAGACATAAAATTTGCAGCCTCTGGAAAAGAGACCTAAATGTGTACCCACCAGATTTTACCCGAGACAAAGAAGGTTTGGCAAAATAGACCACAAAAATGACTTAATCTTTAATAGATTATAAATTAAAATGGAATATTTTTGACAGATTTAATTTTAAATGAAAAATTATCTGTGTTAGTTTTCATCTTTGCATTGTGTAAAACTTCTATCAGAGACAGGGTTATAGAAAAATATTGCTGAATTAATATTTAGTTAGATACTCATAGAAAATTATAGTAAATTAAATCAATAAAGTTAGCAAACTGACTTTTCCTATTTATTTGAAAAAATACTACTCATGAATACAAATAGTCACTAGAAAAATACTTTTATGCAATAAAAAAATTATAAATATGGTCTTTATACAAGTCTACAAAATCATTCAAATGATCTTCAATCAATCAATACCTTGTACTATTAGAAATATCATCATTGTTTCTCACTTGTATAATTTAAGGAAAAAAATCATATGTGTACATTCAGCAATGAGTTTTCAAATAATGGATTGCTTCTTAAACTATGTGATGATGAAAGATTATTTAGCAAATTTTCTAATCCAAAACAAATAACTAGTTTCTAAAATATCATATAAAGTTGATATTAAAGCAATAAGAAAATTAAGCATATAAAATAAGACTATAAATTTTGTTATTAAAGAAAATATAATTATTCAGCCAAATTCATAGAATTTTCTTATTATTACTTTCAATTTATATAGTCAATTCTACATACGAAAAACAGCACATTCTCTCACAAACATCAAAATAATCTATTAACCATTGTTGTAATGTATATAATTGTTGATAAAGGCAGATAGATATTTCCTGGAAGGATTTATATGATTATGGAGCAAGATAAAAATCTGCTAATTATTTAAAGAATTAATGAAATTATTCATAAGAGTTTTTTATTCACTTATTGTTGCACATTTTTCCCCCTCCTCTGCCTTCCCCCTCCCCTAGTCTTGTTCTAGACTGTTGTCATACTCTAGATTAAAATTGGAATTTGTTTTCAACTATGTAAACAACGATAGATATAGAAAGGCTTCAGGTCTTAGTTCATAGGGTTGCTATGAGACATGCTCAACTCTAAGGCAATCAACAACAACAACAACAAAATACCTGGAGAATTTTATATACAAATAAATTACTATGTATCAAATGCTGTAAAGGTTACCCATGGTGAACAGTGTTTGGTGGAGCTCCCCAATTAAAACAAGCTTGGATGCAGGAGTGGTATCCACTTTGGAAATAGCTTGCCTCTGGAAACTCTATGAACTTGGAGAAATGATAAAAGTTTATAAGGTTTCACGTCTTTCATTCATTGGGTCGCTATAAATTATCTATGACTGTACGGTACTTAACAACAGCAACAGTTAGAGATTCAGATTATTAAGAAATAGTATTTAATCTTATCTTAAAAACAGAATCATTTTAACAGAAAATTTTCATGAGACTATATTTATGAGGTGAATTGATTCAGTGACTGGGGTAATCAGGATAGGCGTGTCAGAGGCAATGCGATTGGCACAGGATAGAAAAGGGTTTAGGGCTATTGTACATAGGGTCGCTATGAGTTGCAAACGACTCGAGAGCACATAACAACAACATATATACTAATTCTATTTACATAAATCTGCTAATTCCAAGGCATACACAGTAAGAAAAATTTTAAAAAGTCATATATTAACATTTATTTCTTTTGGAATACTTTTCATTTTAGGCAAGGTGTGCAGATCTGGCATCATGTTTCCTGTCAACAGCACCAGCTATATTTTCTCCACCTTTCTCGTGACAGGCATCCCTGGATTAGAGGCTATTCACGTCTGGATTTCCATACCATTTACTGTCATGTTCTTCATTACTTTGGTGGGTAATCTGACAATCTTGATGGTTATTTGGAGAGAGCACACACTCCATGTGCCCATGTACCTTTTCCTGGCTATGCTGGCTGCATCTGACCTGGGTCTGTCTCTCTTCACCTTCCCCACCATGCTGAGAATCTTCTGGCTGAATGCTCGAGAGTTGAGCTTCTCTGCTTGTTTTACTCAGATGTTCTTCATTCATACCTTCCAGGATTTTGAGTCAGCTGTCATACTGGCGATGGCCTTTGACCGGTATGTGGCCATTTCTCATCCATTGCACTATTCTTCCATCCTCACTAATAGTGTAATTGCCAGCATAGGTTTGGCCATTTTCGTGCGAACCTTAATTGTACAAGTGCCCCTTCCTATCCTCTTGAGGAGGTTATGCTTTTGTCGCTCCAATGTGCTTTCCCATTCCTACTGCCTACATCCTGACATCATTAAGCTCTCCTGCTCCAACACTAGGATCAACAGCATCTTTGGATTGTTTGTGGTACTTTCCACCATGGGACTTGATTTTCTTCTCATTCTCCTTTCTTATGTGCTGATTCTAAAAACTGTACTAGGCATTGCGTCTCATGGTGGCCGTCTAAAGGCCCTCAACACTTGTATTTCCCACCTGTGTGCTGTGGTCCTCTTTTTCACCCCCATGATCTGCCTGTCTATGTTACACCGCTTTGGCCCAAAACTCCCTTCACACATTTATGTGCTCATGGCCAACATGCATTTTCTCATTCCTCCTGTAATGAACCCCATTGTTTATGTGGTGAAAACAAAGCAAATACGAGATAAAATTCTGAAAGTCTTCACCATAAAAGGTCCTGGAGAATCCAGAATCTCCTTCATAACATAGTATCATAAATGGAATACTAAATGGTCATTAATTTGACTCTTTCATCTAAAATGATATTTCACGTCTTTCTTTACCTAAGGAGAAAGAAAAGTATAACATCCTAAACAAAACCCAACCCAACCCACTGCAGTTTTAGTCGATTCTGACTCACCATGACCCTCTGTTAGACTTATGAGACTGTGAATCGTTATGGGATATTATCCAACCTTCTTCCATAGAGTAGTTGGTGGATTTAACTACTGACCTTTTGGTTAACAGTACTACATGACTTATTACACCATTAGGACTCCTGGAGTTCACCCTGAAGGAAAGTATTTCTTTCCAAGAGGTTTTCTTGATATTTTAAATATTTAAGTAGGGAGTAGCAGAAAAAAAAAAAAGAAATACACTATATTGATCTTTAGCATTTGGTCCTGTCTTCCAAACAGATTGTTGTAAGGGGCCATTGAGTCGAGTGCAAATTATAGAAAGCCTATGAACAATGGATCAGAATTTTTCCCTAACCTGTTCCATCTTTACTATCTTTGACATACTTGAATTTATTGTTACAGTCACTGTGTTAAACCATGTTGCTGAGGATTTACCTCTTCTGTCCTGACCCTTCACCTTTCCAAACGTGATACCCTTTTCCAAGGAAAGGCCCCTCCCAACAACATTCCTAAAGTATATGAGACAGAGTTTCACCATCTTTACCTTCAAGGAGCACCCTAACTGCACTTTCTCTAAGACAGCTTGGTTTGTTCTTTTCGCAATTCCTGAGATAGACGGTATTCTTCTCCAACACCACAGTTCAGAGGCTGCTCATTGTCTAACTTTCAGATGCATAGCAAGTAATTGAAAAGACAATGGCTAGAATCAGGTGCACTTTAACCTTTAAATGGGCATCTTTACTCCTTAGCACTTTGGAGAGAACCTTGACTGCAGACTTTCCCAACAAAATCAATGTTTCTTTTAATTTTTTGGCTGCTGGGAGATGATTGTGGATACAAATAATATGGAATCATGAACAAATTCAATCTGCTTTCCACCTACCATGATGTTGCCTATTTACCCACGATGAGGATTTTGTCCTCTTGAAGTTGAGATGTAACGCAGGAAGCATTTCAAGTACTCCTTGCTTTCACTAAGATTGTGTAATCTGTATTATAATGCAAATTGTTATGAATCTCTCTCTGATCCTATAATCACATTCTTCTTCATAAAGTACAGCTTTTTGATTATTTGCTCAGCATACAGATGTCATAGATGTGGAGAGAGGATATAGCTCTGACACACACCTTCTTCAGGTTTAACCATGGAGTTGTGCCCTTGCTCAGTTCACACAACAGTTTCTTGGTTCAGGTATAGGCTTTGCATGAATACAATTAAGTGTTTTGAGATTTCCATTGTGCTCAACATCAGCCATAACTTGTTATGATTCACATAGTCAAATGCCTTCGCATAGTCAATAAAACACAACTAGATATTGTTCTGATATTCTCTGTTTTCAGCCCAGATCTACCTGATACCAGCAATGATAGATATGGTACCATGGCCCCATTCTAAATCTAGCTTAAATTTCTGGCAGTTCTTTGTACTATTTACTTATTTTGGATAATCTTCAGAAAGATTTTTCTTGTATGTGAGTGAATTTTTCAAACATAAACTATACACACCTGTGACTTTTCTTTTCAATCCTTCAAATCCTCATATTGCTAGAAATCTATGACAACCATCCTTGTTTGCATTCCACATTCACCAGGAACTGCAACTCCTGTGGATTTTCTTACTATTCTATAACTTTTCATATTTTAATTTAGCCTTGCAATGAATATAAATATATTTCTCTTTTCCAACTTTCCATCTGTATTTTTGAGTTTTGATTAAAGATAGTGATCAGATTTTCAAATTATACTGTATAAGCTTTACAATTTATCTACAGCTGAGGATTCATTTGGTCTTTTAGCACAAAGGATAGTGTTGAAATGTTCAGAGCTCTCCTTAAGTCATCTATTATCACTATATCTTCTTTTGGGGGGAAAATTATATTGGTGATTGATGACACGTAATAACAATTATAAATGTACATGCAGTTTTAGGAATTATACAGAGATTCTGTGTATATCTTTGTTGTTTTTGTTGTTAGGTGTTGTCAAGTTGAGTATGGCTATAGTAACCCTATGAACAACAAACTTGAATCCTGTCCTAACCTGTGCCATCGTCACTATCTCTGATACATTTGAGCCTGCTGCGGCAGTGACAATGTCAATCCATCTCAATGGAGATCTTCCTCACTTTCCAAGCATGATATCCTTTTCCAAGGAATAGCCTCTCCTAGCACGATGTCCAAGGTAGGAGAGACGAAGCTTTGTAATCCTTGCCTCTAAGGACCACTCCAGTTGCACCTTTTCTAAGATATACCTGGAAAGGGTTTATTTACCCTTGTTTTTGTTGATTGACATCTAGTCAAGCATGACTCATAGCAACCCTATGAACAGAAGACCTAAACCCTGTTCTATAACTATCATTGTTTCTCTAAGTTCATAGAATTTCCAGAGGCATGTTATTTAGGGAGTGGATGTCATTCCTGCTTCCAAAGGTGTCATAATCTTGAATCTCTATCAAATACTGTCCACCATGGGTATCCATATGGCATTTGATATACCAGTGTCAGCAACCACAGGTTACCTCTGTGTGGCAAATTGATGGACCAAATCTGTATCACTTAGAAGACTGTTCCTACAAAATATTAATACTTCAAAAACACGGGGTGTGAGGGCCTCATGCTCTCGGGCCCAACCAACTTTTAAATACGAAGGCCCTCCACCAAGTCCTATTGACTCTAAATAAAAAACAATCAACCAAACATACAATTTATAATTTTGTTGTTGTTGTTTTTATGTGCCATCAGTCTCCTGCAACTGATAGCAACCCTATGTACAGCAGCTCTGAACCCTTCCCTATCTTGAGCCAGTCTCACTCAATCCAGCACACCAAACCCCATTGCTCTTGCCTAGTTTAATAGTTTACAAGAGATACATCTAGAATATTGACATTAATATAAGTCAAGATCCAGAATGTTACAATACCACATCTTTCATACTGTCCTTTATAATGAAATCTACATCTGTTAAACTCTTACATCTTCTTAACTCTGGCAATCATTATTCTACTCATAATATTTATAACTTCACCATTTCAAGATCAGATCTCATTTTATATTCAAAGGAATAAAAAAAAGACAATTATAAAGAGCCTTCACTTCTTGCTTACATATATAAACTTTTTATCTTGTTTTGCCATCAAACACTTCCTTTCAATCTCAAATAGTCTAATTTTCTTTATTTAAAGAGAAGCAATTATTATGCAGATTTTAATAAATGGCTTGTAATATTATCTGGTTTCAGATAATCTTTTTCATTGTTGTTGTTATGTGCCTTTGAGTCACCTGTGACTCATAGCGACCCTGACAATAGCTATGAAGCCTTCCCTGTCCTGCGCTAGTCTCACTGACTCCAACAAACCTACCCGTATTACTCCAGTTACTCTGCCAATCCATCTCATCCAGGATCTTTCTCTCCCGTGCTGTCCCTCCACCTTTCTGATCATGATGCCATTCTACAATGACCTGTCCCTCCTGGCTATGTGCCCAAAGTATATGAGACAGAACTTCAAAATCCTAGCCTCCAAGGAGAAACTTGGTTTCATCTTCTCCAAGACAGGCCTGTTTGCTCTCTTGGCCTTTCATGGTATGTTCAATACTCTTCTCCAGCACCATAACTCGAAGACATTGATTCATCTTCTGTAATCCTTAGTCATAGTCCAGCTCTCTGATGCACAGCTTGTAGTTACAAAGACCATGGCCTGAATCAGGCACATCTTAGTCTCTAGACTGAATTCTTTGCTGCTCAGTCCTCTGGAGAGGTTCCTGACTGCAAATTTTCTGAGTGCAATTTGTCTTTTGATTTCCTGACTGCTGGTATGAAGAGTGTTGACTGTGGAGCCAAGTAAACTGAAATTGTTAACAACTTGAATATTTTTCCATACCATTCTCTATTTCTAGTTTGTTTATACTTAATACTTTAATTAGAAACTATTCAAAACACTAAAACATTCAAAATACAGAAAATAAAACAAGAAAAGAATCCAGGATATGTTGTTGTTGTTGTTATGTGCCGTCGAGTCGCTTGCGACTCTTAGCGACCCTATCTATGTACAACAGCCCTAAACCCTGCTCTGCCCTGTGCCAATTGCACTGCCTGTGACACACACATCCCAATTACCCCAGTCACCAAATCAATCCACCTCATAGAGGGTCTTCCCCTCCTGCACCATGCACCCACCCTCCCAAGCATGATGTCCCTCTCCAAAGACCTCTCCCTCCTTACAACATGTCCAAAGTATGTCAGACGAAGCCCCAGAATCCCTGTTCCAAGGATATAAAAAAAGTCTTCATTTATCAATGACTCACAGGTCATTGAGATCAGGAGTTCTCAAACTCCTAATATTTATAATCTAATATAATCTATAAATTTGATAGGATACTATCTGTTTGAAAAATATGTAATATTATATACTTTGAAGATCTAAATGTGACAAAAAGAGTTTCTTGGATCAGAACTTCTAGTGTCTGTATGATGACTTAAATATCTAAATATCTAAGAAGAGTAGAACATAACAAAATAAATGGTTGTATACGTTTTGAAGCAGGAGGGGCATACACTTCCTAAACAACATGCCTCTGGAAACTGCATGAACTTTGATAAGTGAAGATAGTTATAGAAAGGTTTCAAGCCTTTTGTTCATAAGGTTACTATGAGTCGTGCTAGACTTGATGGTAAACAATAACAACATGTTCTAGGTATATACCACATGTCCTTCAGAAAAGTTGGCAAACATCAAAAAGGAGTAACAACTAGCTTTTTCTGGCACATACTCTTTTCTCTTTTTTATATATTTTGCTTTGTTTTTAATATTTTTATTGATTTTCATATAATAATACCTTTACAGTATATTTCATTCATATACATTGTTTTATACAATCATTCATATGCATTCTATTTTACATTTTTTAAATACTAGTTTATTTACAAAATTAAAATACATTGTTTTTCACACCAGATCCTTCCAGTTTCCCTCACCCATAAAAATGTACCACCCATGGTTAATTCCCCCCACAAACAACCTAACTCTTCTGCTTCAACCCCCTCCCCTTGGATTCTCATACTCATTCTACAATAATGGTTATATACAGTATTTGTCCTTATGGGACTGACTTAGGTCACTCAGCATAATGCTCTTCAGTCCCGCTCAAATTAGGTAATAATTTTATATTATTGGTTTTAGTAATTACTTTTATATTACTGGTTCATACGAAGTTTATAAAGTTCATATACACTGTGTTTCACCCAGACTTTCCCCCTTTCCTTTACCAATCTTTCCCTCCACACATTCTCATTTCTTGTTGCTTTGAAAGCCTATACCACAGAGACCTGGTATGACCTCCAGGGATCGCCAAGACTAGGGCTTTATAAATCAATTCACTTGGCATTGTGTTCAAGGTAAGGAGCCTCACAGGGCTCCAGATCCACCACCAGTCACAGAGTTGTGTCCTTATTCTGAGATCTGGTAAGTGATGGACATGACTCAGGCGAGGCTATGAAAAACTGGACTTTTCTCGTAGTTGTTGTGAGATGTGAAGCTAGATTGAAGGGCATGAAAATAATGTACCCCATTAAATATGGTTTCAAACTCTATATTAAATTCTCTGAGGTAAAAAAGATAATTGATGAAGATCTAAATTTTTCTTCATGGAAAAAAACATCTCTAGTTACACAGTGGTTTTAGGGGATTGGCTCTTAAAATGCTGACAAGTGCTCTGCAGGAGAAACATGTAGCAGTCTCTCCCTATAAAGATTACAGCCTTGGGAACACTATGGGGAAGTTCTACTTTGCCCTATAGCATTTCAAGAGGTCATTCTGATTCAATGAGAGAGAGAGGTTTTTTATTTGTGTGTACTTCTTACAGATTAGGACCTTTTAAATTCTATGATCCAAATAAGGTAGAAATCTACCAGAAGAGGAAAGTTCAAAATTAAAACAAAGTAAAATTCTTAAAAGTAAGCACCCTGTCAAAAACAGAACTTGAGATGTCCAGAAAAAAACAAGGCAGTCCTACCTTTTTCCGGTGTTCATGGATTTTACCAATGTGTGATATATTCTATGGCTTTGGCAAACCATTCTTTCTCCACTCAGCAATCACTCACTGATTTATTTTAATGGTTAAGATCATGGAGCTCTGTTGATATTGTCCACAGTACACTGACTGACCTGTGAGCCCAAAGATTAAGACAAACTGCAAATCTAACTAAACTATTAAGTGGGGGCACAGGACAATTAACAGGACATGCAGTATTTGTACAAAAGGCATTATAAGAAGTAGATCTCTCATCACACAAATATCACAAATTTTACTGTTCATTCCAGAACAGTTTTCTGAGATAGGGAGTTCTACTTTCTACATACATACTGTATAATAATTTTAACAGTAGTTAGGCAAGATAACCTTGAACACTGTTAAAATGTTTTTGTGAATTTTCCTTGGGGATTGTTCAAAGAAAACAAGTGTCCCCTGCATCTCCAACCCCCACACCTCAGCTCATTTTATGACAGAAGACATTTTACCTAAATTTAATATGCAACAAATAATTCTCCACCTGCTTACTTACAATTGTGTGATACATTGGAAGAAGCAACTTGACAAACACATACTCCTAACTTTTATTAATTCTATCAGGTCCTTAAACAATCATATTTTTAAAGCTTATATTGTGACTTAGCACTAGAGGGATACTCTCCCTGGATCACCAAGCCCTACAGCTAATAGGAAGGTCCTGTACGTTGAAACTTTATCAGATTTGGGGATTATATATTCTATTACTTCTACCCAGATTGGAGCAGTGTACTTGGAAAATAGTGGAGGTTGAATCCTATTAAAGAAATTAGTTGTTATTATTCAATAAGTGGTCATTGTTATTTTTCTTTTCTGTGCTTTTATTTCAAATATTGGTCTATAATCCATAATGTTCTTGCTTCTGTCTATTCAGTCTCTTATTGTGTGGGCCTCTTTCTCTCAAGCAAAGAGCAATTTGCATTTACACTGTGTTTAAGATCTAAATCCTATCCCTGGGCATCTTTAGATTGCTGTAGTTAGGTGCCTTGGAGTTGACTGTAACTCAAAGTGGCCTTAAGATAAAATGTTCTGAACCTTGCCCGATCATGACCTCTGATAGGTTCAAGTCTATTATAACAGTCACTACTTCAGTCTATCTTGCTGAAGTCTTTTTCTCTTTCTCTGATTTTTCATCTTCCCCAGCATGATGTCTTGTTTCAAAGAGTTCACCCTTCTGACAACATGTCCAAATTAATTGATACAAATTTTTAGCATCCTGGCCTATAAGGAGTAACCTAGTTATACATCCTCCAAGATAGACTTGTTTGTCCTTTGACAGTCTATTCAGTCATCTTCTCCAACACCATAGCGTAGACATTGACTCTTCTGTCATCCTTATTCATTGTCCAACTCTCAGATTCCTAGGAAGCACCTTAGTCTTGAAACTAACACTGTTGCTTTTTAGCACTTTGGAGAAGTTCTTAGCAGCAGATTATATAAGGTAAACCTCTACTCTGTGTCTAAGTTAAGAAGTCTCAAGCTAACAATTTATTTTTTTCTGACTTTCCTAAAAAGGTGAAGTTAAAACAGTAGAAACCTGGGGATTGTTCTACTAATTAGAGCTGCCACATAATAGACTGCCCAAGGGATTAATAACATTTCCATCATTATGATAATATTTTTATTATTATTAAAAAGAAATTTCAATCATTTAACATGGAAATCTGGTATGAAGTCTGTAGGGAGTTGGGCTACCAACGTGACATGTCCTTGGCCACTTGAATCCACCAGCTGCTCCGAGGAAGAAAGATAAGCAGTCTCCTGTCCTGTGGTTTACAACCTCTGAAAACCCACTGGAGGGTTTTTGTTATAAGGAAAGATGCCTTCAAACTAGTAAATATAACAATTTCATTGATGCTTTCAAATTTGACAATTTATTCCTTTCTGTAACAATTGTCTTTGTTGATGCCTAGGATGATTATTAGATAATGTAAGCTGTAAAGAGCAGGCTGTAGAGTCACAGCTATAACATTTCATCTGTCCTACTGTTAATGGGCTCCTAAACTAGTTTACTATGTGTTTTATCTTGACCAATAAGTTACTAATTCTTGAAAGACAGGTCTATATATGGTCATTGTATTCCCAAGAATAACTACATAGAAGCTCAGTAGAAGTGGAAAATCATTGAGAATATACCATGGTGTTTGAAGCCACAAATATCGTCTGTTTTTCATCTTTTTCCATTCACATTTCTAAAGCAGACATCTCAAAATTTTGGAGGAATATTTGGTAAGATTGAAATCTTCAAATGTACACATAAATAAAAAGTCATTCCTCATATCTCTTGAACATGATTTTTAATTTTTTTATATCCTGATCTCCTTTCTTAACATGATATATTTGAAATATCAGGGGTTTATAGTCAGTATTATACTTTCAATTCTAATTCCTCAGCCAAGTAATAAGAGTCTATCCAGAACTTGCAGAACTCTTGTCTGTCATTGAAGATTATCTAGTTTATATGCATGCTTCCTATGTGAAATTGTTCAATTTTTTTAAACCTTATATTGTCTTCAAGATGATCAAAAATTTTCTCTAATCTAAGCAGACCAAATATGCTGCTGAAACCGACATAAAGACATCAAAAAGGGAAGAAATGAATATCAACCTTTAGTAGAAACTTTCCAAGAAAATATTGAGCGCAGCTGAGAAGGAAGTACATTATTTTGCTAACAGAAATTATTAGCTTCTGACAAAGAGAGATGCTAGGAAATTTTTGTAAAAGAATAACTTTTTGCTTCCTTTATAATTTATTCAGGTCAAGTCCTTCCCAAGATTTTTATGGCAATTGTTAACAACAGCACCTTCTTATTCATACTGATGGATCTTCCCGGACTGGAGAGTGCTCATTGTTGGACAGCTATTCCTATCTGTTTTATCTATGTTCTTTCTGTGTTGGGAAATGTCACCATTATGTACATTGTCAAGTCTGTGCCCAGTCTCCATACACCCATGTACCTCTTTCTCTCCATGCTTTCAATGGCTGACCTAGGCCTCTCAGCATCCACATTGCCTTCCATGGCAGCTGTCTTCCTCCTGAGTCAGAGGAAGGTGGATGCTGCAACTTGTTTTGTGCAACTTTTCTTCATCCACACTTTCTCTGTCATTGAGTCAGCTGTGCTTTTGGCTATGGCTTTTGACCGCTGCGTGGCTATCCGAGAGCCTTTACGTTACGCCACTATTCTTACAACCAAGCGCATCGGGGCTATTGGACTAGCCATCGTGACTCGGAGTGCTGCCCTCCATTTGCCCCTGCCCGTGCTCCTTGGACGATTGCAATTCCAGCCAATGAATGCACTAGCTCATTCCTATTGTGTTCATCCTGATGTTCTAAGGCTGGCCAGGTCCAGCACTCGTGTCAACAGTGGCTTTGGACTCTTCGTAATGCTCTCCACTCTAGGACTAGATGCTGTGCTCATTCTCTTATCCTATGTGCTAATCTTGAAAACAGTGCTGAGCATTGCTTCTAACGCTGAACGGCTTAAAGCCTTTAACACCTGCATTTCCCATATCTGTGCTGTACTACTATTTTATACCCCATTAGTCAGCCTTTCCATGATCCATCGTTTCGGGAAAAAGAAATTACCAGCACAAGTATATATGCTTCTCTCTTACCTGCACTTTCTTGTGCCTCCAATGCTCAATCCAATTGTCTACAGTGTAAAAACCAAAGAGATTCGTGTACGCATTTTGAAGATGTTACATCGCAAAAAGCTCTGAGCCACTGGGATCAAAGAATGGTGGTGCTATCTCAATTCTATAGAAAGACTACAGCCTGAAGCTATCTCAGGTAGTGTGTAGCTTCCAATAGTTTGTTGGTTAATTGATTCTTCAGAATCACTGATAAAGGACATTGTGGTCTTTTCCTTGACATCAGAACAATCAATGGAGGAGCATGTCTCTGTGTGTAATTTCAGCGCAAACTATAAAAGTGTCAGGCTTTTATATACTCTTGAGGAGAATATTATTTACCTGTAAACGTAAGCATTTTGCAATTGTGAGATTGAATAGGTATCCGAGATCACTACTAAATAAAAATCTAGAAACACAAGTAAGGTGAAGTTATTTCATTAAAATGTATTTTGACAAGTTAGCAAATATATTAAGTAATTAATAAGATATTTTTTCTATTTGCACTATAAATATAGATGTTATTTCACTAAAAAATATGAACCAAATAAAGGCACTTCAGAATTTTAAAATGTATTTAAAAAATAAATATCTTAATGTCTATAATTGATATGTATTAAGCAGTTTAGTATTTTTCAGTATTTGTTAAGGTATCATATATACAAAAGGCGAACAAAACCTCCAATATTCTTTCTATTAAATAAAAATTAAAAATTAAAGCACTTGGCTTATTTTCTGTAGGTACGTGGAAAAATCTGTGCTGTATAAACTACATAGATCTTATACTGTTTGAGTGCTAGACTCCAAGTCCAACTTAATTTTCTTTCAGCCCATTTAGGAAGATTTAAAAGAATAAGATCAATACCTGAGTAGCTACTTTTTATGAAAAAATCACTACTTTTAAAAAAATTATATCAGAACCAAATAACTTTATTTTAATAGTCTTCCACTGTTTCTTTCCTTCTAGACTTTATTTTCAGCTACCTTCTCTGACCGTATCACATTGTTGAACATAACCACAGATAAGTAAATAAATTAAATGTCATGTAATTATTTGAATCACAAAGATAATTTACAATGTTAGGAGAAAGGAAATATATTTTCTATTTCCTTTGCACAGTTATTCATGGAAGTTATATTTATCCAACTTTGTTTGATCATCACCTATTTAAAAGTACAAAACAGATAACAAAACAGAACTGATTTTTGGTGTAAAAAGTTAAATATGTTCAGGAAAATAGACATGTACATTTATAATTTTTTAGCAAAGAATGGGGGGAAATGTGAAACAAACCTTCAAAGTATATTAAAAAAAGAACAGACTTATTGATCTTATAGAGACTGGTGGAATTCATGAGAATATGGCCTTTTATTTACACTTTATAGCCTTAAGTTATCCTGCCAGTCTATATCAGAAGTCATTCCACGACTCACCTTAATAATAAATTTGAACAATATTAATTAACAGGTCTTTGTTGAACATGTATTGAGATTATCACATCACTGATAGTACAGTACTTCATGATAGATTTTAGAATGGTCTTTTTTGAAGAAGGTTAAGGTGCCATTCCTATTCAAAGTATCATTCTCCATCTAGTAGACAACATGATTGTGATTCAGAATGGCCAATACCAGTCTATAGTAGCTCTCCAATGCCTAGAATTTTTGTCTTTATGCATTTCATTTTTTGAGAACCTCCAATTTTCCTAGATTTATAGATCACATTCCATATTTGATAAGGAAAAAAGAATATGGGTGAGTCAAGAGTCATGTTAGGACTCACCTCTGTCTAGACTTTAAACTCATACAGTGTGAAACTTAGAGATCTTATGACTAGATAGATTAGGAGCGTGACATTTCTTTATCTCAGGAATCTGGCCAGTTCTTCAGAAAAGATCCTGTTCCTTCTAGAAAGGTCCTATTGTACACAAGGATAGAACAGTTAAATAAATTTGTTTCTACTGCGATATAAAGTGATAAGTTTCATTACATCATTTTGTGTTCTCACCCCTGAGTAATTGCACAGCCCAAGACTTTCCCTTTGGGTCTCTGGACAATCATTAAGGGAACTTTGCAGCCTTTGCACACAGATATATATGCTTCTTAAATATTTTACTAAGTAATTGAACTAGTATTTTTATCTGTAATTAACTTTCTCTCTGAGTAAATGGTCTTGGTTTTCATTTGTGATATTAATCCTTAGAGCAAAATAATATTCTAAATATTAATGGATATTCCTAATCTGCCACCACCCCCCACTTTCTGTCATGAGACAGAATTATAGATGGAGATTGGATTGAAGTTGTCAATGATTTCATCTTGCTTGGATCAACAATTAACATTTTTAGTACCAGCAATCAAGAGATTAGGAGACCTATTACATTGTACAGTTTACTGTCAGGGATCCTTCAAAAATACTGAAGAGCAACGATGCCAGTCTCAAGAATATATAGTACTCCTGACTCAGGCCATGGTCTTTTGAATCAATTACAACACATCTGGGAACCAGACAATGAATAAGAATTATACAAGAAGAATTGATGCCTTTGAATTGTGGTGAAAAGTACTGAATATCCCATAGATTTTCAAAAGAACAGATACATGTAAGGAAAAGTGCAGTCGGAATGCTCCTTGGTGGCAAAGATGGTGAAGATTTGTGTCTCATACCTTGGAATGTTACTTGGAGAAGAGACATCATACTTAGAAAAGTGGAGAATCAGCAAAAGAGAGGAAGACCCTAGATAATGTGGATAGACACAGTGACTGTAGCAAGGGACTCAAATGTGTCAGAAATTATAATGGTGCAGGGTAGGACAGGGTCCAGGTCTGTTGTCAGTGCAGTATACATTATTGAACCCATCTTACTCAGTCTCTCCCCAACCCCAAGGACAGTCCCATTCTACAACAGTGGCATCATGTAATATTTGTCCTTTTGTGACTGGGATATTTCACTCAGCATAATGTTCTCCAGAGTCAACCATTTTGAATAATATTGCATGAGTTCCTTGTTTTTTAATGCAGCATAGTATTCCATTGTGCGAATATACCACAGCTTCTCTAGCCATTCGTTTGTTGATGGGCACTTAGGTTGTTTCCAACTCCTTGCTATTGTGAACAAAGCTGCAGTAAACATGGGTGTGCATGTATCTGCTTGGATGTCAGCTATGGTCTCTTCAGGGTATATTCCCAGTAGTGGAATTGCTGAGTCAAATGGTATCTCTATTTGCAACTTTTTGAGAAAGCGCCATACTGCTTTCCACAGGGGTTGCACCATTTTACACTCCCACCAACAGTGAATTAGGGTTCCAGTTTCTCCACAACCTCGCCAGCATTTGTTGCTTGCTGTTCTGTTAAATTTTGCTATTTTGACTGGGGTGAAATGATATCTCATAGTTGTTTTAATTTGCATCTCTCTTAGGGCTAGGGATTTTGAGCATTTCTTCATGTGTTTGTTAGCCATCTGAATGTCGTCTTCGGTGAAGTGCCTGTTCATATCCTGTGCCCATTTTTCTATTGGATTATTTACCTTTATCTTGTTGTGGTGCTCAAGTATTTCATAAATTCTGGATATAAGTCCCTTATCTGATATGATATTACCGAATACTTTTTCCCAGTCAGTGGCTTCCCTTTTTACCCTACTGGAGAAGTTTTTGGATGTGCATAGGGATTTGAGTCTTAGAAGGTCCCATTCATCTATGTTATCTTCTCCTGGTTGTAGCTTTTCCAGGATACTGGGAAGACTGTTTATGGGAAGGCTACTTAATGCCTTTGGTTAGTTGTTATTATCCCAGAGGCACGTGGTTCAAATCCACCACACCAGATGCTCTGCTGCAGAAGGAGGGGAATCTCCTCCTGTACCTGTCAGATCCAATTTAACGGTACACACCAAAAAAGTAACAAAAAGTATTTTTAGATCAATGGAATCGAATTGAGAATCCAGAGATCAACCCATCTATCTATGGTCAACTGATCTTTGACAAGGAGATGAAATCAGTGAAGTGGGGGAACGACAGCCTTTTTAACAAATGGTGTTGGCAAAATTGGAAAAATATCTGCAAAAGACTCAAGCAAGACCCACACCTCACTCCATACACAAAAACCAACTCAAGGTGGATCATGGACCTAGGACTAAAACCAAGGACTATAAAATTCATTACAGAAAAGCTAGGAACAACACTAGAAGTCCTAATCCACAACATAAACAGGTTATATTTTTAATGGATATATTTTATGGAATGGTTTTATACTTTTAAGGAAATATTACAGCAATATTGTTAAAGCACCACCATCTAAACTGCTAGCAAAGTAAAAGTATAAATTTGTCACGCAAGTCAAGAGTTCATTGTCCTTTGATCAGAATAATTATCTTGTTTCTGCCCCAAAGGTGCTTTTTACCTCATTCACATAAATTATTTATGAAGCAGGGAACTCTGGTGACTTATGGTAAATTGTTTCACTGCCAACCCTAAGGCATTAGACCAAAATCCACCAGTTACTTCATGGGAGAAAGACCACACAATTAATGCTGTTGTTGCTGTTGTTATTGTTAGGTATTATCAATTGAGCACAACTCATAGCAATCCTATAAATAAAAAAGTGAACCTTGTCCCATCCAGACAATCTCTGACACACTCATGCCCTACAGTCACTGTGTCAATCCATTTGGTTGAGGGTCTTCCTCTCCTTTGTTGTACCTTTTCCTTTTCAAGAATGATTTTCCTCTTCAAGGAATTATCTCCTCTAGCAATATGTCCAAATATGTGAGATGAAACTTTATTGTCTTTGCCTCTGAGGAGCACTCTAGCTGCACCTTCTCCAAGACATATCTGTTTGTTGTTTTGGCTGTCTGTGGAATAATTCAGCACTCTTCTCCAACACCATAGTTCAAAGGCATCAATACTTCTGTCATTCTCATTCATTTTCCAGCTTTCAGATGCATAACAAATGACTGAAAAGACCATGGCCTGACTCAGGTGCACCTCAGTCTTCAAAGTAACTTCACTGCTCCTCAATAATTTGGAGAGTGTCCTGGTTACAGACTTTCCTAGTGCTATATGTCTCCTGATGTCCTCACTGCTAGTACCAATTGTATTGACTATAATCTATGA
This sequence comes from Elephantulus edwardii, assembly GCF_000299155.1. Lineage (NCBI taxonomy): Eukaryota > Metazoa > Chordata > Mammalia > Macroscelidea > Macroscelididae > Elephantulus > Elephantulus edwardii. The sequence continues at coordinate 11,093,080 of NW_006399794.1, forward strand.
ATTGCATCTAACTCTGACAGACTCAATCTTTTCTTCATCTACCATGATAATGCAAATTAGTCTAGTGTTAAGGATTTTTGTTTATTAACATTGAGGAAAAAAAACTAATTGAAGGGTTGACTATGAGTTGGTCTGTTTCAACTGCACATAGCAGCAACATCTCATAGAAGTATGTAAGCTAGCTACTTAATGCCTTTGGTTAGTTGTTATATTACATGCATTCAAAACAACTACAACTCATGAAAACCATGAGAACAACAGACTTAAATTTGCTCTATCCTGCCTCATGCTCACATACTTTGTCACATTTGAAACCATTGTTTCAATCGCTATATCAATCCATCTTGTTGAGGGTTTTTCTTTTCTTTACTCTCCACCTTTCCCAACATTATGCCTTTTTCCAAAGACTGATCCCTCCTCACAACATGTGCAAATATGTGAGATGATCTATGTGAGAAATATCACCATCCCTGCTCCTAAGGAACACTGTGGTTGCTCTTCTTCCAAGGCAGATTCCTTTTGAACTTACAAAGGAGCAGTTGATGTTCTATTTCATCATTGGCCATTGTCCTTGTTTTGAACAGGATCTTGAGCTTTTCTATAATCTCTTTACATAGATGTAGTTGATCTGATTATTCCGTATTCCATCAGATGAAGTCCATGTGTATAATAATAATTTATCTTTTTTACAAAAGGTATTTGTAATGAATACATCATTGTGTAAAATTCTCTCATGTGATCTCTGATCTTATTTTTCTCACCAAGGCTGTCTTTGCAGCTACTAATCCTTCTTCATTGTTTTCCACTTTTGTATGCAAATAATCAACTCTCAATATATTTTGATTGCGTGCTTAATTAATTTCATATTGAAGAACAATTAGAAAGCCTCAATTTCTTCCCCTTTGGTTTAACAGTTATTGTATCTAATTGAATAATAGTTACATATGTAAAAATATTTATAAATGTCTGCCTTGTATGTGCAATTGAGACATCATTGTACTTCAGGAGAGATCTTGAAATATTCTTTTTCTGGCAGTGAATAAATCATTACAATATTCCTATTCAATTTGTCATTTCTTTATTTTTTATTTTTTTATTTTGTTATTTTTGTGTGTGAGTGTACCGTCAAATCAGATCTGACTGGTGCAGGAGGAGATTGTCCCTCCTTCCCCGGCAGAGCATCTGGTGGATTCAAACCGTGAGCCTCTGGGATTGTAGTTGCAGCTCCTTGCCACTAGGCCACCAGTCAATTTGTCATTTCTAACATAGTTGATCATATGATTGATTCAAAATGAGTAACATCAGTTCATCTCAGCTCATTGATGCCCAGGATGTCCATCTTTATGAACTGCATTTCATTTTTTGACCACTTATAATTTTTCTGGATTCATATTTTGTACATTCCAGGGACCAATTATTAATTAATGTGTGCAGCTCTTTCTCCTCACTTTGAGTTAGGCTATACCACCAAATGAAGATCTTTCCTTGGGTAAAAGCTTTATTCCATCTGTGTCATTAAGGTTGACTCTAGTGGTAAGGAGAGATCGCTGGTAGTCTAGTGGTAAGAATCTGCACTGCAACCCCAAAGGCACACATTTCAAATCTGCCAGTAGCTCTGCAAGGGAAGGATGGGCAATCTCCTCCTATGGGATTACTGCCTCTGAACAGCTGCTGAAGGGTCAGCTATGGTCAGTTCTAACTCAATGGTATAAAACAAACAAACAACTAAATGGAGTTAGTTCTTTTGAATATAGAACAGAATTTTTAGAGGAGTTTGTTCAATTTCAACTTTTATGTATCGAGTTTAGCAATTTCTTATTTATTTAGGCATTTCTTATCAATGTCATAGTTGACTGAAAACACATTTAAGTGCATAACACAGATAGATGTGCATACCTAGGTTAATTCTCTTTCCTTAGCTCCCTTAGGAGCTCTGGCAGCACAATCTGTAGATAGTAGTGCTGCAAACTCAAAGGCAGTGTCTTTCTGCTGATTTGACTTTACCAGTGGTTTTGTAGGAGAAAGATGGACAGTCCCCTCCTGTGCAATTTATAGGTTTGGAAACCATCTAGTGGATCTAGAGGATGTTGCTTTCAACTGAAAAACAACGAGAAAGAAAAGAATCTGTAAAGATCAAAGGCAGCCTAGCATAGTTATTTTCTTTGTTATCTTCTAGAGATATCATATATTCATCATTTAAAAACAGTTTCATGATTGTTCTTTAAATTGTTGTTATGTTATGGTTGTTATGTGTTATTGAGTTGCTTGCGACTCAGTGACCCTATGTACAACAGCCTTAAACTCTGCTCTATCCTGTGCCAATTGCACTGCCTCTGACACACCCATCCCGATTACCCCAGTCACTGAATCAATCCACCTCATAGAGGGTCTTCCCCTCCTGCACTGTCCCTCCACCCTCACAAGCATAACGTCCCTCTCCAAGGATCTGTCCTCCTTATGACATGTCCAAGTATGTCAGACAAAGCCCCGAAATCCTTGCGTCCAAGGAGCAGCCTGGTTTAACCCTCTCCAGGATGCATATGTTTGTTTTCTTGGCAGTCCAGGGTACATTAAATACTCTTCTCCAGCACCACAGCTCAAAGGCATCAATTCTTCCTCTATCCTTCCTAGTCATTGTTCAACTCTCTGATGCATAACAAGTGATTGCCAAGACCGTAGCCTGTATCAGATGTACCTTAGTCTCCATAGTGACGTTATTGCTCTTCAGTACCCTGGAGAGGTCCCTAACAGCAGACTTTCCTATCGCAATACGTTCTTTGATTTCCTGGGTCTGGTGCCAAGAGTGTTGGCTGTGGAGCCAAGCAGACTAAAGTTGTTAACAATATCAATCTCTTCACCATCCATCCTGATGCTGCCAATTGGTCCAGTGGTGAGAATCTTTGTCTTCTTGACATTGAGCCTCAATCCATGTTGAAAGCTGCAGTCATTGACCCTCTGCAGCAAGCGTTTCAGGTCCTCCTCAGTTTCAGCAAGAGGGTTGTGTCATCTGCATAACGCAGGTTGTTCATAGATCTTCACCAACCCTGACGTCACACTTCTCATAGAGCCCAGCCTCTCGGATAATCTGTTCAGCATACAGGTTGAAAAGGTATGGAGATAGGACACATCTCTGGCGTACACTTTTCCCATTGAACCATGCAGTGTTTCCCTGCTCTGTTCTGATGACTGCCTCTTGGTCCAAGTATAGGTTTCACATTAGCACAATTAAATGTTC
>NW_006399794.1:11098469-11120867 GCF_000299155.1 Elephantulus edwardii
GTGTCAGAGACAGTGCGATTGGCACAGGACAGAGCGGAGTTTAGGGCTGTTGTACATAGGGTCGCTATGAGTCGCAGGCGACTCGACGGCACATATCAACAATAACAACAGCTCTAGGTGAATGGTTAAACAATTATAGAATATACTGCTATGCAACATACACAATGCTAAAAAAAAAGAAACAAGAACTTTTGAAACAGCACAAAGGAGAACGATCTGTAGTACATTATCCTAAAGCACAGGCACAAAAAGACCAATACTACATAGAGACAAATACTGATGGATTCATGGAGCTCCCACAAAACCCCAGCTCCCACATGGACCCTTCTGGTACACTAAACCACTCCACCTCATGGAGACCAAACTATCCACCATGTGGAGACCAGACCGCCATGTGGAGAGATAGCCCTGCTGCTTTCCTACCGCAGAGTACCAATATCACAGGTGAAACCATTTCCTTCCTGAACACCACCTTTTTACCACTGTCCCTTCTCGCAGCCAGTACTTGGGCTGTGAACCCTTTCGATGCCACCTTGCTGCAGCTGTTGCCTGGCTGAGAAGACTTCTAATTCACAGTTCATCTCTCTCTCCATCTGAAACAAGATTTCCCTTGAGTTAAAGATCAGAGAACAATTCAAGCAGAATGAGCTGCCCATCCCTCTTCTGAAGCAGGGAGCTCCTTATCCAAGGTTATTAGAACAAGGGTCTGCTAAGGCCCCAGGCTTGAAAAAAATCTACTACCACAATGACGTGGAAAAAGCAGACTACCTCAAACCCTACAGAAAACTAAAACAAGATGTCACCCCCCCCCAAAAAAAGTAATCAAAACACAGAAACACAGAATCAACAGATTCCCTGAAGTCAGAAAATCTGATGGAACTTTCTTACACAGAATTCAAAAGAACAACTAAATATTTTCAATGGCTAAAAGACAAACTTGAAGAATTACAAGACTCTACAAGCAAAAGCCAAGAGGAATTTTTTAAAAAAGCAATTCAAGACGATGCAGATAAAACAAAGAAAGCATATGAGGACAATCTTTCAGATGCTGTCAACATGTTGGAGCGGCATGAGCAAAGTTGAAGAGATGGAACACAGAACCAGCAAAATAGAAGACAGAATTCTCAGCACTGATCTTCTATTATGCAAAGTAGAATAAAAAAGGAAGGAAAAAGAAGGAAGCCTAAAAATAATGTGGGGTACTGTCAAGAGGAATAATATTTACATAACTGGGATCTCAAAACTGAAAGAAGCTAGTAAAGGCACAGAGAAAATTGTAGAAGAATTACTAGAAGAAAATCTTTGAGACATAGTGAAGAATAAGAAAATTTATATACAAGAAGATGAGCTAAATCCATATAGAATAGACACCCCAAAAGAAAAACATCAGGCATATCATAGTGGAATTTGGGAGAGCCAAAGATAAGGTGAGAATTTTGAAAACAGCAAGAGAGAAACGAAGAATAACCTATAAGGGAGAAAATGATTAAATGCTGATTTCTCATTAGCAACCATGTGAGCAAGAAGACAGTGGAATAACATATCTCAAACACTCAAAGAATGCAGCTATGAATGAAGAATACTCAGCAAAACTGCTCATCAAATTTATGAATGAATAGTGTGAAACATAATATATATATAATGCATATAAACTTTATAAGCAAATCAATTAAAAATAATTTAGAATATATATGAATGATTATAAGAAATACAGTGCAAATGAAAGATTGTATAAAACACAATGTGTATGAATGAAACATAATATAAAGAAATTCTTATATGAAAATCAATAAAAATATTATAAAAATAAAATAAGATCGAGAGATCAAAATATTCTCAGAAAAGCAGAACTTAAGGGAGTTTGTAAGAACTAGACCAGCATTGCAGGAAATAATGAGGGAAGTCCTTCTTACGACAGAGATGCCACAGAAAGCAGAATGGATCAAAGTAACCAGCAACAACACCAAAGAGAACTCAACAAAATCATAGCAATAACACCTTACTTCTCAATTACATTGAATGTGAATGGTTTAAATGCACCAGTGAAGAAAAAAAGAGAACCAATTGGTTAAAAAAAAAATTCCATAAATATATTTTTTATAAGAGACACATATAAAAATGAAGATAAAGATTTAAAATAAAAGAGTGGAAAAATATACCAATAAACGGCAACCAAGGAAAAGCAGAAGTAGTGATATTTGTCTCTGATTTCAGTGTAAAGACCATCAAAAAGGAGAAGGAAGGTCACCAAATAATGCTTAAAGGGTCAATAGAACAAGAAGACATAATTACAGTAAATATCTATGCATCAAATGACAGAGCTGAAAGATATACAAAGCAAATGTTAACAGAACTGAAAAGAGAAATAGACACCACCACAATAGTAGTAAGAAGACTTCTCAAGAAAAGATAGAACTACTAGAAAGAAACTCAGCAAAGATGCTGAGGAATTTAACGACACAATAACCAACATAATCTCATAGATATATTTGGGCTAATGCACTCCCCCCAAAGTACAATATACCTTCTTTTCCAATGTGCATGGAACATTCTCCAGAATAGATCACATTTTAGGTCACAAAGCAAACATCAACATATTAAAAAACATAGAAATAATATGAAGTGGGATTTTTTAAATTTTAATGAAAGTTTACAGACTTTGGATTTTCATTCATTCATTGCTGTACATTTTCTTCCCTGCCCACCCCTCCCCAAGAGTTCGCTTTTCTCCTTGAAAAGTTTAAAAAAAAAACCATTGTTATATAACTTCATACCACCACCCCCCAAGTCTACTTCACTATGCAGCTTTCATTCCGGACTTTTGTCATGACAACAACAACAACAACTGACAATAATACCTAATCATATATTCCTCCTAAGCAGTTCTATCCCTCATCTGTTTCAATGCAGTATACATTATTTATCCCCTTTCAGTTTCTCCACAACTCTGATGTTAGTCCCACTTTGCAACAGTGGTACTATGCAATATTTGTCCTTTTGTGATGGAGATATTTCACTTAGCATAATGTCTTCCAGGGTCATCCATTTTGTATAATATTTCATGAATTCCTTGTGTTTCAATGCAGTGTAGTATTCCATTGTGTGAATATACCATACCTTCTCTATCCATTCATTTGTTGATGGGCACTTGGATTGTTACCAACTCTTTGCTATTGTGAACAAAGTCCCAATAAAAATGAGCATGCATATATCTGCATAGGGGGCAGTTCTGGTTTCTTTAGAGCACATTCCCAGTAATGAAATGGTTGGGTCAAATGGTATTTCTATTTGCAACTTTTTGAGAAAGCACCATTCAGCCTTCGATAGTGGTTGCACCATTTTACACTCCCACCAACAGTGAATAAGGGTTCCAGTTTCTCTGCAACCTTTTCAGCATTTGTTTTTTGCTGTTCTGCTAAATTTTGCTATTCTTACTGGGGTGAGATGATAGCTCTCATGAATATAGATGCAAAATCCTCAATAGAATCCAATAGTACATAAAAAAAAAGAGTTCACCAGACCAAGTGGAATTCATAACAGGTATGCAATATTTGAAAAACAATCTGTGTAATTCATCACATTAACAAAGAAAAAAGCCAAGAACCACATGATCCTATCAGTTGATGCAGAAAAGGCTTTTAATTAAACCAACATTTTTTTCTAATTAAAATCTCCAACAAGATAAGGATAAAGGGGTATTTCCTCAACATATTAAAAAAATATAACCATGAAAACAGCATCCTTCTCAATAGAAGGAAATTAAAGGCATTCCCTTTGAGAACAGGAACCAGACAAGGATGCCCACTATCACCTCTCCTATTCAATATTGTATTAGAAATCTTAGTGATAACAATAAGACAAAATAAGGAAATAAGAAGTATCCAAATTGGACAAGAGGAGGTAAAATGATCTCTATATACAGATGATATGATAGTATACTTAGAAAACCCTAAAGACTCAGTGAGAAAACTGCTAAAAATCAATGGGATTTCTCTATAGTGACAAATACAGAAATGGAGCAAGAAAACCCCAATAGCTATCATAGTAGCTAACCACAAGATTAAATATTTGGGAGTAAATCTAACTAGAAACACAAAAGACCTATTCAAAGAAAATTACAAAACATTACCACAGGAAACAAAAGGAGATCTGGAGAAATGGAAGAATATACCATGCTCATGGATGTTGTTGTTACTGTTATGTGCCATCGAGTCACCTGCGACTCACAATGACTCTATGTAGAACAACTCTGAAGCCTACCCTATTCTGAGCCAGGCCTACTGACTCCAACACATCTATCCCCATTGCCCTAGTCACTACTTCAATCCATCTCATCTGGGTCTTCCTCTCCTGTGCTGTCCCTCCACCCTTCAGAGAATGACATTTTTCTCCAAGGACTGGTCCCTTCTGGCCATGTGCCCAGAGTATATGAGATGGAGCTTCAAGACCTATTTGTTTTCTTGGTGGTTCATGACTCTTCTTCAAGACTACTTCAATACTCTTCTCCAGCACCACAACTCAAAAGCATCAATTATTCTTCAGTTATCCTTCGTCATTGTCCAGATCTCTGACACATAGCAATAATTGCTCATAGGTAGGAAGAATCAATAATTCTACCAAAGGCAATCTACAAGTTCAATGCAATACCAATACAAATACCAATGCCATTCTTCATTGAAGTGGAAAAGGTAATTTCCAATTTTATCAGGAATGGAAAAAGAACTTGAATAAATAAAGCACTCCTGAAAAAGAGAAACATGGTAGGAAACACTGCACTCCCTGATCTCATATCCTACTACATATCCATGAAAGTACTAGCACAATGACAGAAACATAAATCAATGGAATCTACTTGAGGACCCAGAAATCTACATATGGTCAACTGATTTTTGACAAGGAGAAGAAATAAATTAAGTGGGGAAAGAAAAGCCTCCTTAACACATAGTGTTGGTAAAATTGTTAAACTATCTGTAGAAAAACAAGACCCAAAACTCATATTATACACAAAATCAAGTTCAAAGTGGATCAAGGATCTAGGAGTAAAACCATGGACCATAAACTTCATCAGAGAAGAGCTTGGAAGAACCCTGTTGTTGCTGTGTGTCACTGAGTTGCCTATGACTCATAGCGACCCTATGTACAACAGCTCTTAAACTCTGCTCTATCCTGTGCCAATCTTACTGTCTCTGACACACCTATCCATTATCCTAGTCTCTGAAGCAATCCACCTCATAGAGGGTCTTCCTCTTCTGCTCTGTCTGTCCACCCTCCCAAACATGACGTCGCTCACCAAGGACTGGTCCCTCCTTACAACATATCCAAAGCATGTCAGATGAAGCCTCAGAATTCTTGCCTCCAAGGAGCAGCCTGGCTGCTCCTCCCCAGGACAAAACTGTTCATTCTCTTAACAGTCCATGGTATATTCCATACACTTCTCCCATACCACAGCTCAAAGGCACAATTCCATAGTCATTGTGCAGCTTTCAAATGTATAGAAAGTGATTGCAAATGCTATGGTCTGTATCAGGTACACCTTAGTCTTCAGACTGACATTGTTGCTCTTTAGTACTTTAGAGAGGTCTCTAACAGCAGACTTTCCCAGCACAATACATCTTTTAGTTTCCTGACTGCTGGTGCCAAGAGTGTTGCTTGTGGAGCCATGCAAACTAAAGCTGTGAATGATCTCAATCTCTTCACCATCTATCATGATGCTGCCAAATGGCCCAGTGTTGAGAATCTTTGTTTTCTTGATATTGAGTTTCAATCAATATTGAAGGCTGCAGTCCTTAACCTTCTACAGCAAGCACTTCAGTTCCTCCTCAGTTTCAGCATGCAGGGTTGTGTCATCTGCATAATGCAGATTGTTGATGAGACTTCCTCCAATCTTGATGCCACATTTCTCCTCATAGAGCTGGGTTATACACATGAATTTCACCTGATGGTAGGCATAGGTATCAGATTGATTATATTTGTAGAAAGAACCAGTGGAAAAGCTCACTATTAGTTGTGAAAACTTGGCCAGGTGCTGATTGTGGAACAAATCACCAACTACAGCAAGTTAAAGCTGAAGCTAAGGAAAATGAAATCAAAGCCATGGGAACCAAAATATGGCCTTGAGTCTATTCCACTTGAGTTTCAAAACTATCTGAGAAACAGGTTTGAGGCCTTGAATACTAATGAGCAAAAACCAGATGAGTTATGGGAGAATATCAAGAATATCATCCAGGAAGAGAGCAAAAGGTCATTACAAAGACAGACGAGGAAGAAAAGACTAAAATGAATGTTAAAAGAGACTCTGAACATTGCATTAGAGCTCCAAGAAGCCAAAGTAGAGGGAAGAAATCAAGATATTGAGGAGCTAGACAGAAGATTTCAAAAGGCATCCTGAGAAGACAAAGTATTATAATGAAATGTGCAAAAAAGCTGGAGTCAGAAAATCAAAGGGACCAAACTCACTCAGCATTTCTTAAGCTCAAGGAACTGAAGAAGAAATTCAAACCTCAAGTTGCAATACTTATGGATGCTTTGGGCAGAATATTAAATGATCCTGGAAGTATTAAAAGAAGATAGAAAGAGTATACAGAATCATTGTACCAAAAGGAATTGTCAGACACAGAAGAATTTCACAAAACAATGTATGAGCAAGAGCCTGTGGTAATGGAGGGATTTCAAACTCTTTTGAAAGAATCAGCAAAAAATAAGGCCCCAAGAATTGATGGTATACCAATTGACATATTTCAGCTAACAGATGCTGCCCTAGATGTGCTCACAAATTGTGCCAAGAAATATGGAGAACAACCACTTGGCCAACTGACTGGAAGAGATCTATATATTTATTCTCATTCCAAAGGGAAGGACTCTAGAAGCCCTTATTCACTATATGAACAGAGTTTCAAGCATCTTGAGAAACCTACAACCAGGAGAAAACAAAATAGATGAATGGGACCTTCTAATAATCAAATTCCTAGGAATATACCCTAAAAAGACCATAACCGACATCCAAGCAGATATATGCACACCCTTGTTTATCGCAGCTCTGTTCACAATAGCAAGGAGTTGGAAACAGCCAAAGTGCCCATCAACAAACGAATGGATAGAGAAGCTGTGGTATATTCACACAATGTAATACTACGCTGCATTGAAAAACGAGGAACTCATGCAATATTATTCAAAATGTGTGACCCTGGAGGACATTATGCTGAGTGAAACATCTCAGTCACAAAGGACAAATACTGTATGGTGCCACTGTTGTAGAATGAGACTGACATCAGGGAGGCGGTAAGACTGAGAAAAACTGGATAAATTATGTATACTGCATTGAAGCCGATGAGGGAGAGAACAGTTTAAAAGGAATATATTTTAAGGCATTATGATTATCATAAGAGTTCAGAATGAGAGTTGCAGAGTGGTGTATACTCGGGGTGGGGGTAGGGGAGTGCGGGGGTAATTGTATACCAGTGAAGGAGTTTTTCTTTTGCTTTTCAAGGAGAAGAGCGAACTGGGGGTGGGGGTTGGGTGAGCGGGGAGAAAAGTGCAATAATGAATGAATGGAAATTCAAAATCTCTGTAAATGTTCACTGAAATTAATTAAAAATAAAGTAAAAAAAACAAACAAACTGTCAAAAAGAATCAAATTCCTATGCACATCAAAAAACTTACCCAAGAGGGTAAAAAGGAAACTCACAGACTGGGGAAAAAATTTGGTAATCACATATCTGATAAGGGACTCATATCTAGAATGTATAGAATGCTTCAGCCTCAACAACCCAGACACAAAATACGGCACAGGATATGAATAGACACTTCACCAAGGAAGACATTCAAACAGCAAACAAATACATGGAGAAATGTTCAAAATCCCTAGCTCTCAGAGAGATGATAATCAAAACAACTATAAGATATCATCTTATCCCAGTAATAATAGCAAAAGTTGGCATAGCAGCAAACAACTAACACTAGTGAAGTTGTGGAAAATTTGAGATGGGAGTGTAAAATGGTGCAACCACTATAAAAGGTGGTATCACATTTTCTTAAAACGTTGGAAATAGAAATACTATTTGACCAGTAATTCCACTGCTAGTAATATATCCTAAAGAAACCAGAGCTGTCATCCAAATAGACATATACACACCCACGTTTATTGCTGAGTTAGTCACAAAAGCAAAGAGATGTAAGCAACCCAAGTGTCCATCAACAAATGAATAGACAGGAAAACGGTGGTACATGCACACAATGGAATACTACACAGTGCTGACAAGGAACTCATGAAATATTACACAACACGGTTGATGTGGAGGACATTATGCTGAGTGAAATATCTAAGTCACAAAAGAACAAATATTGCATAACACCTCTGTTATAAAACAGGACTGACATGGAAGTTTGGAAGAAACTATGAAAAGACAGGATAAATAATGAACACTGCATTGGAACAGATGAAAGAACTATTTAAAAGGAATATATGACTAGGCATTATTTGTATGACAACAGTCTATAATAAGAGGTGCAGGGAGTGGTGGTCCGGGAAGGAGGAAATTATGCAACAATGAATGTATGTTTTTTAAAAAAAATGAACTGGGAGAGGGTAGGGAGGAAACTGCAACAATGAATGAAAATCCAACTTTTCTGTAAACTTTTGTTAAAATCACAATTAAATAATAGAAACAATACTATATATGTCTACTATTAAAAAATAAAAAGCTAGGAAATGTTTACAAAGAGTACAAAATATTCTGTTATGGTTGCAAGACATAGTGGGGAAAGAAAGAGAAGGGAAATGATTGGATTTTTTGTCTAATACTTAGAATTTACAACATCACAATAGATTATTTGTATAATCTCTGTATACTGAGAATTAAAATAAAAGAGAGACAAAGAGAAAACCACTGGAAATTGCTGTATGATGACTGAAAGGACTTTTTGAAAAAAGTCAAAGAACTAAATACAATGTGGGGAAGACTTGAAGTACTTACTGCAGAAGATCAAAGACTACGTACAGCCTTCAATTTGAATGACGTCTCAACATCAAGAAAACAAAGATTCTCACCACTGGACTGACAGACAACATCATGATAGATGGGGAAAAGATTGAAATTGTCAATGACTTCATTTACTTGGATCCACAATCAAGACCCATGATACTAGCAATCAGTAGATCAGGAGATGTACTGCATTTGGAAAGTCTGCAGTCAGGGACCTCTCCAAATTACTGAGGAAAAGTGATATAAATTTGAAGACTCAGGTGTGCCTGGTTCAGGCCATGGTCTTTTTAGTCACTTTCTATGCTTATGAGAGCTGGACAAAGAATAAGGATGATAGAAGAATTGATGTCTTTGAGCTGTGGTGTTGAAGAGTACTAAATACCCATGGACTGCCAAAAGAATAAAAAGATATGTCTTGGAGAATGGACATTGCCACTGCTAACTTATAGCGACCACTCATCAGATTTTCAGGGCTATAAATATTTATGGAAAAAGACTGCCATCCATCTTTCTTCTCTAGAGTCACTGGTGCACTCAACTTGCCATATGTTATCATTATGCTATTGGATATTGCTTAGACAAGCTTGCTTTCTTTCTCTCTTTCTCTCTTTTTTCTTAATATTGTATTTAATTCTGCCAATTAAAAATTGAAAATATAATTTTATACTTGAAATATTTGTTCTGATGATATAAATGGAACCCTGGTGGCCTAGGCTGTAGTGTCTTGTGCTGATAACCAAAAGACAGCACATCTCTGGAGATTCAGCTGCTCCAAAGGAAGGAAATGGGAGTCTCCTCCCATTATGATTTATAACCTGGGAAATCCACTGGAGAGCAGCTAAGAGTCAGAATCCACTAAAAAGCAGTATGCTTGGATTTGAAATGGGTATGAGGATGCATGAGTGGGTGGTTGTATTTGTATGTGTAAGAGATAGAGATACACTCAGAAAGAGAGAGAGAGATACAGAGAAAGGTAAATTTAAGGAATTGACAAATGACATTGTGTATAGAGTTGTCATTGTTAAGTGCCGTCAAATCGTAGGTGACTCATAGTGACCATATGAATGAAAGACTTGAACATTTGTATAACTTTCATCATTTCTCCAAGCTCATAGGGTTTCTAGAGGCAAGCTATTTGAGAAGTAGATGCCACTCCTGCTTCCAAGCTTGTTTTAATCAAAGAGTTCCACCAAACACTGTCCACCATGGGTAAACATTATCACATTTGACATATCAGTGTCACAGTGTTCAGCACGTATAGAATTATCAACTCCAAACCACTGATGCCAGACAGGCTTCAAGTGCTGGCAGGGTATCTGTTACAATCTTGAAACAGAATTATTCTTCTCCTTAGAAATCTCAATTTTTACTTTTAAGTCTTCCCACTTCTATTATCAATGATGACTTGTATTGCTTTGAGTCAATTAACTGTAAATTGCTAGACATATTAAAAAATAGCTTATTGACAACATTTAAGCTAGAGATTGATAACACCATAGCCTAGGCAAATTGAAAGATAAAATTAATCATCACAGTAACTCATTTGAGGATTCATACTTAAATCAACATACAATTTCATATTTGTAACTCACAATATGAATAACCACAAAACCAAAGAGTGCAGTGAGAGAATAGCTGTCATGACAAATGAAACAGCAGCAGCCGACTTTAAGAGTACTGTGAAAGCAAACTGTTTCACCAAGAATCTTACCTTCTTTTTTACAATAATTTGATTCTTTTATCTCAATTCTATCATCGAACAATTGAAATATTATTATATACATTATTGATTTGTTCTGAGAATAAAATAATATCTAGTTATTGCTTCCATAGTTTCAGATATTAAGGGATATTTAATAAATATAAGCTAAGGTATTATTATTGGCAGTAAACATTAAATATAAATTCTAAAATTATCAATATCCTGGAAACACTTGTATAACCAATTGATATAAATGCTCATATTATCTGTATTCATAATCAAAGATACATAAAGCTAAATATTAACTGATGAATGGATAAAGGTTCTACAATAAAACAAATTGAATACATTTGCTAACAAGAGTGAAAGTAAAAAAGTTAAAGACTGCATTATTTAAAAACCAATTTGTATTACTTTCTCTTAGAGTTAAAACTATAGGACAGAATTGAGATCTGGGGTTGCTTACCAGGGACTTCAGATTGTGGGATCAAATAGATTAAAAAGAAGCTTATGGCAATATATGAGATTTTGTATTTTGATTATGGTAGTTCTTACAGATTATAGGTACTTTTAAAAAACCCACAAAATTATACTTCCAAAGGTTGTGAAATTTTATGTTTTTAATTATAGGCATGTGCATTTTTCATAAAAATAATACATGATAAAACCAAATATAAGTACATATATATCATTACAATGATAAGATTTCGAGGGAACACTATATATATTAATTAAATCTAAAGTTGTGCATTTTATCTTCTATGTTACTTTAGTGATTTTTATGGTATGTATAGTACAAAAGTTTCATAATTGCATAACCAATTAACTGATATCTTATGTAAAACTGAACAATAAAAAAGAAGAAATAGAGATTTGCAGCTAAATAAGACAAGGAAAAAAATATCCAAATACAGTTCCTTATCATCTCTTACAAATTAGAAACATTATTTAACTTATTTATATTTTAAGCTGTTCACTTATCCAGTGAAACATCATGTATATGACAAATGTTTGTACTCTACTCTTACCACTGTCAAATCAGAATTGACTCCTACTTAATCCTTCAGCAGATTTTCAGAGGCTGTAAATCACATGGAGGAGATTAGTCATCTTCCTCTGATGGAGCAGCTGGTGGATTTGAATTGTCCTCTTCCGGACTGGCAGTACATCTGCCTACCCACCAGGTCAATTTAATTTGATACAAAAGACGATATTATTTAATTATCAAAATAATTCTTACATTTTTTAAATTTTTTTTTTAGCTCCTTACGCCAGGATAGATAATTTGAGTAAGAGAAATGCTGACTTAGATACAGGCTAACAGTTAACATAAAGACTCTAGTTTATTTATTTGCTCTTATTACTGCTTTGAATGACTGAAATAGTTTAATATTCCTTGGTTCTAACAACAGGGGAAAGTAACTAAAATGATTATTCATCTTTTAGTAATTATTTAAAATCATTAGAAAAAAATTATAGGACTGGTCATAAGAAGTTACAAGAATTACTAATTAATTTTTCCCTAAGATAAATGTTAATTTCAGTCACAGTATTATTTGTGTTCATTTAATTCACATACTAAATTGTAGGAAAATGGAAAATAAAACATGCAGAATATATATAAAAAGTTCTAAATTTATTTTTAATTACATACTGACTGAATACTCCAGAATTGCACTTTTGACTTTTAATCATACTTACATTGAATCTCAGGGTATTTAAGTACCTTTAAACTGGAACAATCTCTTAATTCTTTTTCGTATCTGCTGAGTCTTGATACTATAAATAATAGGGTTCATAAAGGGTGGGAAAAGGATATAGATATTTCCCATAAGAACATGAACCAGTGGTGAGAGGTGTTTCCCAAAACGATGCACCATGGTCAGACCAATAATAGGAATGTAGAAAACTAAAACAGCACAGATGTGAGACACACAAGTCTGCAAGGTTTTCATCCTTTCCTCCTGGGATGCAATGGCTAAAACTGCATGCAAAATCATGATGTAAGAAATAAGTATGAGAACTGCATCCAACAACAGGTTACTGATTACCAGAAATAGGCCATAGATGCTGTTGAAACGGATGTCTGAACAGGCCATTCTGATTAAGTCTTGGTGTAGGCAGAAAGAGTGAGATAAAATGTGAGGATGACAATAATTCAAGAATTTCAGGCGGATGATGACTGGAGGTATGAGTAAAGAACTCCTACCTAAAATAGCTATTGCAATTTTCTTGACTTTGTCATTAGTTAGGATAGAGGAATAACGCAATGGGTTGCAGATGGCAATGTACCGGTCAAAGGACATAGCAAGAAGAACAGATGACTCCATAAAAGACAGACCATGGATGAAATAAGACTGTGCAATGCACGAATCCAAACTGATCTCTCGAACTAGACCCAGCAGGATTCCCAGCACTGTATGCACTGTGGATAGCCCCATGGATAGATCAGTAAGGGCCAGCATGGCCAAGAAGTAGAACATGGGCTCGTGCAAGCTGGGCTCTGTCCGAATCACATGAAGCACCATGCAGTTTCCCATGAACACCATGGCATAGATGGAGGAGAAAGGGATGAAAATCCAGAGGTAGTTAGCTTCTAGGCCAGGAAAACCAGTGAGAACAAAGTTGGAATCGCTGAAGTTGGAGATGGCAATCATAGACATAGATGACTGAAAATATTTCTAGAGAGATTTAGTTAATTAGATGGGTCTATGGTTCTCAAATTCTTAACAGCTGATTTCTGTTTTTCAGAAGAAAGTAAGATGCAGTATAATTTCCTTTGGTGTCATAAAAGTCAGAAAATTAGAGAGTTTATATATCACTTACCATTCTTTAGGGGCAAAAATTTGCTATCTAGACAGAATTTCTAGTGCTTGTGACTAGTGATACCCACAAAGCAAGGAGTTTTAGAAAGAGCAATAGGCACATGGGAATATGGGATGAGATTTCTGTGGGTCTCTGTTATTTCTGGAAGGAAGATAATGGATGATCATAAGTATGCCTTCTTAGTATTGCTGATCACCCATGGGGAATGGGAGTAGATTTTTCTGTTGATTGCTGCAGTTATTCCTTTTAATAAACCCTAGTGGGTAATTAACTCTCTTAGGAAACAGAACTGGTAAATGCAAGCTAATTTTGAAGGTAATAAAATTAGCCAAGGACATATTTAATGAGTTATATCAAAACAGAAACTTTTAGCATATGCCACATTATTAAACCTATATAAATGTACTGTTTTTTTTCTTTTTTTTGTGGTTCTTTTTATATTGTAAGATAATTATAAATAAACATTATATTACTATTTCCTAATATTTTGCATATATGTTGCTGTTAGATGCCATCAAGTCAGCTGCAACTCATAGAGAACTTATGAATTATGGATCTGAACCCTACCCTGTCCTGTCCCATCCTCATCATGTCTGACACACTTGAGCCCATTGTTTCAGTAACAATGTCAAGAAAAGTGTGAGGTTGTCAAGTATTTTATTTGTATGCACAATCAGTGGCCATTGAATCAATACATAACAATTTATATATTACAACACACAAATCTGCCACAAATGACTTATTTAATGCATTGCAAATATCTGCTACAAAAGATTTCTTAAAATATTTAAAAGATGTCATATTAAGGAGTAAGGTGCTTCTGACCAAAGTCATCGTATTTTCATTAGTCTCATACACATGTGAAAATGTCATAATAAATAAAGACTGTTGTTGTTGTTGTTATGTGCCGTTGTGTCACCTGTGATTCATAGCAACCCTACGTACAACAGCTCTGAAGCCTGCCCTGTCCGGAGCCAGTCTCACTGACTCCAATAAATCTACATCTACTGCCCCCTTACTGTATCAATCCATCTCATATAGAGTTTTCCTCTCCTGTGCTGTCCCTCCACCTTTCTGAGCATGATGTCCTTTTCCAAGGACTGGTCACTCCTGGTTACAGGGCCAAAGAATGTGGTAAAGAGCTTCAAAATTCTAGCCTCTAAAGAGAAACTTGGTTTCACCTACTCCAAGACAGATCTATTTGTTTTCTTGGTGGTCCATGTATGTTCAAAACTCCTCCAGCACTACAACTCAAAGACATTAATTCATCTGTCATCCTTAGTCATTGTCCAACTCTCTGATGCATAGCAAGTAATAGCAAAAACCATGGACTAGATCAGGCGCACCTTAGTCTCTATACTGACATCATTGCTTCTCAGTACTCTGGAGAGGTCCCTAACAGCAGATTTTCCCAGTGCAATTAATTTTTTTATTTCCTGACTTCTGATGCTAAAAGAGTTGATTGTAGAGCAAGTTGAAATTGTTAACAACTTCATCTTTTCTCCATCAAGCATGGTTCTGCCAATTGTCCCAGGAATCTTTGGGACTCTTTGTTGAGCTACAATCCATATTGAAGACTATGAAGCTGCACTGTAATCCTGAGGGCACATGGTTCCAGGCCACCAGCTGCTGTTTGGCAGATGGATGGGCAATCTCCTCCTGTGTGATTAACTGCCACTGAAGACCTGTCAGATTGTCAACTATATGGTTCTGTTCTGACTCTATAGTATACAACAACAACAACTACTACTGAAGACTAACAAGAATTTATCTCTTTGAATTGATAGCATTGGCAAAGAACTGATAGCAGAACAAATAAACATATCTTGGAAGAAGTGCAATCAGAATGTTTCTTAGAAAGGAAGATGGAAAGAGATGTGATTAGGAGACATCAATACCTGGAAGACATCACACCAACAAAAGTGAAAGTGTATGCAATAAAGAGGAAGAACTTCAATGAGAGCGATCAACACAGCCTTCAATAAAAGGGTCAAACATAGAGATGATGAAGGGAACAGGCAGGTGTTTTAGAATCTCATCTTAGGGATGATCATAAGATGTAAAGTCTCGTCAAGAAAATTATTCTACTATATTAGATCTCATCAGAGGCATTAATGATTATGTTATGTGTTATTTCATCATAGCTGCCAAACCAGATAATCACAGGCAAAAACTGATAATACTACTTCACTTAATAATAAAAGCAAGGGAGTATTTCTGTATATTTTGATCGTGTTAAATTGAATGTAAAGAATTTTTGGAGACATTCAATATCAGCAGTGAAATCCAGGCCAGGTGCTAATTGATAAACAGACCATAATCTACTCGTATGCAAGTTCAAATTAATTAAAGCTAAAGAAAGTCAAATCAAATCCATAGGAATCAAGATTTCATTTTGAGTCTATCTCACCTGAATTTAGAAACTAACTCAGGAACATATTTGAGGCCTTGAACACTAATGAACAAAAATCAAATGAGCCGTGGAAGTAAGTATATCAAGAATATTATTCATGAAGAATGTAAAAAGACACTACAAATATGGAGAAAGAAGAAAAGACCAAATTGGGTGTCAGAAGAGATGCTGACTATTGTTCTAGAGTGCTGAGAAACCAAAGCAAATGGAAGAAATAAAAAAGTTAAGGAGATGAATAGAAGATTTCAAAAGGCACCTCAGGAAGACAAAGCAAAGTATTATAATGAAATGTGCAAGGAGCTGAAGACAGAAAATCAATCTCAAGGAAGTAAAGAACAAATTTAAGCTGTGAATTGCAAAACTTAAGAATGCTGTGGGAAGAATATTGAAAGTACCGGGAAGTATTAAAATGAGATAGTACAGAGTCACTGTACCAAAAAGAATGGGTTGACACAGAAGAATTTCAATGAACAACATATGATTAAGAGGCAATGGTGATGGGGGTGGGGGGAGGGAAGTTCAGGCTACTTTGAAGGACTTGACAAAAAAATAAGGCTCCAGGAATTTATGGAATACCAACTGACATATTCAACAAATAGATACTTTGCCCTGGATGTGCTCATAGGTTGGGCCAAGAAATCTGGAAGACAACTACCTGACCAACAGACTGGAATAGATCCATATTTATTCCCATAATAAAAAAGGTGACCCTATTCAGTATGGAAATTACAAAAAAATACCACTAATATCACATGCAAGGAAAACCCTGCTGAAGATTTTCCAAAAATGACTGGAACAGTAAATTGACAGAGAACTACCAGAAATATAAGCTGAGTTTAGAGGAGGTTGTAGCACTGGAGACATTATTGATAATGTCAGATGGATCTTGGCAGAAAGCAAATAGTACCAGAGGAATGTCTGTGTTTCATTGACTATGCAAAGGCATTTAACTTTGGATCTCAACAAACTGTGGTTAACCTTAAAGGAGTAAGGGAATCCCAGATCATTTGATTGTGCTTAAATGAGACCTACACTTGGACCAGGAAGCAGTCCTCAGAACAGCAAGGAAACACGGCATGGTTCAAAATTAGAAAAGGAGTGTATCAGGGATGCATCCAGTGGTCATATCTTTTCAATATTTATGCAGAACAGATCATTTTGGAGGCTGGGCTTTATGAGGAGGAATGTAGCATCAGGATTGGAGGAAGACTCATCAACAACCTACATTATGCAGATAACACAACCTTCTTTGCTTAAACTGAGGAAAACCTGAAACATTTGCTGCAGAAGGTCAGTGACTGTAACATTCAATGTGGATTGAAGTTCTACATCAAATGACAAAGATTCTCAACACGGGGCCAATTGGCAACACCATAACAGATGTAGAAGAGATTGAAGCCGTTAACAATTTATAGCTTGCTTGGGTTCACAATGAACACTCTTGGAACTAACAGTAAGGAAATAAAAAGACAAATTGCACTAGGATAAATTGCTATTAGGGACCTCTATAGAGTACTGAGAAACAACGATATCAGTCTAGAGATTAAGGCGTCCCTTATTTAGGCCATGGTCTTCACAATTACTTATTATGCTTCAGAGAGTTGGACAATGACTAAGGATGACAGAAAAAGAATCAAGGCCCTCAAATAGCAATGATGGAGAAGACTCTTGAACATACCATGGACTTCCAAGAAAACCAATAGGTCTGTCTTGGAGAGGGTGAAAGCAAGTTCCTTTTTGGAGGCTAGGATTTTGACGTTCTATATCACATACTTAGGGCACATGACCAGGAAGGACTAGCCCTTAGAGAAAGACATCATGGTTGGAAGGGTGTAATCAGATGCAGGAGAGGAAAACCCCAGAAGAGATGGATTGATACAGTAATTAGGGAAATAATGGTAAGTATGTTGGAGTCAGTGAGACTAGTTCAGGGCAGAACAGGCTTCAGAGCTGTTGTACATAGGGTTGCTATTAGTTGCAGGTTACTCGATGGCTCATAACAACAACAACAATTGGGCAGCACCTGACAACTATTCCTTTCAATTATTTATAATTTTCAATATATATTCTCATAAACGTTTTCATTTGTTTTATTTGAAAAATCAACCTGTGTTAGGTCTTTACTTTTTTAATTTTTTGCATGTGTAAGCTAGTGCTTACCTTTCTTCTTTTTTTTAAAATTCATTTTAATGAATGTTTACAGAGACTTTGGATTTCCAGTCATTCATTGTTGCACTTTTCTCCCTGCTCCCCTCCTCCCCAATTCGCTCTTTTCTTGGAAAAGTAAAAGAAAAATTCTTTCATTGTTATATAATCCCTCACACCAAGTCCATTCCACTGTGCTGCCTTCATTTTGGACTTCTGTCATGACTATAATACCTAATCTTATATCCTTTTTTAGCAGTTCTTTCCCTCATTTGTTTCAATGCAGTATACATTATTTATCCCATCTTTTTCAGTCTCCCGTCAGTCCCCTTTTATAACAGTGACATTATGCAGTGTCTGACTTTTCTTGACTGAGATATTTCATTCAGTGTAATGTCCTCCAGAGTCCTCCTTTTTGTATAATATTTCATGAGTTCCTTGTTTTTAATGCAGTGTAGTATTCCATTGTGTGAATATACCACAGCTTCTCTATCCATTCATTTGTTGATGAGCACTTGGGTTTTTACAACTCTGCTATTGTGAACAAAGCTGCGATAAACATGGGTGTGCATGTATCTGCTTGGGTGGTGATTATAGCTTCTTTAGAGTATATTCCCAGTATTGCTGGGCCAAATGGTATCTCTATTTGCAATTTTTTGAGAAAGCGCCATACAACCTTTCATAGTGGTTGCATCATTTTACACTGTCACCAACAATGAATAAGTGTTCCAGTTTTTTCTGCTATCTCGCCAGCATTTGTTGTTTGAAGTCTTTACTGGTTTCTCTTTGACAAAAATGAATGACATCTGAAAAGAGGAACAATATAACATTAGAGTAGGTTATATTGGGTATTTTTTTCATTTTTTTTCTCTAATAAATAAAATTAAAAACTAACTGTAAATACACACCCCACTTAAGGTTTCTGGTAAATGTTTTATAGCTACATTATGTTTTTTATCAGATGATGCATCTGATAAAAAACATAATGTAGCTATAAAACATTTACCAAAAAAAACATGCAGAACAGATTTTCCGGGAGGCTGGGCGCTATGAGGAGAAATGTGGGGTCAGGATTGGTGGACGATTTAGCAACAATCTGCGTTATGCGGATGACACAACCCTGCTTGCTGAAACTGAGGAGGACCTGAAGCACCTGCTGCACTATCAAGGACTGCAGCCTGGATTGAGGCTCAATGTCAAGAAGACAAAGATTCTCACTACTGGACCAATCGGCAGCATCAGGATGGATGGTGAAGAGACTGAGATTGTACACAGCTTTAGTTTGCTTGGCTCCATAGTCAACAGTCTTGGCACCAGCAGCCAGGAAATTAAAAGGCACATTGCCATGGGAAAGTCTGCTGTTAGGGACCTCTCCAAGGTGCTGAAGAGCAGTGGTGTCTCTCTGGAGACTAAGGTGCGTCTGATACAGGCCATGGTCTTCGCAATCACCTGTTATGCA
The DNA here is from genome assembly GCF_000299155.1 of Elephantulus edwardii. Taxonomy (NCBI): domain Eukaryota; kingdom Metazoa; phylum Chordata; class Mammalia; order Macroscelidea; family Macroscelididae; genus Elephantulus; species Elephantulus edwardii. Next base: position 11,117,996 of record NW_006399794.1, read on the forward strand.
TCAGAGAGTTGGACAATGACCAAGGAGGATAGAAGGAGAACTAGTGCCTTTGAGCTGTGGTGCTGGAGAAGAGTACTGAGAATACCATGGACTGCTAGGAAAGCAAATAGATTTGTCCTGGAGAGGGTTAAACCGGGTGGCTCCTTGGAGGCAAGGAATCTGAGGCTCCGTCTAACTTACTTTGGACATGTAGTGAGGAAAGACCGGTCCTTGGAGAGGGACATCATGCTTGGGAGGGTGGAGGGACGGCGCAGGAGAGGAAGGCCCTCTATGAGGTGGATTGATTCAGTGACTGGGATAATTGGGATGGGAGTGTCCGAGACAGTGCGATTGGCACAGGACAGAGCGGAGTTTAGGGCTGTTATACATAGGGTCGCTATGAGTCGCAGGCGACTCGACGGCACATAACAACAACAACAACATGTTTTTATAGTTTTATCTTTAATCTAGATGTAGGTAATGTAGTAGAGGAACTCTAAGTATAAAGGGACAAGGTAAAATAAAAAGACTGTAATAGTTAGAATATTATCATAAGAAAGCTTCTGCTATTTCTTTGGATAGCCAATCAAGGGCATTGGTTATTTAATGTCTTGTTGAACAACTTTTTGACTGATAAGCTTCAGAGACTTAAATGATTTTTCATATATATATATATATATATATATATATATATATATATATACATACATACATATACACACACATGCACACACATATACACACACAGAAACACACTGTTTCATTATAACAGGTAATTTATTTTTCCTGTGCAAGGATTCATTGAAGGTCAAGATATTTATTGTTGTCTTTATGTGCCATTGAGTCATCTGCTACTCAGAGTGACAATATGTACAACAGCCCTAAACCATGCTCTATCCTGTCCCAATTTTATTGTCTCTGACACACTTACCGCCATTACCTTGGTCACTGAATCAATCCACCTCATAGAGGTTCTTCCTCTCCTGCACTGTCCTTCCACCCTCCCAAGCATGACATCCTTCTCCAAGGACTGGTCCCTCCTTGCAACATGTCCAAAGTATGTCAGATGAAGCCTCAGAATCCTTGCCTCCAAAGAGCAGCCTGGTCCTACCCCCTCCAGGATGAATGTGTTTGTTCTCCTAGGAGTCCATAATATATTCAATACTTTTCTTCAGCACCACAGCTCAAAGGTATCAATTGTTCTCTCAGCCCTAATAATTGTCCAGTTTTTTAATTTCCTGGCTACTGTGTATGTGTGTGCTGCACACACATTCACACACTATACGTATGCACAACTGTACACATACACATATACTATATATATATTTACACTCTCTCTCTCTCTCTGTATATATATAAATATATATATTCACACACACATGCCTATGTCTATCTATAGATTCTAAAAAAATATAAGGTTGTTTAGAGGATTCTAACTCATAGTGATCATATTGGACAGAAGAGAATTGTGCCACAGGGTTTCTCAGGTTGTGTATCTTTTTACAGAAGTTAGGTCCTATCAAGTTTAACTCATAGAGACCTTAAATACTACAGATCAAAACCTTGCCCAGTTCTGTGACATCTTCACAATCTCTTCTGTGCTTAAACAGAATAGTTAGAGTTACTGTGTCAATTAATCTCATAGAAGTTCTTCTTCTCCTTCTCTTACTTTCCACTTTTCTAAGAATACAAGGGATTCTGGAGGTGTAATCCATAGGGTGTTGCACTGTTCACCAAAAGGCGGCACCTCTTTGGCAGTCTGAATGCACCAACCACTCTAACGGGGATACATACACACAGACACAGAGACACTAAAACATAGAGATATATGTATACTTAGTGCTGTTTTGGAAAATTGTACATGACTTGGCATTTATCAATATTTTTATCTCATGTGCAATTTTACAACTTATAATTAGTGCCAACAATAACATTAATCAAGCTGGGCATACTTCTACCTGATCTGTGCTGCAACCTTTCTCATCATTATAAACAAAAAGTGACTGCTGCCTACAATGTTTCTTTTACTTTACATATTTTAACCTTATAGAGGGAGAGTCAGTAATTGAAATATTCAACTTTAATAGCTCCAAAGGAATTTCCAATCACATAGGAATCTACAGAACATTGGAAAAAAAACCAAAGCAACAACACACAAAACCATCTGGCAATGACATGGTTAAAGCCACCTACTGCCACAAAGCCCAAGGTACCTGCTCTATTCATGAGGAAATGAGTCCAGGACATTGGCTGGCTTGCAGTAAAAGCACTGCTCATTGAATCTCACTCCCATTGGATTGCCAAGAAGGAGAGTGTTTTCAGCTCTATTCTCCTTATGGGTGAGTCAGTAATGTAAGTTTGGAGAAGAAAACTCCCAGGGTTATAAGTAGTGTTCTAGCAAGTGAATAGTATTAAGTTGAGGTAAGATTATGAAAAAGGGCATTATACTAAATATTGAGAAAGATAAATAGTATAGTCAATTTAGTAGAGTTTCCCAGTTATATAAATTTGCTGAACATTTTCCTCAAATGTGTTGTCATAAAGGAAAACAATTGCATGACAATTCAGAAATAGATTAGTAACTTACTGGCAAGAATAGCCTTCTATGTGTGTACCTAAATCATTAGGCGGATTGAATCTCTGTTTCTCTAGATAAGCAAGATAAAATGAAGGAAAGTTTGAGAACTAAAACAGTGTGGGGGACTTTTGCACATTTTGAACACAATCTGAAAAGACTGATCATTTGTCCTTGCAAAATTAAAGAAAAAAAAGGTAAAAATGAAAACAAATCTAAGGTGATCAAGATAATTACGATTCTTTCTTTTTTTTTTTGTTTTAATCTTTTTTTTTATATTTTATTAATTTTCATAAACATTTACAGAGATTTTGGGCT
>NW_006399794.1:11120967-11132716 GCF_000299155.1 Elephantulus edwardii
TTGTTGCACTATTCTCTCTACCCTCCTCCCAGTTTGTTCTTGTCCAAATGCCACAGTGCTTGTCAAAGCCAGTTCTGATCATACGATTCTTTCTTAAACTACTAAAAATCGTCCTTGAAATAGCTCTTTAAAGTTTGAGCGTGGTTAGACATAATGATAAGAAAGATTTAGAGGACAAACATCAATTACTGTTTACTTGCTTAGCATTTTAGATGATGGTAGAAACTCCTCTAGCCATTATCTTATCATCAAATAAAGCAATGACATTGGTCTGATGTGAGAATTCTTACAATCCTCTGTTTTATTTTAAGAAAATTGAAAAAGATAAAAATACGTGGTATGAATACACATATATCAAGAGGAACAGTTCCTGGAAAAGAATATGTTTGGAAAAGTAGAGTCAGAATAAAAAAAATTGAATACATTCAAAAAGTTTGATTGATACAGTGGCCTCAACAATGGGTTTAAGCACAGCACAGACTGTGAGGACGGCATAGGCTTGGTCAGGGTTCCGTTCCATTATACACAGGATCACTCTGATTGAGAATCAACTCTGTGGCACCCAACAATAAAAACATGCAAACATGTTGTAAGAAGAAAATCTGTCATTCTCCTATCACTATCATGACAGAAAATGAACTCATAGTATAGTTGCTCTAAATCTTAATGCATGTGAAGAATAAACATAGGAATGTCTTTGTAAATCAATGCAATCACTCATTTAATCTGTTCCACGACAGACTATGCCACCAAATATATTGTTGTTGTTAGGTGCCACTGAGACAAGTACAATTCATAGTGACCCTATGAACAACAGACCTGAACCCTGACCTATCCTGTGCCATCCTCACAGTCTCTGACACACCGAGTCCATTGTTGCAGCCACTGTTTTCAATTATTCTGGTTCAGAATCTTCCACTCCTTCACTGAGCCTCAACTTTTACAAGGTTGATGTCCTTCTTCACTGAATAATCTCTCCTGGCAACACACTCAAAGTATGTGAGATGAAGCTCCATCTTTTCCTCTAAGAAGCGCTCTGGCTCTACCTTTTTAAAGACATATCTGTTTGTTCTTTCAACAGTCCATGGGATATTCAGCACTCATCTCCAATACCACAGTTCAAAGGCATCAATTCTTCTTCTCTCATCTTTTTCATTGCCCAACTCTCAGCAGCATAGCGTGTGATAGGAAAGATCAGGCATACCTTAGTCCTCAAACAAACTAACATCGTTACTTCTCAATAATTTGGAAAAGTGATTGAAGATACATAAATCTCTCTCTCTCTCTGTGTGTGTGTGTGTACAGAAAGAGCTTGAGATTGATTTAACTCTAATGGCCTAGTAGTAGTAAGAAGCTGTGCTGTATAATCAAAGGTACTTGGCTTGAATCCACCAGCTGCTCCATGGGGGAAGGATACACAGTCTCCTCTCATGTGATTTACTGTATCTGAAAACCTGCTGGTGAGTCAGCTATGAGTTGGTTCTGAAGTGATGGCATACAACATATATAAAACAAATATAAAGACTGACAATCTCCTCCTGTAAGCTGCCTCTGAAAACCCACCAGAGATTTAGTTACAAAACTCGTATACATTGTTTTTCACACCAGATCTTTCCTATTTCCTTAATTATATTTTTTTAAAAAGAAAATGTTATGATTATGGGAAATAAGAGATATATAATGTATGGCTATACAGCTCTGGCCAATTTAGATAAAAACTAATTTAATTATTATACAGGAATATTGAGATATCTGGCCAGTGCTTATCAGTGCAAGCAAATCATTAGCTGAAAAGAAATAAAACTAGGCTATTCTTTCAAATACCATGAAACAAAAACAAAACAAAACAATAATCCACTGGAGGATCAACTAAGGGTCAGTTACAACTCTATAGTAAACAACTATATTGTTGTTGTTGTTAAGTGTTCTCGTAAATTATTCACAGCGACTCTATGAAGTGGACGCCACTTCTGCTTCCAAGCTTGTTTTAATCAGGTAGCTCCATCAGACGCTGTCCACCACGGGTAAGCATTATCTCATTTGACCCATCAGTGTCACAGTGTTCAGCATCACAGCATCACTGTTACTCTACACAGCAAGTGGACAGACCAGTGCTATACAACTTAGAAGAATGTTTGACCAAGAACAATTAAAACCAGGACTGAGGGCCACAGATTAAAATCACCCACCTTTGGCTTGATAACATCATTTTCTATCCACTAAGCCAATTGGGCTCTCTCTATGTTGTTGTTGTTATTGTTAAGTGCTGCCAAGTGAAGAAAGACCTGAACATTTGTATAATTTTCATCGCTTCTCCAAGTTAATAGGGTTTCTGGAGGAAAGATATATAGATTAGATATAGATATAGATATAGGTATAGGGATAGAGAGAGAGAGAGAGAGAGAGGATATCCTCTATCTCTCTCTCTCTCTCTCTCTCTCTCTATCATCTCTATCTCTATCTCTATCTCTATCTCTATCTCTATCTCTCTCTATGAAATTTAAGAAAACATCCAGTAATTTTTAAGAAAACCTGTGTGTGTGTGTGTGTTTGTACTTACACTATTACTTAAAATAGTTTTGAATTATTAATTTTTTTTAATCTATGTATTTTGTCCACTTTCTTCTGTGTGTGTGTATATGTACAAGACGTTCAATAGTTGCTCTGGTTTATAAATAATATACCCTTGTCAAATTCCTTCGTTAAATAAATATTTGTTGTTGTTAAGTGCCGTCAAGTTATAGATGACTCATAGCAACTCTGGGAACGTAAGACCTGAGCACTGTTCATAGAGTTTCCGGAAGCAAGACATTTTGGAAGTGGATGCCACTCCTGCTTCCAAGCTTATTTTAATTGAGAAGCTCCACCAAACACTGTCCACCACGGGTAACCATTCTCACATTTTGTAATTTTTTAATAAAATCAACAACTTAGAATATCACATACATGCATGCACTGCGCTTATAAACTTTTTTTTTCTTTAAAAATGTCTTTATTACAAACTCCCAGTTGCTTTGATTGGATATGAAGCTCTAAGCTGGAAACTATTTCCTCTCAGAATGCATTGTCTTCTGGTTTCCAATATTTAAGTTGTGATCTCTTCTCTCTATCACCAGGACTGTGTCTGATCCCCTGTTGTCCTGCATCTGCCTTGTCCCCCACCTTACTCATTATATTGAGCACTCAGTGATGTTTTTCTCTCTGTTGCCTCTCATTTTTTCAATTTCAGAACTGTTATTTTTTGAATCATTTTCTCCCCCCATTGTCCTTTTTTCTTTCTTGGTCTTCTATCAGTCAGACATTAACATTTTGGATTGTGTCTCTAGATTTCTTTCTCTTCTTTTAATGGCTCCTTTCTGTTTGGTTTGGCTTTGCATCTTTTATGGTTCAGTTTTCTGGAGAACTCCCTCAAATTGATCTTCTAACATTTCTATGAAATTTTCAAATTTGGCTCCTCAAATTTTTTTTCCAAGAGCTATTTTTGTTTCTTTTCTGATTGTTTATAGGTACAAATATTGACAATTATCCTGTATTTATTTCATGGCTATAGAATCTTCTTTAACAGCTATAGGCCATTAAACCATAGGCTGCTATTATTATCGTTATCATCATCATCGTCGTCATCATCATCATCATCATCATCATCATCATCTACTTGTTGCATTGTCCTGAATTCTCTGCCTTTTCCAAGCTTCTTTTTGTTGTTTTAGATGTTTCCTTGGTTGGCTTGATTTCTTTCACATACTTCATGCTGGAAATTGTTCTTGAATATCTTGGATCTATAGGGTCAATTCCAATATATGATGAAGCACTAAAAAGCTGATCAGTGGTGCTGTGGAGATGGGAGAACTATCTGTTAGCCGATAGTCTCAGGCGGATTGTCTCTGATTGACTCATTCACCGATGACCTAGTGAGGTGCTTAATCATCATGAAACATGCAGGGATCATGCTTCTAATTTCTGCATAGGCCCGTTGTTTTTATGTGCCGTCAAATTGCCTGCAACCCATAGTGACCCTACGTACAGCACCTCTGAACCCTTCTGCACTTATAAACTTTTAAAACCATTTTAAACTATTTTTTCTTCTTTTTTAAAAATTTAATTTTATTAATTTTAATGAACTTTTACAGAGATTTTTTATTTCCATTCATTCATTGTTGCATATGTCTCCCTGCCCATCCCTCCACCCCGCCCCAGTTCATTCTTTGGAAAGTAAAAGAAAAATTCCTTGGTAGACTATCACACCCAGCCCACCCCCCAAGTACATTCCACTATGCAACTTTCATTCTGGACTCTTGTCATGACCATAATACCCAATCATATATCACTTTTTTCGTGTGTGTGTGTGTGTATGTGATTTTCTTTGTTTCAATATATGTGCATAATTCATTGACATTATTTTCATCATATAGCAAGTGTTTTGTTTGACTTTTCTGCATTCCTTTAATAATACAACTAGTGGCCACAGTGTGTATATATGAATGCATGAGGGTGTGGCCTTTTTAAAATTTTTTAAAAATAATTTTAATGAGAATTTACAGAGATTTTGGATTTCCATTCATTCATTACTGCACTTTTCTCCCCCCCCCCCCCCCCCCCCCGAAGTTCGCTCCTCTCTTTCAAAAGTAAAAGAAACACTCCTTCCCTGGTACACAATCCCCCCGCACCCCTCCCACCGCCCCAAGTACATTCCACTATAATTGTGGACTCTTGTCATAACCATAATACCCTATCACACATCTGTTTCAGTGCAGTATACACAATTAATCCAGTTTTTCTCAGTCTTACTCCAACTCCGATATCAATCCCATTTTACAACATGGCACCATGCACTATCTTTTTAAAAACTATTTTATTTTAAAACTATTCTAGAAATGAGCACAAAATACATTTAAAAAATATACTCCACATATATGAGAATCTTTTTTATAATGTCCTTTCCTTAAATGCCAAGTACAATAAAATTAAGAGGTCATGACTTTGCCTACACTAACAACATCCATTGGGTTTTTGTCTCTTTGTCTGAGATCTATGCATGAAACAAAGAATATTTCAATTGTTAGAGAAAAGTTAAGACATTTTTATGAGTTTAAATAATCAGTGAAACAATAGGAACAGGTCAGGAAATTGAAAGAGATTACACAAAAGAATTAGTTTGAATGTACATGTCTTCTTAATTGATGTCTTGACCATTTTTTCCAACTGTTTTCACATTTGCTTGAGTGAGTAACTCTCTAGAATTTTGTAAGGATAGGTCTTCATGGTGGTCATGTGAGATGCTGTCAAGTAGGCAGGCTACTTCACAGCAACCTTATCTGAACAAATCAAAACCTTGTCTGATCTTTTGCCATCTTCCCAATCTTCGATATGTTTAAACCCATTTGACACAATCACCTAGTGTTAGTCCAATAGGGTCTTCCTCTACTTAAGTCACGTTTCCAAGCAATGAAGTAATTTTCAAAGAAGACATAAAACAGTTTGTTAAAATTTCTACACAAGCAGAGGATAGCCAGCATATAGATTACCTTATTAACAATTTGATACTTTTCCCAATAAACTACAAGGAAAAATATGATTTTTATTATGATTACTATATGCTTTTAGGATTTAAGTAATCTTTAGTAAAAATGTTTTCAGGGCATTTCAAGCAAAGAATAATTCTGTCTCTTTGAACAATAATAGTATTTACTGTGTTTCTCTCACTTATTGTTGTGCACTCTTGATTAATTTCTAACTCATAGAGCCTACATGTGAATTAAAACCATCTCACAGTTTTCTGTGATCATTGTGAAAGGTAGCTCTAGTGGCATTATCTATAGGGAGTCTTTTGTCACTACTCAAAGGCCATACCTCTGTGATGGTTAGAATCCACCAGTAGTTCCAAAAAAGAAAAGTCCACAATCTGTTCCTTTGTGATTATGAGTCAGTTCTGACTTGATGGCAATGAGCTTTAGTATTATTAGAGTAGATGACCAGGTCTTTTCTATCTTTTTATTTTAAAGGTCACCTTTTAAAAAGGGCAATTCCCTATATTCTTAATCTATAATTATATCTATTTCTTTGTCCACATTTTTTATTTGCAATGGCAAAGTCTGCAGTTAGGGACCTTTCCAAAGTTCTGAAGAGCAATGGTGTCTCTCTGGAGACTAAGGTGTGTCTGATACAGGCCATGGTCTTTGTAATTACTTGTTATGTGTCAGACAGTTGGACAATGACTAGGGAGGATAGAAGGAGAATTGATGCCTTTGAGATGTGGTGCTGGAGAAGAGTATTGAGGGTACTATGTACTGCTAGGAAAATAGAGTCATCGTGGAGAGGGTTAAACCAGGCAGCTCCTTGGAGGCAAGGATTCTGAGGCTTCGTCTGACATACTTTGGACATGTAAGGAGGGACCAGTCCTTGGAGAGAGATATCATGCTTGGTAGGGTGGAGGGACAGCACAGGAGGGGAAGGCCCTCTATGAGGTGAATTGATTCAGTGACTGGGGTAATCGGGATGGTTGTATTGGAGACAGTGTGATTGGCACAGAACAGAGCAGAGTTTAGAGCTGTTGTACATATGGTCGCTATGAGTCGCAAGTGACTCGACAGCATATAACAACAACAACAACAGTCACATGTTGTTGTTGTTACGTGCCATTTGAGTTGCTTGTGACTCAGTGAGACCCTATGTACAACAGCTCTGAAGTCTGCCCTATCTCAAGCCAGTCTCACTGACACTGACACAGCTATTCCCTTTACTCCAGTACTGTGTCACTCTATCTCATCTGGGGTTTTCCTCTCCTGCACTGTCCCTCTACCCTTCCAAGCATGATATCCTTCTCCAAGGACCCTTCTCTCCTGGTCACATGCCCAAAGTATGTGAGATGGAGCTTCAAAATCCTAGCCTCCAAGGAGAAACTTGGTTTTACCCTCTCCAAAACAGACTTGTTTGTTCTCGTGGTTGTGTATGGTATGTTTAGTACTCTTCTTTTAGAATTTGCTTCACGTCGTTGGAAATTATTTTTTAATATTTTTTTTTAATTTTAATTGTGATTTTAACAAAAACTTATAGAAAAATTAAATTTTCATTCTTTCATTGTTGTACATTTCACTTTCTCTTACTCTCATCCCCCTTCCAAAGTTGACTTTTTTTATAAATACTAGTTTATTTACAAAATTTGAATACATTGTTTTGAGAACAGATTCTTCCAATTTCCCTCATTGCTGACCCATCAAATTGTATAACTCTATGATTAATATCGCTCTCCCCCTGCATATCCTCATCCTTCTGCTTCCATCCTTCCCCCTCTCCCTTAGATCCTTATACTCATTCTAGAATAATGGTTTTATACAATATTTGTCCTTGTGGGACCAAGTTCGTTCACTCAGCACAATGCTCTCCAGTCCCTCATTCTGAAGTCTATTTTATCAGAAATTAGTATTGCCATTTCTGCTATTTTGGAGGTGGCCATTTGTTTGGTATATATTTTTCTAGCCTTTGGTTTTTTATTTTGTCTTTCTCTTCTTTTTTGTTTTTTTAACATACCTCTTGTAGGCAACATATTGATTGGCTTTTTTTTTATAAAAAAAAAATCTATCCTGCTACTCATTTTCTCTTAATTGGCATTATTAGTCCATTCACATTAAGTGTGATTTTGTTAGGCCGCATTTTACCATTGCCATTTTTTTTTTTATTATTAATTTCAATGAACATCTACAGAGAGTTTGGATTTCCATTCATTCCTTGTTGCACTTTTCTCCCTGTCCACCTCCCACCCCCAGTTAGCTCTTCTCCTCGAAAAGCGAAAGAAAAACTCCTTCATGGTATACAATCCCCCCGCACACCCCCCCCACGCCGAGTACACTCCACTCTGCAACCGTCATTCCAGACTCTTATGATAATCATAATACCCTAAAATATATTGCTTTTAAACTATTCTCTCCTTCATCGGCTTCAATGCAGTAAACATAATTTTTCCAGTTTTCCCCAGTCTTACCCACAACCTGATGTCAGCCTCATTCGATAACAGTGACACCACATAGTTGGAATAATTTTTAATATCTTTTATTAGACTCTTCAGCTCTTCATATCTCTATTTACAAAACCTAAATCAATACCTGTAATAGTTTAACTGTTTACTAAATGAAAGCACATTTACTATTAAGATCAGTTTCTAGAAGACAAATATAGAAGTACCTAACCCCAAAAATAAAGTAAAAAACGAAACAAAACAAAACAAACCTTTCTTTAATGTGTTTCGTTTACTTTGATATAAGGATATCTATGAGACTTCTGAGTCTGTTTATTAAGAATTAACCTTTGGGTCAGCAGATCATTCTGTTGTACATGAGTTGATATCTGTATGAGTTGACTCAGTATAACACAACATCAACAAGCAACAATATTCAGAATTTGAACCACAAAGTTGGTCAGTATTAGTTTCAGTCCTACTATCAAACTTCTCCTTATGCTGAGTGAATTAACTCAGTCCCATAAGGACAAATAATGTATGAAAACATTATTATAGAATATGTATGAGGATCCAAGGCAGGGGGAAGGTGGAAGCAGAGGCATGAGGAGGAGTGGGCAGGGGGAATTAATCATGAAGTCTCATTATTTGATGGGTGAGGGGAATTAGGGAAATGAGAAGGAACTGGCATGAGAAACAATGTATTTTAATTTTGTAAATAAACTAGTATGAAAAAGTTTTTAAAAAGTTCTCCTTTTACAATCTCTGTGCTTTGGGAACATTATAGTCTTGAGTTATTTAAAAGTTACATTTCTTGGTGAGCTCTGGTGGCCTACTGGCAAGAAGCTGCAACTGCAATCTCAGAGATGCAGGGTTCGAATCCACCAGATGCTCTGCTGGAGAAGGAGGAACAATCTCCTCCTGTTCCAGTCAGCTCTGATTTAACGGTACACACAAAAAATAATGAAGTAAAATAAATTAAAAAAAAAAAAGTTACATTTCTTAATCTGAAAACAAAGTGTAAAAAAGCTAATTGGTCAGCTTTTGAGAGTTAATATAATTAAAAATACTATTTATAGAAATGGCTTTTAAATTCCTTTATGTGAAATACAAAACACAAATAGATTACCCTTGCATATTGTTCTATGAAGAAGAAATAGTGGCACAGCTCACTTGGTGAACCTACTCATCAAAACAAGATGCTAAGACAAATTAGGAGATATAGAGAAAGTGAACATTATATAAGAAGTCTAAATATATGGTGCTTTTTATTTAATGTTTTGGCTTTTTTTGAGAACTAAAATAATAATCTTTCAACTTACTTGTACTTGGGAGGAAAATGGAAAAAGCCTAAACTGAATGGCCTGCCACTGTCTTCTCAGAAGAGAAACCCACACTAGATTAAATATAGGGGGTGGATAACAGAGCAGGATATGAAGCAATGCCCAATATTCAAGGCAAAAGCACAGGGTGAACATAATTTCAGATATGCTATTTCTCAGTAAATTAAGTTTAAAAATATGTCTAGAGTTTGGCTTATTGACAAGTAACATTGAGAGATACATAATTTTTATATTTTAATTTAAAATGTGAAATAGTTGATATATAAGGCAGACATTCCTATATAAGAATTATTCTATATAATTAATATACATACATAGCCACACCTAAAAATAAATTATATTTATGTAAATGTCTAAAATATTTGTCACAGTTTGGCATTCTATTTGATATATGTGGCAAAATTATATTTGCATACTCATACTGGTGTGGTGCCATGTTTAGAGGAATTTATTTTCATTATAATACTTTTCTCTGTAAAGTTTAAAATTAATTATATTATATTATAGAAATACCTATGAAGCTACAACACAAAATGTTGAAAGGATAACAATAAAGGAAGTTAGAACACCTGGATCCTGGTCCTGGATAGAATATACAAAGTATGGTAAAACCTAAAGTTTCTTTTCCAATATAGAGAACTGACCAAGATGACGTCAGTCTTTTGTTCAGAGTCATATCTCAAAGTCCAGTGTGAGGGAATATATTTTGTTTTAAGACCCCTAGATCAGGCTTACTATGCTTGCAGGATTTATTCTAACAATTGTACCTTTTATTTACTGACCTCTTATCTAAGAATTAGAGGAAATATCTGGGCAAACTATAATGATATGGAGTTTCAGAACCTTATAGTGGTCCATGTCAGGCTTTAAGGTCTTAATTTACATTATATGTTCTGACCTACCAACTCATTGAATTCCAGGACCTGTGATTGTACTTCTCTCTGGAGTTCTGCCTCTCCATGTCATCATGTCAGATTATAACAACAAGACTTTTTTCTTCTTAACAGGCCTTCCAGGCCTTGAAGCTGCGTATGTCTGGCTCTCTATCCCGCTGTGTGCCATGTATATGGCATCCTTTGCAGGAAACAGCCTAATCCTGTGGGTGGTGAAGTCAGAACCTTCCCTGCACCAGCCCATGTACTATTTCCTGTCCATGCTGGCAGTGACAGACTTGGGTCTGTCTGCTTCCACGATGCCCACCATGCTCACCATCTACATTTTGGGTCTCACAGAGGTGGCAGTGGATATGTGCCTGGCACAACTCTTTTTCATCCACACATTTTCCATCATGGAGTCTTCCGTGCTCCTGACGATGGCCTTTGACCGTTTTGTGGCCATCAGTAACCCTCTACGATACAGCACCATCCTCACAAATCCCCGGATTGCCAGTTTGGGCCTAGCCATTGTAGTGCGCAGTATTGGCCTCCATATTCCAGCTCCAATCATGCTAAAGAAGCTGCTCTACTGTCAGAATCATCAACTCTCTCACTCTTACTGCTTGCACCCAGACGTCATGAAGCTGGCCTGTGCCGACACCCACATCAACAGTGCCTATGGTCTCTTCGTGGTGCTCTCTACCCTGGGGCTGGACTCAGTGCTCATCGTCCTCTCCTATGGTTTGATCCTCTGCACAGTGCTGTCCATTGCCTCCAAGACTGAGCGCCTCAAAGCCCTTAATACATGTGTCTCCCACATCTGTGCTGTGCTGCTTTTCTACACACCTATGATTGGTCTGTCCATGATCCATCGATTTTGGAAGCAGGCTTCCCCATGTAGCCGTGTGCTGCTCTCTTATCTTCATTTTCTTACACCTCCAGTACTCAATCCAGTTGTTTACACCATCAAGACCAAGCAAATCCGATTGAGGATGCTCCGTCTCTTCAGGTTGCATAGGGGTGGCATAAGAGATAGCCAGGGTCATTAATTCTTTGCTATCGAGAGAAAAAGCATAAGAGGATCTAGACATAACTATTGCAATGAACATATAATGAGTTGCATAGAAGAAGAAGAATGTGAGTAGTTATACTCTTCCTCCATGAAGTTTTTTCATGGGAAGAAGGAATCTATCTTTTCATTTATTACGGTTTTCATTTAAAAATAGAATAATGAAAAACCCATTATGCTTACTATACCGTTAAAGACACTGAAAAATACATAAATAGGTAAAGAAATATATGTATATATGAGTGTGATTTTGTGGTCTAGTGGCAAGAAGCTGTGCTACAATCCCTAAGGCACAAGGTTTGCTGTCTCGTGCAGCTCTGCACCAGAAGGATGGGCAATCTCCTCCCAAGCAATTAACTGCCTTTGAAAACTCACTGGAGGGTCAGCTAGAGGTTGGTTCCAACTCAACAGTACACAACAACAACACGTATATAGAAACAAATATTTTTTTTATAAATTGTTTATAATTAAGTATAAATGTTGTTGTTGTTGTTATGTGCCGTCGAGTCGC
>NW_006399794.1:11135491-11158146 GCF_000299155.1 Elephantulus edwardii
CTTTGTATTTCCATGCTTGAAAACTAAACCTCCTTTGCCATTTCTCTTATCTAAATGTGTTCTGTTGTACATAGATACATTCTCTGTACAACAGAACAGAGAAGTATAAATACTTGGATAAAATATTTATAAATACACATAAATATATATACATACATGTATTTATATAAGCACACCAGTGGCTTCTAGTGAATCTTCTACCTTGCAATTTACAACCTGGGAAATTAGCTAGAAGGTTAGCAATGAGTCTATTCTAACTCCAGGGCAATGAGTTTGAGTTTATATATATTTGTATATACACACATTTATATATATTTGCGTGTATATAAGTTGTTGTTGTTGTTGTTATGTACCATCGAGTCAGACCAAACTCATAGCTGGCCTTTCAAAGGGTTTTCAGAGGCTACAAATCACATAGCAGAGGATGGTACATATTTCTCCTTGGAAGATGAGTAATTGTATTTTAATTATAATTTGCAGGGAGCTGGTAAAAGGAGATACCCATCTTTCTCCCGTAGAGCAGGAGATGAATTAAAATCACCTGTCTTAGAGTTTGCAATACAATCCCTTACCTTAGGTCACCAGAGTTTCATGAGAGACAGAGTGTTAGTTCTGGTGACCTAGTGGTAGTGACTTGTGCTGTCAGTCTAAAACACAAAGGAAAGTGGTCTGAACTCACCACCTGGGAAAAAGATGAGCAATCTCCTCCCATGTGATGAATTACCTCTGAAAACCCACTGGAGAGGCAGGTATGAGTTGAAGAATTTAAAAATTATTTAATTATTTCATACACACACACACACACACACACACACACACACACACACACACACGTGCAGATTTGGTGGCCTATTGGTAAGAATCTGAGCTGCAGTCCCCAAGGCACATGGTTCAAATCTGCTAGCTGCTCCATGGAAGAATGAGCAATTGCCTTTTGTGCAATTACTGCCTCTGCAAACCTGCTGGAGAGCCAGCTGTGGGTTGGTTCTAACAATGGTACACAACACCACCTTCACCATACATATATACCCAGGATGTAGTATTTGTTTTCTCAGAGTTTCATGTAATTTAAGGTTCATTAGAAAATTTCTTTATTTAATAGATATGAGACTCAAAATATTTCACATATATATGTATATATAATGCTTTCTTTAAAGCTGATAGAAAGATATTTTATCAAATAAGTTGATAAGCAGGTTTAGGTTTCAGTTACTTTAATATGTATTATGGAAAAACCCCTACTAAAACAGAACCCCCATGAAGAAAATGATTCTTTCTTTCCTGTTCACCAGTGTATAGAGACTCCTGACAATATGTTGTTGTTGTTAGTTGAGTCAGAACTGTCATAACTAACCCTCTAGTAGATTTTCAGAAGCAGTAAGTTGCACTAGAGGAGATTTTCTTTCTCCCACAGAGCAACTAGTGAATTCGAACTTTCATCTTTGTGTTGACAGCACAATTCCTTAGTCACTAAACAACCAGGACTCTCTCCTAACAATAAAGACAATGTACTATATATAGCCAGCCCTTGGGTCTGTATTTCATTGTTTTTGGTCAAACATTCCTCTAGGTCATGTATCCCTGGTGTGTCCACTCACCATACCATGGTCACTTGTGGTTGCTGTGAGGCTGAACACTGTGACAATGATGTGCCAAATGTGTTAATGGTTGATTACCCCACGCAGACAGTGTGGGCTGGAGCTCACCGATTAAAACAAGCTTGAAGGAGGAGTGGCATCCACTTCCATAATAGCTTGCCTCCAGAAACCCTATGAACCTGGAGAGAGGATGAAAGACACACAAACGTTGAGGACTCTCCTTCATAGGGTCACTATGGGTCGCCTGTGACTTGATGGCACTTAACAACAAAAACAACTATATATAGCATATTGCAACGAGTTTTAGATAAAAGATATAAGGGTTTGAAAGAAGTAGAAAACTGGTAAATGCTATCATAGATGATCTAGGAGACCAATTATGTAATTTTTCAAGACTAACTTGATGAAAAGAAAACAATGTTAGCAGAATGAAGGCTGAATGGTACCATATCATTTACTAAACTCCACGGTTATTGGTAGAGACATTCTTGAATATAACTTAGGTAATAATGATGAAATTAAATCTTCACTAGGTCCCAAAAAGACAGCACATTTTTGAGTGGCATTTGTAGAGGAATATTCATATTATGTGCCCAATATTACTAAAAATATCAACAGGCTCCCCTATATGTTACACAGTACTAAATAGGCAACAGTTAGATATTGAATATTCCTACTCTCATAATCTTTTTCAATTAATTTTATCCTGATAACAATGATTGATAGATGAAACACTTGATCGTTCTAATGCGAAACCTATACTTGGACCAGGAGGCAGTCGTCAGAACAGAGCAAGGGAACACCGCATGGTTCAGAATTGGGAATGGTGTACGCCAGGGATGCATCCTATCTCCATACCTTTTCAACCTATATGCAGAACAGATTATCTGGGAGGCTGGGCTCTATGAGGAGAAATGTGGGGTCAGGATTGGTGGACGATTTATCAACAATCTGCGTTATGCGGATGACACAACCCTGCTTGCTGAAACTGAGGAGGACCTGAAGCACCTGCTGCAGAGTGTCAAGGACTGCAGCCTACAGTATGGATTGAAGCTCAATGTCAAGAAGACAAAGATTCTCACCACAGGGCCAATTGGCAGCATCAGGATGGATGGTGAAGATATTGAGATTGTTCGCAGCTTTAGTTTGCTTGGCTCCACAGTCAACACTCTTGGCACCAGTAGCCAGGAAATGAAAAGGCACATTGCCATGGGAAAGTCTGCTGTTAGGGACCTCTCCAAAGTGCTGAAGAGCAATGGTGTCTCTCTGGAGACTAAGGGGCGTCTGATACAGGCCATGGTCCTTGCAATCACTTGTTATGCATCAGACAGTTGGACAATGACCAATGAGGGTAGAAGGAGAATTTATTCCTTTGAGGTGTGGTGCTGGAGAAGAGTATTGAGAATACCATGGACTGCTAGGAAAACAAACAGATTCATTCTGGAAAGGGTTAAACCGGGTGACTCCTTGGAGGCAAGGATTCTGAGGCTCTGTCTAACAAACTTTGGACATGTTGTGAGGAGAGACCAGTCCTTGGAGAAGGAGATCACGCTTGGTAGGGTGGAGGGAGAGCACAGGAGGGGAAGGCTCTCTATGAGGTTGATTGATTCAGTGACTGGGATAATCGGGATAGGAGTGTCAGAGACAGTGTGATTGGCACAGGACAGAGCAGAGTTTAGGGCTGTTGTACATAGGGTCACTGTGAGTCGCAGGCCACTCAGCGGCACATAACAACAACAACAACAACAACAACATGAAGAGATAACTCAGAAAAGGGATTGCAACTTCAAACTTAGATTGCTAATGATTAGTACATATGTGATCGCTAAGATCATAATGTAGAGTTGAAAAACCTTATGTGGAAGGTGAAAGACTATATATACAATCTTCACTTACATCTGAATTCAAGAAAACAAAAATCATCAGCACCAAACTAATTGACAAAATCATGATAGAAGGAGAAAAGGCCGAAGTTGTTGACAACTTCATTTTACTTGGATCTATAATCAACATCAAAAGTAACAACGGTCAACAAATAAAATACATGTTTCATTGGGACAAATCTGTTATCAAGGATCTTTCAAAAATGCTATTGAGCAAGAACACTAGTTTAAAGACTTAAGATGTGCCTTATTCAAGACATGGTCTTTTCAGTTGCTTCCTATGTACCTGAAAGTTATATAATGGATAACAGAGGAAGAATTAACACACACACACACACACACACACGCACATATACATAAATACATATATAGAGATATACACATATATAGATATATACACCCACAAATAGTTGTTGTTATGTGCTGTAAAGTCTTTTGCATCTCATAGAGACCCTATGTACAACAGCTCTAAACTCTGCTCTAACCTGAGTCAATCTTATTGTCTTCAACACACCTATCCCATTACTCTAGTCACTGAGTCAGTCCATCTCCTTAAGGGTCTTCCCCTCCTGCAGTGTCCTTCCACCCTCCCAATCATAATGTCCCTCTCCTAGGATTGGTCTCTCCTTGCAACATTACCAAAGCATATCAGATGAAACTTCAGAATCCTTGCTTCCAATGAGCAGTCTGGTTTCACATCTCTAGTATGAACCTGTTTGTTCTTCTGGCAGTCCATGATGCATTCAACACTCTTTACCCACACCATAGGTCAAAGGCATCAATTTTCCTTCTGTTATCCCTAGTCATTGTCCAGCTTTCTGATGCATAGCACATAACCGAGAGGACCATAGCCTGGATTAGGCAGACCTTTGTCTCTGGACTGGCATCGTTGCTCTTCAGTATTCTGGAGAGGTCCCTGATGGCAGACTTTCCCAATGCAGTTAATCTTTTGATTTCCTGGCTGCTGATACCAAGAGTGTTGATTGTGAAGCCAAGCAAACGGAAGCTGTCAGCAATCTCAATCTCTTCACTCTCTATCATGATGCTGACAATAGACTCAGTGGTGAGAATGAACAAATCTGTACTGTAAGAAGTGCAACCAAAGTCCTCTTTAGAGGCAAGAATGGTGAAACTTTGTCTTACATACTTTTGACATGCTGTGAGGAGGGTCCAGTCCTTGGTAAAGGGCACCATCTTGTGAAAGATGGAGTGTTAGAGAAAGAGAGGAAGACCCCAACAAGAGCAACTGACACAGTGACTGTAATGGATTGGAGCATAGCAGGAATTAGAAAGAGGTTGCAGGATCAGACAAGACCCTGTTCACAAGGTCACTATGAGTTGAAGTTGCTTCAAAGACAACTAACAGCAACAACAAAACATTAATATGGATATTAGTGTTTAAAAATTTAAAAAAGAAAAAGAATAATAAGTCAAGAAAAAAGAATTCAAAATAGATGCAAAATAATACAGCTGTAAATGAAATGGTAGAGAAATAGACTAAATCTTCTGAAGGATTGTAGCATATACTTAAAAGAAGGTGAGATTTGGACAAACCTAGAGGTAGCAGTGATAGTTGTAAGAGTGCTCAAAGTTTCTACAGACATTTTATCTTGAATTATATTATTGTGGAATCTATAAAATACATTCCTTAGAATTGGTCATCACTACCTCTATGGTGAAGAATTGCACTATCACCAGCTGATTTGCAGGAGAAAGATGAGCAATCTCCTCCTGTGTGATTCCCTAACTCTAAAAATGCACCAGAAAGACACCTATGAGTCATTTCTGACTTAATGATACAGAATGACAACAAAAACAAAAACATCCTTGCAACGATGCACAAAATGATTCTCAGAAACTAGGTACTGATCCTTGGGAAAAGATATGATTTAGAATGGTTTTTACTATTATATCAGGAAAAGGAGTGTAAGGAAGCTGATTGCTGGTTCATTTTGAACTTGAGAAAATGGTAAAATAAAGGAATGAATTTAAGGCTTCAGATTCACAACTGAAGCACCACAGAAAAGGCCTGGAAGCTGCTACCTGTGCTGTGAGTGGGGGAAAGTGACTTTTTGCTTTGTTGTCTTATGGTTTGGGGGGTATTTTTCCCCCCCTCAGTGAAAGAACTGTTGTTCCTTGAAACCAGTATTATTCTTACTAAAGAAGGTTTCCTAACACTTTCCCACTTTCATGCTATTCTGTTGAGCATAACAGTTAATTTATTATTTTCTCTGCTGGTTAACATATTATCTCTCACAGCCAAATTCTTTTATTCCTGCTTTATGAAAATGTACTTTTAATATTTTCCTTTGCCCACTATCATAATTATAAACTTGTCAAAAGAGATTAATAGCCAATAAAACTGCCCCATAGTGTTTCCAAAGAAAATAGTCTTCTCCGTCTAACATTTACCTTGTTAGAAATTGAACATGAATCTGAACAGACTCAGTGACAATGAGTTTGGGCTATTCAGTTTTCATGTGTTTAAGTGTGTGTTATTATTACGTCTCAGTCAGTCAGAATCAATTTATAGCTGACTCTCCAGCAGATTTTCAGAGGCTATACATTGCATGGGAGGAGATTGTCCATCTTTCTCCCACTGAGCAGCTGATGGATTCCACGTGCCTGCCTCTGGTTGACAGAACAACTCCTTACGACCAGAGCTGTAGCATGATAAATTACCAAATTCCATGAATGATTTAGGAGAATATGATTTCTAGAAAATATAAGCTAGCTTTAAAAGTTTGGAAAAATTATCCAATATAGGTGTATGCTGATGCTATTATTATGTATGTGACATTCTGCATCTTATGTGAGTAAAATGTCATCCCTTTTTACAGACACAATGTGTAAAATGATTGTTCACAGGATGTGTTAATTCTTTTCTTTAATTTCTGAGATAAAATTACTCAGATAATTTGTTTTATTCTGACAAAGAAAATATTAATTATTGTCAAGCATTGGAGGAAATAAAGGGACTCAATCTACATATAATCATTATTTGTATATCTAGATTTTATAACCACTGTGTATAATATTCAATTAATTTTAAGCTTCAAGTGCACTCTTTCACTGTTAGGTCTATCTTTTTCCTGTCAAATCCTAGCCAAAACTACATCTGGAGACTTTCAACAAATTTAAATGGTCCAGTGCTTTCCTGGACCATGGGTTCCATTACCTAACTTCACAGATATGTTTATCTAAATTATTTACTTATTCCTCTATTCACTTGTTAGTGCCAGTTGTCTTTTAAATTGTTCTAAGTTCTCAATAAAATTGCAGTCTACTCAAAGTGCATTTTGTTCACTTGTTCATTAAAGAACATGGTAGGCCTGATCCAAGCCATGATATTTTCAATTCCTTCCTACATTCCGCTGCTTCCTATATCAGAAATTTTGACAGTGAATAATGAAAACCAAAAAAAGAACTTATTTCTTTAAGTTGTGGTTGGCAAAGAGTATTGAATATCCTATTGACTGCCAAAAAAACCCCAATCAAATTTGGTTTGAAGGAAGTGCAACCAGAGTGCTTCTAGTCTACAAGTCTAGACTCAGAATTATTTTTAAATTATACACACACCACACACACTTATAGGATCTTGAGTAATTATTGTCAGGATCAAGAAAACAAGATTCTATTCTCTTGAAAATAGACTGTGTACTTTAAAACTTTGGCATGTTATAGGGGTATTAACATGAAATCATTCTTTAAGTTTATAATTACCACCAATAGCTATTATGTAATCATCTTAATTGGTTGTGATTCCAGGACATATTTATTTCCAGTAAAAATTATATTGGGCTTCAAGAATAAGCAAGTTTGTTTGAATCATATTCATTGAGGATTATGCAGTGAATTAATATTTTCCAAATTTTTCTGAGTTCCCCAAAAATTTAGCTTTGAGAACTAAAGTGTGTCTGGCCCAAAATATGATATATTCAGACAGCTAATGTGTATGTGGACATTGAACAATGAATAAAGAAGACCCAAGAAGAAGAAATGATATCTGAATTATAGTGTTGATGAAGAACATTCAATATATCATGGAGTGACAGAAGAATGAACAAACCTATCTTGGAAAAAGTGCAACTGTAATGTTCCTTAGAAACTTAGATGGCAAAACTTTGTTTCATGTACTTGAACTAAATATTATATTTCTTGAAAAAATTAAAAATTGCAGCTGAGAAACTTGTAGTGGATTGAAGTATTATCACATATAGTTTAAACTGGAAAATATAATTTTACAAATGTGAAACATGGCTTAGTCTCAGGTGTGAAAGAAGATAACAGTTAAAATACCCAAGAGATTTAGATATTCCCTATGTTGTTTTTCATGCATATTGATGTACAGACTGTGTGTTTATGTAATGTATTCATAAATGTGTGTGTGTATATCTTCTGAGTTTTGTAAGTCAGTCATGATTGTTTAGGTAAGACCTAGATTTTCACTCTTGGAAACACTAAAAGGATTCAAGATCTACTAATTTATTATCCCAATGTACTAGAAAAATCATGCATTTAAAAGGTAATTTCAAATGGCTTAGTTCCCTAAGATGTAGGTTCTGGAACTAGAATCCTTTGGTTAAAAAACAAGTTTTACACACTTTTTTAGTGATGGGGTCATGGAAAAATTTAATCCTCCAATGCCTGAGTTCCCTAAAAGAGAAATAATAATACCTTCTTGAAATATTAGCTATGATCATGAATTTAAGTAATTTTAGAAATTGCTAACCGTGGAATTTTTGAAGCATTGAAAATTTGTTATTATTAGTACTGTGTAATTTACTATTGTTATTGCATTCTTTGTTTGCTTGGCATATGTGTATTCTCCTTAAATATATTGATATTTCTGTGTGTCTATTATAACACCAGACACTGCCAGGGAATAAAATCAACAAAACAAACCAAATCTCAAGGTTAAGAGATTCCCATAAAAGTATGATCTAACTTCTCTGTTTTTAGTGTATCTTCAAACAAAATATATCTTTTTGAACTTCTGTTCAAGGTTAATGCAGCTATTTTCTGTGTTCTTTTGACAGAAATTTTGCCCCAAATGTTATGAGAGTGAAAGAGAGAGAGGATACTAACTGATGTTAATCCAGTTCCAAATTATAGTATCCTACACATGACAGATTAGGAGAAAAGTAAACTAAAATATGTTTCCTATTTTCTTGTTAAAAATTAGGATAATCTAGAAAAGATTTCAAGTAACACAAGGACTGATTAATAGTTACCTTGAAACAGAGGGTAGCTTACTGTCTGTTTGATGATGTGACAGGCCTTTAGAAATATTAGAAACTGCAGGGAAAGTAATTTTTGTGGCACTTTTTAGATATTCTTTTTAGATTAATTAGGGATTGCCAGTGGATTTGTGGTAAAAAGTTGGGCTATCAATCCAAAGACAAGCAGTTCAAATGCACTACTGGTTGCTCAATGAGAGAAAGATGGAAAATTTCTATCTGGACCATTTCTTGTTTCTGAAAACCAATTGGAAGGTCAGCGAAGAAGCAGTTCTGACTTGAGGGATTATAACAACAACAGCAACAACGACATTGTTGTTGTAGTAAACCATAGCATTGGAACCAACTAATAGCTGGATTTTCAGAAGCAGACAATCGCACAGGGAGAGAGTGATCACCTTTACCTGCAGAGCAGCTGGTGGCCTTGAACCATATGATTTCAGGATTGCAGTGCAGCTTCTTTCCTCTAGGCTGCTCTACAAAGGCAACATTTATTATACATAACTGTTTCAGATTAAAAGTTTTGATGAACAAACATGATAGCTTTTTAAAGTACTAGTATGGATTTCAAACCAATTAAACTGACAGTGTTGTATTATTTTCTGTAGAGTATTAATTTTTCTCTAGTCTTCTATTGAAAAGAAGCTTTTTAAAAAAGAATGTGTTATTTCATTGGAGTGGTGACAACTGTATACATTATTGTTTGTTGTTATTGTGTTCTGTCCAGTTGATCTTAAGTCCTAGCAACTCCATCTGATAGAAGTGTCCCATAAGGTTTTTTTGCTGTAATCTTTGTGGGAGTAGAATGCTAGGTCCATCTTCCATAGAACTGTTGGATGGGAACATGTAAATAGGCTTTCTGTTAAAAATCAGTGATTAATTATTCTGTTACCAGAACTCTTTATGATATCTTTGTATGTTGTTGTTTACCGTCAGGTCTGAACCGACCCATAGCAGGCCCTCCAGCAGGTTTTCAGAGTAAGTTAATCACAAGCGGGGAGATTGCCCATCCCTCTCCCACAGAGCAGCTGGTGGCCTCGAAACTGCTTGCTTTTGGGATTGCAGTGCAGTTTCTTGCCACTAGGCCATCAAAGCTCATGATATCTGATATGTATATAGCAGTTAAAAGAGAAAAAGATATGTGATTAGAGCAAGTGAAATTACAAGAGCTAAAATCTTGATCATACTGACTTACACTCTCCCCAACCACTGCCAAAAAATATACATTTATTTCAATTAAGTGATGTGATTTGTTAACCATCGTTCAGTCATTTTTAACTGATCTCAGATTATTTTAGACATAGCCTTCACTGTTTATACTTCCTCATTCCCGCTCTTCAAAAACAATATTAGGACTGCAATAGGATAAAAGTATAATAATTTCCCACTTCCATTCACTCTAGTTTCTCATTTAACAGGAACTGACCACCTGTCCCTCACATCCAACTACACATCCACTCAACTTACTGTTTTTCTGCTGACTGGTGTCCCAGGATTAGAAGACTTCCACATCTGGATCTCCATCCCTTTCAGTTTCATGTATCTTCTGGCTGTGATAGGCAATGGCTTGGTTATAATGGTGGTGGTCTGGGACCGAAGCCTTCATGAGCCCATGTACCTCTTCCTAGCAATGCTGGCATTCAATGATATCCTCCTTTGTACTGTCACAGTACCACAAATGCTCCTAATCTTTTGGCAGGGCCCTCTTCCTTCCACGTTTCCTGCCTGCCTCACACAGATGTTTTTTGTTCATGCTCTCTTCCTCTCTGAATCTGCTGTCCTTCTGGCCATGGCCTTTGATCGCTATGTGGCCATTTGTGAACCCCTCCACTATGCAACCCTACTCACAGGCTCACTCATCTGCAAGGTGGGCC
Source organism: Elephantulus edwardii (assembly GCF_000299155.1). Taxonomy (NCBI): domain Eukaryota; kingdom Metazoa; phylum Chordata; class Mammalia; order Macroscelidea; family Macroscelididae; genus Elephantulus; species Elephantulus edwardii. The sequence goes on from NW_006399794.1 coordinate 11,146,087, forward strand.
TGGCCCTTGTGGTCCGGAGCGTGGCTGTAGTCACTCCGGGTGTCCTCCTCATTCTCCGGTTGCACTTTTGCCGGACCAACATCATTCATCATACCTACTGTGAAAACATGGGCATTGCCAAGTTGGCCTGCAATAGTATCTCCCTGAATAGCATTTATGGACTCACTGCAGCTCTCCTCACCACAGGGCTGGACTTTATTCTCATCTCCATCTCCTACTGGCTAATACTAAGGACAGTATTTCGACTACCATCAAGGGAAGCTCGGGCAAAGGCTTTTGGAACTTGCGGAGCTCATTTATGTGTCATCTTGATATTCTACACCCTTGCCTTCTTTTCTTTCTTTACTCACCGCTTTGGACACCATATCCCCAGGTATACTCTTATTCTCCTGGCAAACCTCTATTTACTGATTCCACCTACTATGAACCCCATTGTGTATGGGGTCAAAACTAAAGAGATACGAGTGCGAGTATTAGGACTCTGTAGCCAATCAAAATGACCTAAGGTAATGCGTCTACAAGTAACCAGAAAATTCAGGATCAAAAACCAAACTTGCATAACTTCTTTCAAGACTTCCTTCTGCCTTGAAGGAAGTACAACGAGAGTGCTTCTTAGAGGCAAGTATGGTGAAGCTTCCTCTCACTTACTATGGGTATATTTTCAGAAAGCCCTTAGGGAGAGACAATGTGTTAGAAAAGATAGAGGGTTGGCAAAGAGAGGAAGATCCTCAACAAAATGATTGAGCACGGTGATTACCACAATGGGACTGAGCTTGGCAGAGATTGTGAGGATGTACAGGATGAAGCAAGGTTCAGATCTGCTGTACATACGATTACTATGTGTAATAGCCATAACGTCATGATATTTAACCTAAGATAACTGAATCAATTTCAGCAGATTTGTCCAGAGAAGACCTCACTTCTGAACAGAGCTTAAAATAAACACCTTTCCAAATGCTATTTTCTCTTGTAAGGCAAATAAGATGTTGACATAAAATTATTGAAGTAACATCTAAGACTATTTTAATATATTAAGAGTTGAAATCATTGGACTATCACAGTAACTGAGTGGAAAACTTTAACAATCTTTTTGCAATACACCACCTCTCTTCTTTTTTTCAATTTGTTATGAAGAGCATCAAATATAAACCTTATATTATGGATTATTTCTATTTCTAGTCCTATAAGATAAGTATATAAAAATAAAATAAGTACTATAATAAATGCCTTAATCAAATAATGAATGTATTTTTTAATCTTGTAACAAACTTCTTAATGTGTCCATATGTACTGATAAGTAAAATGCTTCTTAGCTTCTCCTTTCAAAAACCTTTCTTTCAGTTTACAATAGGCTAAAACACTGTTCATTCCTGCTTCATTCCAATTACAGGTTACCAATTGGACTATTGCACTCCATGGGATTTCCATGGACTGATTTTTAAATGCAAATCATCTGACATTTCTTTCTAGTCAGTTTTACTATGGAAACTTTACTGAAATCTATTCAGCATAACAAGGAAACAAACAAGTCTCCATAGACAGATAGGTGCTAGTTGTACATGGAGTGTATTGACTAGAAATGGAATCCTAGTCTTCCTCATGGAAGGCAAGAATTTTACCACTGAACTACTGACACCTCATTCAGACTTTACAAGAGTTTAATACAAAAATGAATGCTTTTGTTTTCAACTCATAACACACTCATGGGATCTCTCTCTTACTATATATGGCACATATCCAATCATTTCTTCACAAGCTGTATTTTACTTGGAAAAACATATTAGTTGTAAGAGTATATGTTTTTTGATTATTTGTGTTAAAATATTTTTTATGAATATAAAGTAAATTTAACAAAAATATGCACAAGCTAGTAAAAGGTTGCTATGAGTTGCAGGTGCCCAAATGGACATAACAGCCACAAGGTAGGACAATATTTTTTTAATCTCAGAAGCATAATAATCCATAAAAGAATTCCCTTGAACATGAAGGAGGCCTAGATGCACAATGTTTAAAATGCCTGGTTACTAGATGAAAAGTGATCTGTTTGAACTCACCAAAGATGCAACACTTGCATAAAACCACAGCTTTGGAATTGCTCTGGCACAGTTTGGCTCTCTTTTAAGGATCACTGTGCTGACATTTCTTTCTAGTCAGTTTTGAAGACTTGAAAGCAATGGATTTGGCCTCTTACAAATAAAATTTATTGACATAGAATAGTTTCTGATTCACAGTGAACTTATGAGGCAATATTTTAAGCATATTCTTATTATCATGTGTTTGAAAATTTCCTTTCTGGAGCACAGACATTAATAAAAAATGCCTTTAACACCCACAAGTTAAAAAGACAACATGCAATGGACAGTCCTATAGAGATATTAAAAAATAAACACAACTAATGTCAATATTATATCGTCCTAAATACTGCATTTTTTTTTCTTACTATCTCATTTATAGTGTTGTTACTGTTAAGTGTCGTCGAGTCATAAGCCACTCATAGTGACCCTGTGAACGAAAGTCCTGGATACTTGTTTAACTTTCGTCCTTTCTCCAGGTTCATAGGGTTTCTAGAGGCAAGCTATTATGGTATTGGATGCCACTTCTGCTTCCAAGCTTGTTTTAATTGGGGAGCCCCACCAAACACTGTCCACCATGGGTAGCCATTCTCACTTTTGACTCATCAGTGTCACAGTGTTCAGCTTCACAGCAACCACGAGTTACCTCTGTACAGCAAGTGGACATACCAGGGTTACACGACCTAGAAGAATGTTTCACCAGAAACCATTAAAGGCAGCCCTGAGGGCTGCATGCAACTTCCATTATTTTCAATTGTTTTTTCTGTGATCAAGATAAGTTGTGTTGAAAAGATAAAATAACAAGAATTAACAAATGAGAAGTAAAGGAGTGGAGTCAGACATAGTTAACAAGAAATAGACTAAAGTGTTCTCTGCTAGAGAAGAATATTGAATATACCATGGATTGTTAGGAGAGCAAATAGGTTCATCTTTGAGAGGGTAGAAATCATGGTTCTCCTTGGAAGAGAGGATTCTGAAGCTTCTCCTGACCTGCTTTGGGCATGTTGCAAGAAGGAACAAATTCTTGGAGAGGGACATCATACTTGGGAGGGTGAGGGACAGTGCAAGAGAAGAAGACTGTTGTTGAGATGGATTGACTCCATGACTGTGGTAGTGGGGATAGGTGTGTCAGAGAAAATAAGGTTAGCTTGGCATAGAGCGGGGTTCAGAGCTGTTATACCTAGGGTCACTATGAGTCTCAAGCAACTCAATGGCACATAACAGCAATAACAACAACAACAGATAAACCCAATGACCTGAAGTTTGAAATGCAAATTATGAATTATTTAGATTTATCTTAAGGTACATGTTGACACAGTGATAAAGCTATTAGCAACCAGCCATCACTCTATAAGATTTGGCAGACTTTTCCATGAAGACTTAGTCTTGGCAACACCTGGAGTAGTTTGATCCTGTTCTAAAGAGTTACTATAATCTGGAATAGACTCAACAGAGGTGAATTAGATTTCTGTAACTGCATAATACCTGGCACTTTGTAAAAAATATAAAAAGTTTTCTTCTAAGATTTTATAAAAAATCATTCTTCATTCACATATTGATTTTTTTATACATAATTTAATTATTATCAACTGTTTCTTTTAAACAATATATATCATTAGACTCTCATATGTACCAAACTGAGCCACAGTTCGTTAGAAATTGTTATTAGAATAAGACATGTGGAAATATATTCTATTAGGAAGACTATAATAAAATTGAAGGCAATAAAGTATTCTGAAAATCCTTTTAATTCTTTTTCATTTTTAAAAACCTAGTCATATTAGATAATAAAGTAGGTTAAATATGACATTTTATTTTAAACAATACTATATACCATCATGAACTAGATAGTTTTAGAGATATAGTTACTGTATCTGAATCTCTAAAAGAAAAGGTATTGGTTTTTATTTTTTGTTGATATTGAAAGGTATTGTTTTCTTTTTGTTAATATTGAAAAGAGTTCCATGTATGTATTGGTTGTTGTTATATGCCCTCGAGTCAGCTGAACTCATCACTACCCTGTAAATAACACATAAGACACTTGCACTTTCCTCTTCCGTTCTCACAATGTTCACCATGCTCCAGCTCACAGTTATAAAAACTGTATCAATCCATCTTCCTGATGGCCTTCTTCTCTTTCTCTGACCCTCTACTTCTCCCAGTATGACTTTTGTTTTTTTAAACAAGGACTGGCCAGTTAAGACAACATACCCAAAGTATGTGAGTCATCACATGTCACCATCCATGGCTGTAAGTGTCACCATCCATGCCTCTAAGAATGGTTAGAAACTGAACCATCATTTCTGAGAAAGAATTGTTATTGTGAACACATTCTATTGTAAAGACCATATAAATATTGAGAACCATAGAGTATTCTGAAATTCTTTCATTTTTAAAAAATGTGAACAAAGTAGACATACAATACTGAAAAAGCAGATCAAATAAATTTATTTTTAACAGCCATGTTGTTGTTGTTGTTGTTGTCATCACGTGCCATTGTCATTGCTTTTGACTCATAGCGACCTGACATACAACAGCCCCAAAATCTGTTCTATCTTGTGCCAAACATATTGTCTCTGACACATCTACTCTCATTACTCCAGATACTGTAATGTTCCTCTCCAAGTACTGGTCCCTCCTTGCAACATGCCAAAGTATGTCAGATGGAGCTTCAGAATCTTTGCCTCCAAGGAGCATCCTGGTTTCACCCAATACAGGATGCACCTGTTTGTTCTCTTAACAGTCCATGGTATATTCAAAAGTTTCCTCTAGCACCACAGCTCAAAGGCATAATTCTCCTTTTTTCATCCCTAGTCATTGTCTTATTTTAGAGTTGATGAAAAATAATGAACCATTACCTATCAATACATAATTAAAATGAGTGATATATTTTTCAAAATGTATTTTCTCTTACAAATGACATTCTGGGTTGTTGGGTTTTGGTGTGGTTTTTTTGTATTTTTTTTTTCATCACAGCAAAGAAACTATCTCATTTTGACATGTATATATATCTTCCATTATTATAGTTAATTTTTTTTTAGTCAACATAAATAAAAAGCTGGAAGAATAAGGTAATAAGAAATAGAATCTTAAGTGATTTACAGTTTCACAGGAATTGAGTCAGACACTTTAATTAAAGGCAGGAAAGAGAGGTTTTCCAGTGTAGACCAAAGGTGAATGTAAGTATTTGTTGTAATATTTCTCTTAGAAACCCTGGTGGTGTAGCCTTTAAAATGCTCAGGCTCTAACCACCACACCTTGAGAGTAATATGGGCAATTTGCTTCTGTAAAGATTTTGAACCTTGGAATTCCTATGGGACAGTTCTAATTTGTTCTACAGATTCATTATTAATCAAAATTAACCCCATGGAAGGGAACTTATGGCAGGTCAAAATATTTCCTCTAGGATACTTTATTTTTAAAACTTAAAAATGTCATTAATTTAATAATTGATGCCTTTATTTATCTTCTACATATCCTAAAGTTATTATCTGTTGCCATTTTTAAACAAAGCACATTAGTTCTTAAAGTTAGGAAACCAAACTACCATTTATATGCAATAATAGGATAAGAAAAGAGATGTGAAAATATATTATGAAGACCTAAACTTATATTCAGTTCTGTAAACTATTTTGAAAATCTTTTTACTTTTCTGACTTATTTTTCTTTGAATAATTTTATGTATGTGAAAGAAGAAAATTAATTTTATTTATTGTTTATTAACTTTATGACCACTTTTGCTCTAGATCATTTTAGAGATATAAGAAAAGATAATTTTATCATTGGAAAAAATTCTTTACATGAGTTAAGAGGCCTAAATATCTGGACCTGGTTGTCATAAACTTTTAAGTACATGCCAATGAATTATACTTTATTTATTTTGAAATAAATATATGTTCTATACTATTAGTAACATCTTATTAAACCTAGGATCTACCATGCTTGATGACACATTATAATATTTGTAAAGTTTCACTAGTAAATTTAAAAATTACTATAAATTTACTTTCTATTTGAATAATATATAAAAGAAAAATAAGGGGGATGAAAAGTAAATATTTATATGCCCTTTCTAGTCTCAAGAATATTAAACCTGCACAGATATGGTTAATATTGGTACAAACTTTAAGGTTATAGTGTTTCACCATGAAGACTCACAAGATGCTCTGCTTTGAGACCTAATAAAATATTTTACTGAGATATTTTTAAGAAGCTTAAGAGGGATAAAACAAGTACATTTATAAATACAAAATTTAGATAACAAGAAAGATAGGACATAATAATATTATAAAACATTAACTAATTAAATTTTAAAAATATTTTTATATATTCAGCAAAAGACTTCATATATGATGTGAACTTGAATAAAAGTTAGGATTATAAGTTAGGGAGACAATCAATGGAAATAATTTCAAAATACTTAAAACTATTTTCAGAGAAATTGGACTTAGGAAATACAATGTGAAAACAGACATTGAATAGTCTCAATAGATTTAAACTTTTTAAAAACCTCTTCATGTTATTTTTATTTCTACTCTGTTATTAGTCTTGAATTGAAAGATTTAGATTTCATGTCAACATAATAGATTAAATCACTGGAGAAGACAAAGCATTTTGAGTCTACATTACTGAGACTGATTATCTTGAAACCATGTCTACACCACGACAGACCTAATGTTCTGAAGGGAGAAGCAGATGGAGGATTCCCTGTCGGATCTGCTTGGTCTTCATACTGTAGATGACTGGGTTGAGCACAGGTGGAATCAACAAGTAGATATGAGCCATGAAGATGTGGATAAGGGGAGAAGAGTGTTTGGCAAAACGGTGGACAATGGATAGGCCAATCATGGGTACATAAAGAATTAGTACAGCACAGATGTGAGATGCACACGTGTTGAGAGCTTTAAGTCTTCCTTCACGGGATGCAATTCTCAACACTGAGCGAAGGATGAAAATATAAGACACAAAAATACCCAGAGAGTCCATGCCCCACAGCATAATGATTAGAACCAACCCGTATATAACATTGAACTTGATGTCAGCACAGGCAAGACGAATCATGTCCTGGTGCAGACAATAGGAATGAGAAAGGACATGGGAGCGGCAGAAAGGAAAGTAGGTCAGTCGGGCCAGAGGAGGAATTATGGGTAAGGAACTTCTAAGCAGTGCTAGAATCCCAATTTTGGTGATTAGTTTTGGAGTAAGAATGGTGGCATATCTCAGAGGGTGGCAGATGGCCACATACCTATCAAGAGCCATTGCCAAAAGCACAGATGATTCAGTGAAGGAAAAAGTGTGAATAAAAAACATTTGGACTACACAGGTATTAAACTGTATCTCTCTGGATATGGACCACAACACTCTTAGGAGCGATATCATCGTGGGCATGGACATGCTCATGTCAGTAAGCGACAGCATGGCCAGGAAGCAATACATGGGCTCATGGAGTCGGCTGTCTGTTCGAACAATATGTAGGATAGTACAGTTACCCATTATTCCAACAAGGTAGAGTAGACAGAATGGGATGGAAATCCAGTGATGAAATTCCTCATAGCCAGGAATGCCTGTGAGATAGAACGTGGAGGACAGGGTGTTGTTGGATTTTGAGGATGCCATAAGTGTTGACTTCCTAAACCACAGTCACAACGCAAGAGCATACCTTTATGGAAGGGGAAAAACGATAAAATGAGATCTGTGTTAGAATAAAACAAAATTAAGTCACTCATGGGAAAAAATGCTTCAGTATTTATCAGTAATCACTTGGGAAGTCAACCGTATTTACTGTTTGTTAAGAGCTAGTAGTAAAATAAATTTTAAACTCAGAACAACTCTGCCTTCTGTCTGTTATATGCAGATCCACAGACACATTTTCTAAATATGTGGCCATTGTCCATAAGACATTACCTAAGAAAATGGGCACACAGCCTCTTCTACACTATACCTTCATTTGCAGATTATTTAGGAATTTAATTGACCAGAATTAATGGTCTTAAGTTAGTATTTTGTTCATTGTTTGAGGGTTTGGTTTTTTTTCATGACTCTGACTGTAATTTACATTAAATCCCTTTATTTGCATGATTCAGTTCCTCATTAACAACAGAATACCATGCCATGCACTTTAATAGAATTCACGCCAAGTGTTAACCAACATGGCTGTATTCTTCTTATCTTATCCTTGTCTATGTAATATTGGACATCATGCTGTTTGTTGTTATGTGCAGTCGAGTCGCTTGCAACTCATAGAGACCCTATGTTCAACAGCCTTAAACCCTGCTCTGTCCTGTGCCAATCATACTGTTTCCAATATACCCATCCTGAACCCCAGTCACTCAATCCACCTCATAGAGGGTCTTCCCCTCCTGCACTGTCCCTCTACCCTCCCAAGCATGATGGCCCTCTCCAAGGACCTGTCTCTCCTTACAACATGTCCAAAGTATGTCAGACAAAGCCCCAGAATCCTTGCCTCCAAGCAGCAGCCTGGTTTAATCCTCTACAGGATGAACCTGTTTGTTTTCTTAACAGTCCATGGTACACTCAATACTCTTCTCCAGCACGACAGCTCAAGGACATCAATTTTTCTATCCTCCCTAGTCACTGTCCAACTCTCTGACACATAACAAGTGATAGCAAAGACCATGGCCTGTATCAGATGTACCTTAGTCTCCAGAGAGACACCATTTCTCTTCAGTACCTTGGAGAGCAGACTTTCGCATTACAATACATCTTTTAATTTCCTGGCATAGACCTGATTATATAGACAGTTATGTCTGGTCCATTTAGTCTTGGCATGGCATCACCATCTCATTACATTTTTCTTTTCTTTGTGACAAGAGCTAAATATAGGTTAAGATATAATTAAGTAAAATATCTAGCATCACATTTTGAAAGGATACTTTATTATTATATGTAATTTGAGGAAATCTCAGAGGCTTTTATTTAGAATATGGTGAATACTAATATTACTCATTTTTTTTAACAACTTTCTGTATAATTGCAAATGTATGGCTATATTGTTGTACTGTAAGGTATAGCAGAACTCCATAGTGTAAGATAAGACAAAAGTAAAAGAACTTTTAGAAAAATATCTGAGTATTAGAAGGAGTGGTATTGCCATCTCACAGGCATGTGATTCAAATCCACCAGCTGCTCCTCTGGAGAAAGATGGATAATCTCCTCAGATGTGATTAAACTGCCTCTGAAAATCTTTCGGAATGTTTTCCAACTCGATGATACAAGACAAAAACATAGACTGGGATCATGACTCTATGTGCCTTGTATCTGAACAAAACAGGAAAAGAATGTAGTCCATACTAGATTCCAAAACTTCTTGTTATTAATTAACAAAGCATCTCCCAAGTAAAAAAAATTGCTGTCTCTCAAAATTTCTCTTGTTCTTCACTTTCAAAGAATTCTGGATGTCCACTCACATGCTGATATGAGAATTTACAACCCATAGGCAGATTGCTTTCTACTATAAAATTAAAAGTAATTTTCTTATCTTTCAAAATTCATTGTTCCTTTGAGATGTTCAAATATTCAGTATCCACAAATGCCAAGAAGATAACTTTAAATGTATAGATATTTAAGATGTTTATTTGGAGCTTCTAATAGTGGAAATTTTGTAGGGAATGAAAGATTTATAACTAAGAAAGCAAATCCTAGCTACAACTTGGGGTTTTCCCAACAGATCATTTTATAACAAATTCCATGTCACCAGTACTGCTGTTACCCTCTTGTGGGCTGCCTTATCATCATTCAAAATTTTTGCTTCTCTTACCTATACCTCCTATTCTCTAGTAATGCCAAATAGCAGATATGGGAGGGCAAGTGGATTCATGTGACATTTCCAGGATGGAAGTACTATTTCTTTTCTCTAGGTTTCAATAGCAGTGCTGATGAGTCCTAATAGTAGAATCTGCAGAAGAGTAGAATTTAGAAAAACAACAACAATGCCAGCATGCCAGCAAAAAAGTTTGTTATAAATGATGAAGTTTCAAGAAAAAAAGAAGGAGCTCATTGGGACTTCAGAAAGCTATGACACTGAGCAATCATTCTAGTCTGCTTAAGTTATCCCAATAATGTTTCATGTATTCCCTTAATATCTGGTATGCCTACTATTTTTACAGTACTACTTCATTTTGGTACTCTAACTCCGCTTGTCTCTGCTCTTATAATTTCAAACTCATTCATATAATCAAGCACCACTCTCCAAAAGATGAAATGAGAGTTCTTCAGTAGAAGTTGTGAGCCTTAAAGTGGTGCTTACACCACAGAGCTTGAATGAAAATCACGTTAAAATCTATGATACTTTGAATTGGAAGGAATCTTGAAAACCATGGGTGCAATCTCAGTCTTCCACTGCAACTCCTCCTTTGCTATGTCTACAAAGATTCTCTGTGTTCTCCGTAAATAAGAAAGGCATAACTTACCATGAAAGTCCAAGAGATCATATGCAATCCTATCTATCTTCTGTGCTGAACTGAGACTCTCTTTTTTTCTTGAACAAACCTGTTTGTCCTCCTCATACTCTGGATTAACCCTTTTCTCTTTTGCCTGACAAGATACCTCTCTGTTTCTTCTTACTTTCTTCCAATTTTATTTTTTCTCAGATCTTGCACACTTGGTAGAATAGGTCCTCTTGCAATGAGTTCTCAGAGCACAAAGGACAGTTAATAAATCTTCCAGTCCTAAGAGACATGAAGTCCCAAGACAAGCAAGGGCCATTGATTGTTACCCTCTCATTGTCAACATTTCAGTTTGTCACTTTTCCCTAACATCCTTTATTATTTCTATACTGTAACAGAATGATATATATTGGGTATATATGTACTAAAGGACCTTGAGCTATTACTAAGATCTAGGAAAATTACTGTATCATGAGAAAAGATATGTTTGAAAATAACATATGATGTTTTTATTGTTGTTATGTGCCGTCGAGTCGCTTGCGACTCATAGCGAACCTATGTACAAAAGCCTTAAAGTCTGCTCTGTCCTGTGCCAGTCGCACTGTCTCTGACACTCCCATCCCAATTATCCCAGTCACTGAATCAATCCACCTCATAGAGGGCCTTCCTCTCCTGTGCTGTCCCTCCACCCTCCCAAGCATGATGTCCCTCTCTAAGGACCGGTCTCTCCTCACAACATGTCCAAAGTATGTTAGACAGAGCCTCAGAATCCTTGCCTCCAAGGAGCCACCCGTTTTAACCCCTTCCAGGACAAATCTGTTTGTTTTCCTAGGAGTCCATGGTATTCTCAATACTCTTCTCCAGCTCCACAGCTCAAAGGCATCAATTCTCCTTCTATCTTCCCTGGTCATTGTCCAACTCTCTGATGCATAACAAGTTATTGGGAAGACCATAGCCTGTATCAGATGCACCTTAGTCTCCAGAGAGACACCATTGCTCTTCAGCACTTTGGAGAGGTCCCTAACAGCAGACTTTCCCATGGCAACGCGCCCTTTAATTTCCTGGCTGCTGGTGCCAAGACTGTTGACTATGGAGCCAAGCAAACTAAATCTGTGTACAACCTCAATCTCTTCACCATCCATCCTGATGCCGCCAATTGGTCCAGTGGTGAGAATCTTTGTCTTCTTGACAAACTCAACCTCCAGAAATGGCAAAGAAGGTTGAGTTTTCAACATATGATAGGTTAGTTAAATTATATATATATATATTCTCTTCTTTATTGTTGTTCATTCAGCAGAACTGACTTATAGCTTACCCTTTAATTTTTAAAAATTTGAGTTAGTATAAATTGTTGTTTAGGGTTTTAGATTTCATGAGTGTCCCTTATCTCCCCTCCTCCATTTGTAATGAGAAGACCCCCCAACAAGACGGATTGACATGGTGACTTCAGCAATAGATTCTTTTTTTTTATTATTATTATTAAATTTTATTAGTTTCAATGAACATTCACAGGGATTCTGGGCTTTCACCCTTCATTGCCACACCATTCTCTCCACCCTCCTCCCCAGTTTGTTCTTCTTCCC
>NW_006399794.1:11160127-11185016 GCF_000299155.1 Elephantulus edwardii
GAAATTGGAGATTGCCTTTTCCATCTCGTTGAAGAATGGGGTTGGTTATTTGTATTGGGATTGCATTAAATGTGTAAATTGCTTTTGGTAGTATTGCCATTTCCACAACATTGAGTCTTCCTATCCATGAGCAATAGATTCTAATGTATTAGAGATGATTAAGAAGGCACAGGATAGGGCAGAGTTCAAGTGGGCTGATCATAGGTGGCTATGAGTCATACTCGACCCAACAGCATCTAACAACAACATAGTTTACAGATCGGTGAAGAGGAATTTTTCTTCATAATAAAACATGTCTAAACTCTCATCTATATTTGATTTCGATGTTTCCAAAGATGAGCTTCTGGACTTCAAGTTAATTTAAAATTTGCTGCTGGAAGGTAATAGGGGGCTCTGGTGCCTTAATAGGAAGGGATTGTGTTGCCAACTCAAAGGTAAGCAGCTCAAGTCCACTGACTTCTTTCTGGAAGAAAGATGGTCAGTCTCCTCCTGTGTGATTTACTGACTTTGAAAACCCACTATACAGCCAGCTATGAGTCAGTTTTGATAGGACAGTGCACAGCAAAAGCAACTAAAACATGAGTGACTTAATCAACTAGCAGTCTCATATAGAAAAATATTTAGAGTTTTTAAAACCTGATGGAGCCTCTTCCTATGATTCAGAATCAACTTCAAGGCACTGAGCTTTTTACTTGTTTGTTTAGCATCAATGAGCTAGAAGGAGCTCTGGTAACATAGTGTATTTTGTATTATGTGTTGGATTGCTAACCTTAAGATCCATGTGAAAGATTCAAACTCACTAGGAGGTTTCGAAGTGTCTTGCAAACATGCTTTATTTAAAACGTACACTTTGGTGAATGCAAACTAAAGCCCAGTGTAACTTAGACCATGAACAAAGAAGAGTTTTACTTAACCATTCATTCTACATGGGTCAGTTAGAGGTTAGTCATAGCAACTACCTTGTGGGGCAGGTCATATAACCATTTCTAGGGACAGCCATTAATCAGGTTATTTACTATTGCCTGGAACATACAAACATATTTGGGTAGGATCAGAAGGTCATCAAAATAGAATAACTTTGGTTCCAATCAACATTATATGCCTACTTTAAAGGAAAGGTGAAAAAGGATGAAGAGCTTGTTAAAACTACTTCCTGCTGAAAATGAGGTGAAGCCAGAGGTGTGGTCTTAGGTAGAATCAGGCTCTGGTGGAATTGGCTGATATTAAAAGCTGGTTAACAGGAACAATCCCATGATCCAGTTTGTTAAGGTTTCAATTTTATCACTTAAAAACTTGAGGAAAGTAAATTAAGGTACATGGTCCAAATATGAGAATTAAGAATGGAATAGCTAAGGGGCTTATCAGAAGGACTAGCCAGGTAAATTTTGGTAAGTAATTTAAAAAATCAGCCATAGCCTGCCCACCTTTAGAGTGAAGATAGTAAGACTACATTCTTAGGAGGAGATGAGGGATGTAGTTTTAAAATTAACATGAGGGAAGTGGTTTTGAGAGGAGAGATGGGTTGCCTGCAGGAGGAGAGGATAAATCAAGAATGGAATCTTGCAAAGGGAGTTGCCAAGCTTCCACACGGTGTAACTGGTGCCATTGGAACCAGGGGCATAATGTTTATCAATGCAGCAATGAGTGGATTGGGTATAGAGGAAGAGGAGTATTTAAATTGGCACACTATGTTACTCTAATTTAGGTGTTTTATGAGTTCTATGGGTTCAAGTTCCTCACTTACAGAGGTCGATGAGGCTGCTAGGATCCCTCATATGTTAACTGCTGCAGTATGCATGTCATTTATGAAGTACAGCCTGAAGCACTACCCATGAGGAAGTGCCAGAGAAGTTAGAAATATTTTAAGTCATATTACTAAGGTGTACACATAGAAGATGAGTAATGCCATTGGATTTTTTTAGAGGGCTGTTGGGACTATAGCTTAGCAGATAGGGACAAGGTATTGTTAGGTGCCTGGAAGAAAGAAAAATTGCTAAGATAGTGTGTTTAAATGGGAGTGTTGTATGAGCAGTGGGAGATGTAGGATTAGGGTCACATACCCAGAAGTTGGAGAAATTTTCTCCATGGGTAATAATATTAGACATGTTACTGTAGTTGTTATGTGCCTTCAAATAATCCTGTGCTCAATAGGTCTGAAACCTGCCCTATTGTGAGCCAGATTCACTGTCTTTGACATACTTACCTCTATTACCAGTTACTGTGTCAATCCATTTCATCTAGGGTCTTCCTCTGCTGCACTATCCCTTCACCCTTACAAGTTTGATGTCCTTTTCCAAGGGCTGATCTTTCCTGGCCCATGTCCAAAATATGTGAGAGGATGGTTCAAAATCCTGGCCTCCAAGGAGCAGCTTGGTCTCACCCTTTCTAAGACAGACCTATTTGTTCTCTTTGTGGTCTATGGTATATTCAAGACTCTTCTCCAGCACTATAATTCAAAGGCATCGATTCTTTTTCAGTCATCCTTAGTCATTGTCCTGTTCTATGAAGCACAGGAAGTGATTTTTAATATCATGGTCTGAATCAGGCACATCTTAGGCTCTAGAAGACACTGACACATTTTTACACTTTGGAGAGGGCCCTGATAACAGATTTCCTAATCCAGTTTTTCTTTTGATCTACTGGCTGCAGGTGCTAAGAGTGTTGCTTGTAGGGTCAAACAAGCTGAAGTTGTTAACAACCTTAACCTCGTCTCCATCTATCATGGTGCTGCCAATTGTGCCAGTGGTGAGAATCTTTGTTTTCTTGATGTTGAACTTCAATCCATATAAAGATGACAGTCCTTTGACCCTCTGCAACATACACTTCAGGTCCTTCTCAGTTTCAGCAAGTGAGGTTGTTTCATCTGCATAACACATGTTCTTGATAATTCTTCCTCCAATCCTGATGCCACAGTCCTCTTAAAGTCGTTTCCTGAATGATCTGCTCTGCATACAGATTGAAAAGGCATAGAGACAGGACACATCCTTAACGTACTTCTTTCCTGACTGGACTATGCAGTGTTCTTTGTTCTGTTCTGGATAGGTTTTTCATAAGCACAATCAGGTGTTTTTTGATTCCTGTTTTCCTCAAGGTTAGCTACAATTTGTTATGATCCACATAGTCAAATGTCTTTGCATAGTCAATGAAACACAGATAGACATTCCTTTGGTATTCTCTGCTTTCAGCCAAGATCCATTGGTGATAATGTCTCTAGTATGAGACATATCAACTAATGAATTCTCTGTCCATCCCTCAGAGTTGGAGGAAATAATGGAAAAATATAGGGTAAGTATAAATGGGGGGGAGGAGTTTACCACGAATTAACATATGAGGGAAAAGAAAAGAAAGAATGTGAGTATAATCCTGAAAGTTATCTTGGAGCCATAATTCCTCAAGGAATGAGAAAAGGGAGAGAGACTGTGAAATCTGGGGACAGGAGTACCCTTGGATTGAGCTGAGTCATGGGGCAAAGGGGTACTGTGACTGGGGATCTAACAGGATAGTAAAAGATGTGTTTATAAAGTCTAAGACTGAGAAATACTGAAAGGAAGGCAGAATGAGAGAGTAGAGAGAATAGAGGTTAAGAACTATAGTGTGGAGGGGTTACACGATACAATTTATAATACTAACATCCTGAGCTAATGTATAGGACCAGTTAGATTTCTTTACTTCAAGATTTGGGTGGTCTACGGCCATACCACCCTGAACGCGCCCGATCTCGTCTGATCTCGGAAGCTAAGCAGGGTCTGGACTGGTTAGTACTTGGATGGGAGACCGCCTGGGAATACCAGGTGCTGTAGGCTTAAAAAAAAAAGATTTGGGTGTTACAGGGAGAGTCAATGAAGGTTAGGAGACTCTTTTTGAGAAAGAATGCATCAGAGGTTTGAGGTCATAAAAAATTTCAGCAGGGATTGGATATTACTATGAGGAAATGCAAGAATATAGTTGCTGGAGTGAACTTTTGAGGGGAGTGAGATGTTTAGCAATGGAAGGATTGTGAATGCTTCATACTTTGGAGGAGATTTGAAAAGGGCCACGAAGGGCACTAAGTAGGGAGGGCAGGTTAGTAATGTAAGGAGATCTAAGACGGAGGAAGACATGCAGGGGGTGTGGCAGATCCTGGAAGGAAGAGGACTGCAGGCAATTTCAGTAGTACATCTTGTGCAAAAAGGGGAGAGGGGCATGCATGAACAACTAGCAAGGAATGTGTAAAGATAAGGTAATTAAAAGTGCAGTGCAGCAAGCCAGTTAGAGGTTGAGTGACTAGGCCATCAACTCTCTCAATAGATCTGATGTGGTCTATGGTGTTTAACAAGAGTAGATTAGGTCACCCCAGTGAGATAAGAAAAGAGATGAGCGTATCTTCTACAAAGATGACAACCTAGGGTTCTGAAGGTGTGATGTCAGTGAGGGCATTGGCCCGTGGGATCCATTAATCTTCAGTGGTGCAAGACCAACCATGTCTGGCAGGGAGGAAGCCACTGATAAGGCATGGACTGAACACTTACTACGTGAAGTAGTACGCTTGCAGGCAGACTTCCAGTGCAGTTCTATGCACTCTGGGCATGGCTTTGTTTGTGTCCCTCCTGTCTATACTGGAAGCAAACATCTGAAGTAGATCAGCTAATGCCTTTTCCTACTGGTTGAGTGGCTGCTTTTGCCAGCCTTTTTGCCCTGTTTTTGGAGTTGTCATTCCTGTTTGCTTTGGCAAGCATTTGGTATTCAGCTTGGGCCTAAAAGGCCTTTTGTTTAGAGGTTCCTTCCTTTCTATTATTGAAGACCTGAAAGGTTAAGTTCAGGAGATCTCCATGTGAACTTTGAAGGTCATTTTCAAGTATTTGGAATTTTATCGGAATATCTGGAGCAGATTATTAAGTGAAATGCATATTAAAGACTAACTGGCCTTCAAACCTGGTAGAGTCTGGGGCTGTAAACCTTAAAGCCCTCAGTAAGAAAAGAGAACAAAAGAGCAGGGTTTTAGTTTTTATTTTATGCCATTTCTTTTAGTTTTTAATGGTTAAAGGCTTTATGGGAGGCCTTTCTAAGGCTGGCAATAAGTTTGATTAGCAGTTAGTCTCGCCTTTGGCTTCCCTAAGCACCTTGCTAATAATCCCACTTAGGATCTTTACTGGGAACCGCCCTAATTCTGGGGTGTGGGGAGCAAGGGAGCAGGATTCTGCTGGTGAAGGATGATATATATATATAAACTATGCTCGGTTATTTAATAAGATTGCATTAAATATGCAAATTCTTTATTGTAGGTGGTGGGATTAGGTAGGAAATCTCCCAGTCTCTGATGAACCATAGAGATCAATAAGAGAGAAGGAAACACGCAAGCATATAATTCCTTGTGCTCCTGCAACCTCTCTAAGAGGACGCACAGGAGCAGGAGAGGTTGTCAGAGAGACCAGACTCCATGTGGTGTGATGAGGGAGAAGAGCTGTTTCTGGGCCCGTTGCCTGAGGAAGGGACTGAACAAGGGTGTGACACTGGGTTCAAGGCAGAGAGAGAGAGAGTCTACAGACAGTGAAGACTCCATGGACGTGGGATTGGATGGGGGAACAGAAGAATGGAGTAACAGGATTTGCACATGGAACAAGAAGTATATAGGTTGTGTTGTGTCTTCAGTGCGAAGAACGCCTCAACATTGGTGACTTCTACCCACTTACGAAACCATAGAAGGAAATTATCTTGACTGGTACGTATGCTATGATCAAGGCTGCCCTCAGGTGGTTATTGAAAGTTGTTATCTAATTTACATTGAGTCAAGCTTTATTCAAGAATAAAATCAGTTTACGTGTTTTAATAATGCTCTTTAGGTGTAACTTTATAAGGTTTTTTTTATAAAACACCCTAATGGATTAGATGAACTAACAAACTGTTGGCTACTTATGATTTGACTAAAGTCTAAAGCCAGCTACCTGGAGAAAGGGTGAGGAAGTCTGAAAATTAGCCCTTCCTCTGCACACCCTTCAGCAGAAGGAAGCCCCAGGTCTCCAGTTAGATATCTTTGCATAGAGACTGGAGTAGGACTCAGCGTCATGGAAAATGGGCCTCTAACCAGCACTGGATTTAGGACTCATATGAGTGTGATAATAGAAGTCCATGGTTAAATAGGTGGCTACAGAAAACAGGCCAGAATGAGTAAAAGAACTCTTTTTGTTATCCAGGAGAGAAGGAAGAAGGATCACAAAAAGGGAACTCCTCTCTCCGAGTTCCAAGGATTCACCCATGATAAGCTGCTGCTACCTACTCTACTGTATCTCCAGTTACAAGGAGAAAACAGGGGAGTTAACTTATACTGATGCATCAGGTGGGGGTGCTAAGTTCCTGTTCCCCAGTTCTATTGCTTCTGAACTGCAGTGAGGAGAAATGTGTTAAAAACGATCTGTCCCCACATGGGCCACCAGATGAACGATTCAAACTCATGACAAAGTCTAGAGGCAATGGTAGCCCAACTGTACAGCAAATATACTTTATTTAAAATGTGCATTTGGTGAAATTGGTCTGAGGCTGAACAAAGAGAATATTTATCCATTCTATGTTGGCTGGTTGGGGGTAGTCACAGCTGGTTTCAAGGGCTGGGACCATTTTCATTTTCTATTCTAAATGATTTTAGCTATCAATTACCTCTTAGGGCAGGTCATTAAACCATTTCTAGGTGTTGACATTATTTTAGTTATTTACTATTTCCTGGACTACACGGACATTCACATAGGATAGGATCAGAAAGTCAGCAAAATAGAATCACTTTAGTTTTAATCAACCGTATACCATGGTGTGAATCCACTAAAGGAAGATAGGCAATATCTTCTCTTAAAAAATTATAGCCTCTAAAACTCAATGGATTGTGAACATGAGTCTGAATCGACTGGATATCAGTATGTTTTTAATGTCAGTTTATTATTTGATAGAGTACATTAATTTTTCATGTTCATGGATGCAAATTTTAGGGGGACACAGAGTGGAATGTTACAACCACTTGCATCCAACATAATATATATTGTAATTTCTGACCTCTATGACTAACTATAGTTAGTCATGGTATTTGCAATCGCTTGTTATGCATCAGAGAGTTGGACAATGACTAGGGAGGACAGAAGGAGAGTGGATGCTTTTGAGCTGTGTTGCTGGAGAAGAGTACTGAATGTACCATGGACTGCCAGGAAAACAAACAGATTCATCTTGGAGAGGATTAAACCAAGCTACTCCTTGGAGGCAAGGATTCCGGGGCTTCATCTGACATACTTTGGACATGTTGCAAGGAGGGACAGGTCCTTGGAGAGGGACATCATGCTTGGGAGGGTGGAGGGACAGCGCAGGAGGGGAAGACCCTCTATGAGATGGATTGATTCGGTGACTGGGGTAATAGGGATGGTTGTGTCAGAGGCGGTGCGGTTGGCGCAGGATAGAGCAGGGTTTAGGGCTGTTGTGCATAGGGTCGCTATGAGTTGCAAACGACTCGACGGCACATAACAACAACAACAACGACGACTAACTATAGTTATAAACCTATTCATGAGTAACTTGGTTTTGTGGAGGTTTAGTGGAGGGTGGAGCTTGAGTAATCTCTTTTGAGGTTCAACAGGAAATTAAATTAGTGTAGTGATGACATAATGTGCTGCCTTTTCTGCTACCTGAAAAGTTAACATTTCAAATCCATTAGTCACCTAAATTAGGGAAAAAAATTAAATTTGCTGTCTTAAAGTTAGTCACTTGTGATATTTTTTTTCACTTGCGATCTTTTTGTGTTGTCATTACTAGATAGCAAAGATACTGTCCTAATGGAATACAAATACTACAGAAAAAGAAAACATTGTTTTTAAGATGAAATAAAATAATGAATTCTGTACTTCTGAAACATAATAAAATAAAAATATTTAATAACTCAAAGTAGCAGTGGTAGAAAAAAAAGCACTTATTTCCCAGCGTCAAGACTACAGGAGAAATAAGCAAGCCTTTGATGCTCTGAAGCACAAAAGTGACTCAAAGAGGTACATCTATATGGCTATACTTAATCATGCAAACCGTTAGCTATACTATGCGCTTCCTATGCATGTGTAAGAAACCATAAAAACTTTGTAAACCTACATTGTAGAAAAATTTAGTGTTATTTTTGTGATGTTGTTGTTCTTGTTATGTGCCATCAAGTCACTTGCATCACGAAGGCCCAGAATCTTTTCCAGCACCACAGCTCAAAGGCATCAATTCTCCTTCTATCCTCCTTAGTTATTGTCCAACTCTCTGATGCATAGCAAGTGATTGCAAAGACCATGGCCTGTATCAGACGCACCTTAGTCTCCAGAGAGACACCATTTCTCTTCAGTACTTTGGAGAGGTTCCCTAACAGCAGGCTTTCCCTTGGCAATATGTCTTCTAATTTCCTGGCTGCTGGTGCTGAGAGTGTTGACTGTGGAGCCAAGGAAACTAAAGCAGTGAACAATCTCAATCTCTTTACCATCCATCCTGAAGCTGCCAATTAGTCCAGTGGTGAGAATCTTTGTCTTCTTGATATTGAGCCTCAATTCATATTGGAGGCTGCAGTCCTTGACCCTCTGCAGCAAGCTCTTCAGGTCCTCCTCAGTTTTTTTCAGAAGAAAAATGTGAGTATCTGGAATAAGGAAGATGGTATATAACCTCCAAGAAGTTTATTTTTTGATTGACAAAGTACTGCCTTAAACAGATTTGTTCTAATATTAAAAAATAATTGAAGAAAAGTATTTATTTCCCTTAATTCATGCAGTGTTGTCAAGAGTCAGAATTATTTCAACAACTCCTAAAAACAACCCACCAACAACAAGGAATACAGAGAAGAAAAATAGCTATAAAAGGCTCTGTCTAAAGAATTTTTTACACACACACAAACACACATATATGCATGCAGATATACATATTTTTTTGTCAAACATTATTCTAAGTGGTATGCCACTTGTCTGTCCATTTGCTGTACAGAGGTAACTCATGGTTGCTGTGATGCTGAACACTGTGACACTGATTTGTCAAATGTGATAATGGTTAACCATGGTGGACAATGTTTGGTGGAGCTTCCCGATTAAAACAAGCTTGGAAGCAGGAGTGGCATCCACTTCCAAAATAGCTTGTCTCTGGAAACTATCAACTTGGAGAAATGATGAAAGCTATACAAGGGCTGCTATGAGTTGTCTCCAGCTTGATGGCACTTAACAACAACAATAATCCAAACTGACCCATAGTTGACCCTCTGGAGTGTGTTCAGAGGCAGTTAATCACATGGAAAAAGATTGCCTATTCTTCTCCCATGAAACAGCTGGTAGATTTGAACTCTCTACCTTTGAGATTGCAGCACAGCTTCTTGCCAGTTGGAAACATACACACACACACACACACACACACACACACACTGTTGTTGTTGTTATGTGCCTTTGAGTTGCTTGTGACTCAACAATCCTATGTACAATAGTTCTGAACCATTGTCTATATTGAGACAATATAGTAGTTAAATTTCCAATCCGTGGAGAAGTGGAAGGTTAGAGAAGAAAAGAAGATCCTCAACACATTGAACCAATACAGCGACTGTAACAATGGGTTCAAGCATGTTTCGGATTGTGGGGATGGCGTAGGATAGGGCAAGGATTATATCTGTTGTTCATAGAATTACTGTGAATCATAGAGAGAGCAATGTTGGCCTTGTGGATAGAAAGTTATGCTACCAGGCTAAAGGTAGGTGATTTTAATCTGTGGTCCTCAGGTTTGGTTTTAATTGTTTTTGGTCAAACATTTTTCTAAGTGGTATAGATCTGGTCTGTCAATTTGTTGTACAGAGGTAACTTATAGTTGCTGTCATGCTAAAAAACATTGTGACACTGATGTGTCAAGGATGACTTTGGTTACCCACTGTTTTAATTTACTTGGCTCCACAGTCAACACTCTTGGTAACAGCAGCCAGGAAATCAGCAGATGAATTACATTGGGAAAGCTGGCTGTGAGGGACCTCTCAAGAGTACTGAAGAGCAACAATGTCAGGCTGGAGACTAAGGTGTGCCTGATCCGGGCTATAGTCTTCGCAATTATGTGCTATGCATCAGAGAGTTGGACAGTGAACAGGGCTGATAGAAAGAGGATTGATGCCTTTGAGTTGTGGTGCTGGAGAAGAGTGTTGAATATACTATGGACTGCTAGTAGAACAAACAGGTTTGTCCTGGAGAGGGTGAAGCCAGAGTGTTCCCTGGAGTCAAGGATTCTGAAGCTTCGTTTGACATATTTTGGGCATGTTGCAAGGAGGGACTGGTCCTTGGAGAAGGACATCATGTTTGGCAGAGTGGAGGGGAGGCGATGGAGAGGAAGACCTTTGGTGAGATGGATCGATTCTGTGACTGGAGCTGTGGGAATAAGTGTGTTTGAGATGGCTAGGTTGGCACAGGATAGAAGAGCGTATAGAGCTCTTGTACATAAGGTCGCTATGAGTCGCAAGCGACTTGATGGTACATAACAACAACAACAACAACAACAACAACAACAACAACAACAACAATGGTGGACAGTGTTTGGTGGAGCTTCCAGATTAAAACAGGCTTGAAAACAGGAGTGGCATCCACTTCTGAAATAGCTTGCCTCCAGAAACTCTATGAACTTAGATAAATAATGAAAGTTAAACTAGTGTTCAGGTCTTTTATTCATAAGGTCACTATGAGTCCTCTATGACTCGATGGCACTTAACAACAACCACTGACAGACCTACTCCTACTACCCAGTCACTGAGTCAACCCATCTCATCCAGGGTCTTCTACTATAGCTCTGCTATATAGATGGGAAATACCCAATGGGTTTTCAGAGGCAGGTAACCACATGCGAGGAGATTGCACATCCTCCACCTACAGAGCAGCTGGTGGCCTTGAGTCACTTGCCTTTGGGGTTGCAACACAACTTCATGTCACTAGGCCAACAGAGTCATAGATTAGAAACAGATATAGATATAGCTATAGACTGAAACAGATAGAGATAGAGGTAGATAATACAACCTTGTTTGCTGAAACTGAGGAGGACCTATGTACTTGCTTCAGTAGGTGAAAGACTATAGCCTTCAATATGGATTGAAGCTCCTCAAGAGAACAAAGATTCTCACCACTGGGTCAATTGGCAGCATCATGATAGATGGTAATGAGATTGAGATTGTTGACAGCTTTAATTTGCTTGGCTCCATAATCAACACTCTTAGTACTAGCAGCCAGAAAAATCAAATGACAAATGCATTGGGGAAGTCTGCAGTCAGGGACATCTCCAGAGTACTGAAGAACAATGATGTCAGTCTGGAGACGAAGGTGTGCAATCCAACCCAACCCATGGTCTTCACAATTACTTGCTATTCATCAGACAGACAATGACTAGAGATGATAAAAGAAGAATTGATGGTTTTGAGCTGTGGAGCTGGAGAAGAGTATTGAATATACCAAGGACTGCTAGAACAAATAGATTCATACTGGGCAGAGTGAAACCAGGCTGCTCCCTGGAGGCAAGGATTCTGAAGCTCTGTCTGACATACTTTTGGTATGTTGCAGGAAAAGATCAGTCCATGATATCAGAGGGATATCATGCTTGGAAGGGTGGAGGGACAGCACAAGAGAGGAAGACTCTGGGTGAGATGAATTGATTCAGTGACTTGGGTAAAGGCGGTGGCTGTGTCAAAGACAATAAGGTTGGCTCAGGACACAGCAAGATTCAGAGCTGTTGTACATAGGGTCACTATCAGTCACAGGTGACTTGACAGTACATAACAACAAACAACATACATATATATGTATGTGTGTTCATGTGTGTGTATCCTTCTGGGTTTTTTTTTTAATCAAATGGGATGAAGAAGAAAATAGCCCATTTTTCTCCTGTGGAACAGTTAGTGATTCTGACTGCCTATCTTAAAGTTGGTAGCACAATCAGAGTTAATGATTGAGATGATAGATAGATAGATAGGTAATAGATAGATAGACAGACAGATAGATACATACGTAGATAGACTCCTCACAGAGCTGAGTTGCCAGAACAAAGATCATGTCCATCCGACAGTTTGAGCGCATAAGCAGCTCCCAGGGAAAAAAGACGTACTGTACCCTCCCTTGCAATTTCCAGCTTCCAAAAGTCACTGGGTGGGGGCGGGGTGAGTTAGGATTTAGCAATTATATGTATAGGTACCTATATGAGTGTGTGTGTGCACACATGCATGCGTACACACACACACACACACACACACACACACACATCAATAGAATACTGCCAGACATGCAGGCTGGGTTTAAAAGAGGCCATAGCACTAGGGATATTATAAATAGATAATTTTAGATGGAACTTAGCTGAAAGCATAGAGTCCCAAAGGAATGTGTATCTATGTAAATGCACCTATTCCAGGATAATGGCTTTTGCAGGGACTTGCCATCCTGACAACATGCCTAAAACATGTGAGACAAAGTTTCTCTATCTTTGCCTGTAAGAAGAACCCTGTTTGTACTTCCTCCAAGACAGACTTGTTTGGATTTTCACAATACATGGGTTATTTATTCTTCTTTTCCAACACTTTAACAATCAAAGGTGTCAATTCTGCTTCTGTCATCCTAATTCATATATGTGAATAAAAGATAGATATATAAATATAATATGCATATATAATGTATATATGTGTGTATATATATATAGTGTGTATATATATATATAGTGTGTGTGTGTGTGTGTGTATATATATATATATATATATATATATATATACATACATATATATATAGTATAAAATGCATTATCACAAGCAAGTATTATAAAGGAAAACTCTCCAACAACCACTCAGCGTAAACTACTTTTATTCATTGAAAGTAACACATTTTTTCAAAATAAGGAGAACATTGGTCAGCAAATACAAGCATCAACTAAAGCTATAACTTTGTATAACAATGTTGCTGTAGACAGCGGCCATTTTAAACCTGTTTAATAATTTGAGTCTTTGATTTTCTATTTACTTTTTACCTTGTTTTCTGACCTTTATATGCATAAAATTTTATATGCATGAAAAAGAACTGAGTTGGATATATAGCAAAATGTAGAATATAGTTGAAAAGGAATAGCTAAATGTATTTTAAAATCTCTTACAAATGAAAACTGAAAACCATAAGTAGAAGGAGTGACACAAATATAGTGAAGCAAGCATCTTTGGAGAATATTCATCAGGAGTAGAAATGTCAGCTGTATGGTGTCATCTCATAGTATGTTAAATGGTAGATAATTTGTTTTCTGTATTTTAGTCTTAAAATGTCTGTATTTGTTTCCATAGTGTAGTGGTTATGGTTATCTTGTTTATGTCCACTGATTTATTGATTGCTGGTGCATTTCTGAATGCATAGATAATTATTTTACTTATAAATAATTAGCTATTTGAGACAAAATTCTTAAAAGACTAGAAAGATCATAAAATGTTTTTATTTTTAAGAATTCCTAGAGTAATTAAGAAGTAAAATATGTACATTAAGATTGTGAACATAAAAACACATTCCAATTTTTTTCCAAATGTAGAAGTTAGTTTCACACAGATTATTCCAGAAATATAGAAACTATGCTAAAACATTCTTTGCTATGTTTTTTGTAGATTCCCCAGAATACGAATACGTATTTCCCGAGTCTTAATGCAATATACAACAGGGTTGAGAACAGGAGGGACTAATAAGTATACATAGCCCATGATAATATGGACAACAGGTGGAACATGCTTCCCAAAGCGATGGATAATGGATACTCCCAGCATAGGAACATATACCAGCAACACTGCACAGATGTGGGACACACAGGTATTGAGAGCCTTGAATTGTTCTTCCCTGGAAGCAATACCTATCACAGTCATCAGGATCTTCAAATAAGAAAGAAGGATGAGCACAGAGTCCAATCCAAAAGTGATGAGAATGATGATGAGACCATAGATGCTATTGATGCGGTGGTCAGAACAGGAAAGCTTGATTATATCAGGATGTAGACAGTATGAGTGGGAGAGAACATAGGCTTCACAGAATTTCAGCCGCTTAATGAGAAAAGGTCCTGGGAGGATTACAGCCACAGCTCGTATCAGAAATCCCATGCCCATCTTGGCAATGGTGGCATTAGTTAAGATAGTAGTATATCTGAGTGGGTTAGAGATGGCGACATAGCGGTCAAAGGCCATGCTCAGCAGGATGCCTGATTCCATTAAGGAAAAAACATGAATGAAGAACATTTGGGTGAGGCAGGCATCAAATTCAATATCAGGGATATTGAACCAGAAAAGCTTGAGCATAGTAGGTAGAGTAGAAGCACAGAGTCCCAAGTCACTAGCAGCCAACATGGAGAGAAAAAGGTACATGGGCGCATGAAGTGACTGTTCCACTCGGACAACCACTATGATGGCACTGTTACCCAGAATGGCAATTAGGTACAGGATGCAAAATAAAATGGAGATCATTGGGTGTGAGGCCTCCAGGCCGGGGAAACCCGTCAGAAAAAAGGGTCTGTAGTTACTGCCATTGAAAAAGACCATGATGTAAAATTTATAATTCTGTGTTAAATCCTTACTTTTCTTCATAGGAAGAAAATCTGGATTAGCACGGTATCACCATATTAATTTCCAGTGGAATCTGGAATACAAAAGTCAATAGATTATTCTCCCTACAGTACTAAATTTGGATTATATACCATCATCAATATTCTTTCAAATAAATATATATGGACAATGAGTTTAAGCTTGATACTACCTAACAACAATTCACCTCCTCATTAAAATTAGAGTAAAAAAGAAGCTTGTGATCATAGGGGCCTAGTAGATAGTTTTGCTCCTAACCCGAAGGTAAATGTTCCAAATACATAAATTGCACTGACGGAGAAAGTAAATTTTCTGTGTAATTTACTGTCTCTGAAAAATGCCACTGGAGGGTCTGCTTTAAGTTGGTCCTAACTTGACTTGATGGCAATGAATTTATATACATATGTATATAAAATATGTATATGAAGTTATTATATATATATTATATAAGATTTCTCATTTAAAAATAAAGTATAAGGCATATATATATAATTAAGTATACATTATATTGCACTAGAGTGCTGAGAAGCCAAAGCAAAGGATATTAAGAAGTTGAACAGAAGATTTCAAAGAGCAGCATAGGAAGACAAAGCAAAAATATTTTAATGAAATATTCAAAAAGAGCTGGAATTAGAAAATCAAAAGGGATGAACTCATTCCGCCTTTTTTAAGCTGAAAGAACTGAAGAACAAATTCACGCTTCAAGTTGGAATACTTAAGAATGGATAGAATGCTGAATGACTTAGGAAGTATAAAAAAAAAACAGAGTAGTACAGAGTCACTGTACCAAAAAATTTTGACTGAGAGAAGAATTTCATGAAACAACATATGAACAAGAGGCAATGGTGGTGAAGGAAGAAGTTCAAACTGCTCTGAAAGAATTGGCAGAAAACAAGCCTTCAGGAATCGGTAGCATATCAATTGACATATTTCACCACCAGATGCTGCCTTGGACATGCTCACAAAATTGTGCCAAGAATCTGGAGGAAAACCACCTAGCCACCTGGCTGGAAGTGATCCATATTTTATTCCCATTTAAAAAAAATTGATCCAACAGTGTGAAAATTATTGAACAATATCCTTACTATCACATGCAAGCAAGATCCTGCTGAAAATTATTCAAAAATGACTGGAACAGCACCTCAACAGAGAACTGCCATATATGTAGGCTGGGTTTAGAAAGGACATAATATTAGAGACATTATCGCCAATGTTAGATGTACCTTAGCTGAAAGCAGAGAGTACCAGAGGAATGTCTATTTGTTTCCTTGGCTATGCAAAAGAATTTGACTGTATGGATTAAAACAAACCGTGAAACAATCGGAAAAGAATGGTAATCCCAGAACACTTGATAGTGATTATGAGAAACCTATACTTGGGCTTGGAGGCAGTTGTCAGAACAGAGGAAAAAGACACTGCATGGTTCAAAATCAAGAAAGGTATATGCCAGGGATGCATCCTATCTCCATATTTCAACCAATATGCAAAATAGATCATCTAGGAGGCTGGACTCTATGAGCAGGAATGTAGCATCAGGATTGGAGGCAAACTCATCAATAACCTATGTTAGGCAAATAACACAATCTTACTTGCTGAAACTGAGGAGGACCTGCGGCATTTGCTGCAAAAGATTAAGGACAGAAGCCTTCAATGTAGATTGACGCTTGACATTAATAAAACAGAAATTTTCACAATTGGGCCAACTGGCAACATTATGATAGACAGATTAAGATCATTAACAACTTGAGCTTGCTCAGTTCCATAATCAACACTCTTGGTACCAGAAGCCAGGAAATCAAAAGACAAATTGAATTGGGAAAATCTGCTGTTATGGGTCTCTTCACAGTACTGAAGAGCAATGATGCCTGTTTAGAGACTACTTACTACAAGTTATTGCCTTCTGGAGACCCTAATGTCATGATATTATGAAGTTAATTGTGTCATTAAAATATGTGTGCTGGAATCCTTTCATACTTGTGGATTTAACACTTGTTAGGAATAATATTTGTTTTGTGATACAAATGAGGCTGTATCAGGGTGGTGGTTGTTGTAATGTGTCGTCGAGTTGCTTGTAACTCATAGCAACCCTATACACAACAGCCCTGAACCCTTCTCTGTCCTGTGACAATCGCACTGTCTCTGACACACCCACCTCAATACCCCAGTCACTGAATCAATCCAACTTATAGAGGGTCTTCCCCTCCTGCACTGTCCCTCCACCCTTCCAAGCATGATGTCCCTCTCCAAGGACCAGTTCCTCCTTACAACATGTCCAAAGTATGTCAGACGAAGCCTCAGAACCCTTGCCTCCAAGAAGCAGCCCGGTTTAACCCTCTACAAGATAAATCCGTTTGTTTTCTTAGCAGTCGATGGTACACTCAATGCTCTTCTCCAGCACCACAGCTCAAAGGCATCAGTTCTCCTTCTATCATCCCTAGTCATTGTTTGACTCGCTGACGCATAACAAGTGATTGCAAAGACCATGGCCTGTATCAGACACACTTTGGCCTCCAGAGTGACACCGTTGCTCCTTAGTACTTTGGAGAGGTCCCTAACAGCAGAGTTTCCCATTGCAATACATCTTTTAATTTCCTGGTTGCTGGTGCCAAGAGTGTTGACTGTGGAGCCAAGCAAATAAAAGCTGTGAACAATCTCAATCTCTTCACCTTATCCATCCTGGTGCTGCCAACCAGTCCGGTGGTGAGAATCTTTGTCTTCTTGATATTGAGCCTCAATCCATGTTGAAGGCTACAATCCTTGACCCTCTGCAGAAAGCTCTTCAGGTCCTCCCCAGTTTCAGCAAGCAGAGTTGTGCCATCTGCATAATGCAGATTATTGATAGATCTTCCACCAATCCTGATACTACATTTCTCCTCATAGAGCCCAGCCTCCCGGATAATCTGTTCTGCATACAGGTGAAAAGGTACGGAGACAGGACACATCCCTGGCATACACCCTTCCTAATTTTGAACCATGCAGTATTTCCGGGCTCTGTTCTGACAACTGCCTCTTGGTCCAAGTATAGGTTTCGCATTAGCACGATCAAGTGTTCTGGGATTCCCATTCTTCTCAGAGTCAGCCACAGTTTGTTATGATCCACACAGTCAAACATCTTTGCATAGCCAATGAATCATAGATAGGCATTTCTCTGGTATTCCCAGCTTTCAGCTAAGTTCCATCTAACATTAGCTTTCTCTAGTACCACAACCCCTTCTAAACCCAGAAAAATGTGCAAGGAGCTGGAGTCAGAAAATCAAAAGGGCCGAACTCGCTCAGCACTTCTTAAGCTCAAGAAACTGAAGAACAAATGCAAACCTTGAGTTGCTATAATCAAGGATGCTTTAGGCAGAATATTAAATGATCCAGTATTAAAAGAATATGGAAAGAATATACTGAGTCACTGAATCGAAAGAAATTGACAGACACAGAAGAATTTCATGAAATAACATATGGACAAGAACCTATAGTGATGAACGAAGAAGTTCAAGCTGTTTTGAAGGAAATAGCAAAAAATAAGGCCCCAAGAATAGATGACATATTTCAGCTAACAGATGCTGCCCTGAATGTGCTCACCAAGTTGTGCCAAGAAATCTGGAGAACAACCACTTGGTCAACTGACTGGAAGAGATCCATACTAGAACAATATCATTGATTTCACAAGCAAGCAAGATTCTACTGAAGAGTATCCAAAACTACTGGAAACAGCAAAACAGCAGAGAAGTATCAGGGTAGAGATACAATAAAACAAGTCACTAATGATTCATACAAGAAACAGGCTAGACACATACTCATTCACACAGAGGGAAAACCAAAAGGATTATTTGCAAGTAAGTTACACAGGACAAACCAACATTGATTTAAATTTTAAATTTGTACATTTAACTTCCAGAATCGTGAGAAAACAAGTTTCTGTGAACCAGATAACTTATGCAAACAGCACTACAAAATAGTTAAGAATATTTTCTTAAGCAATTATTGGGATCCAGAAATTATTAATGAAGAAAAACAGATATATTGTGTTCATTTTTAAACTCCTGATAACTGTTCTTTAAATTTCTGAAAGGTATTCAATTGCAGTATCACTTAGATTTTCCTATAAAACAGAAGTCTCAAATGAAGTAGCAGGAAGTTTCCACATTAAACATAGTAGGACCTTAAAACAAAATGAGACAAAAGTGGATTTCCCTTATAGTGAGATTGAAAGTTTAGAAATAGGACTTAGAAATATATTCATAATTCTAGTAACAAAGTGTGAAAGCAAGTGATTAAAAATAAGCATCCCTCAAAGGATAATTGTTGTTAATTGCCATTGAGTCAAGCACAACTCATAGTGACCCTATGAACAAAAGACCTGATGCCTTTCTATAACTATTGTCATTTCTCAAAGGGTAATAGATCTATTGAAAATATGTGGAGGAGCTGTTAGAACACCATATATGATATAGTACAGGTTTTCTGTTTTGGCTTGTTTTTCTTTGCTCATCTCTTCTTACTCTGATTTGGTCCCAGTTTCTAGGTGAAACATTTTTAGTCTTGGTAATTGAAGATATCTATGCACCAAATTAAAATACACATCCCTTTCTTCATTCTACCCGAATTCAAGGTATCTTGAGGTATTATTAATCATCTCTCCTTCGAAATAACATGCCTAGACATGAGGTTTCAAAGAAAATAATTACAACCTGACTATATATTAAATTGCCATTTCACAACTCTATTAGAATAAATGCTCAAAGCATTTATACCTCCTTATTATTTCATTCTCAGTGACTACACCAAAGACATTCTTGGATTTCCATCTATTTATCTGAGAGAACCCCTTTTTCTGTTACCTGAAATAAACAACCACAATTCATATTACTCTATCACATTACACTCTTCCCCCCTAAAATTTCAGTCTGTCTTTCTTACCAAATTCTGTTATCTCCAACTAATTAATCTCCCTTTTCCTTAGCTAACTTCTACCCTTTTTCCTTTTTGAAAATTGACTTTCTTCTTCTTTCTATCTATGCCCTCCTTTCTTATTCTATACTTACTCAGGTCTGTAGACTGTTTTAGTCCCTCCATCACTTCATTAACTTTCACTGTTTCCCTACTCTCAGTTAAAGAGCTCAAGAGAGAGCTAGTGTTTTTTAAGGGTTGTGGATGGCAATCAGCTCATATATCTTTGGAAACATAACTTTTATTTGTTTTAGTTCTATAGAGGTCCAGGAAGTCTGAAGGGACTGACCATGAATATTCACACTTTATAAAAAATAAGGAACTGTGGCCTTAGGGGATATATGTGTCTCAGGTTGAGACAAGAATTTACACAGGGACAGAGAATACTTGAGAGAATCAAAAGTAGGTGACTACAGAAGCTCTGACTCTATCTCTTCTGAGTGACTAGTTAAATATATAACAAGGATGAAATAATTCTGAGTAAATTTTTAAATACAAGGAAGACAGATACTGAAAATGAATTCAGCATTCATTAAAATAAACAAGTCCTAGAATATATCTAGAGAGATGTTGATTTGAGTGAAATATTTGAAATGCATACTATAACTAAAAAATAGGCTGAAGCAACAATATTACTATAAAATATTGAAATGAAAATTTGGCTAAACCAAAAAAATTAAATAGTTAACATGTAGGTAACAAGTTTTCTTCAAAACAGAATAGATTAAGGTTAAAAACAATTCAGTGTATTGAAGACTTGGAAAACAATGGATCTGATCATTTTTTATAAACTCTGAAAATAAAATTAAATCTATTGCCATTGCTTCAGTTGCAATTTAATTCATGTCCATGGTGTCTGAAAGGAACTATGCATTGAATGGTTTTCAATGGCTTATGTTTTTTTTAATTGGCTTTCATGCAATCATTGATATTCATTATGTCTTCTAACATTAACTACAGTAGATCAAACACAAAATTTCAAATCTTCACTGTGTCTCACCTATTGTTCACTGATCATTACCTAAAATAAATTTTACGCCTTCCACTCCTTTTTTATCTTTCTCCTTCCCCTTTGAATAGGTTCTGTTCCAAGTCATCAACTGTAACATCAATCTTGTCTGTTTGCACATTCTTTGGAGGTTGAACCTCTTTATCCCTTATCCTTTACAGTGGTTTTTGTCTGTACATTCTGTTACTCTCATACCATTACCCATCTCTTAGTCATGCTCCAATTTTCATAGTAGTTGTCCTCTCTGTGTTTGTCCTTTTGTGACTGAGTTATTTCACTGAGCATAAGGTTCTCTGTCTCATCCATGTTGTAAAATGTTTTATAATTTCTTCATTGTCTTTTAACGCTGAATAGTAGTCCGTTGTGTGAATGTACTACAATGTCATTTGTTGATAGGGATTTTTACTATTTCAATCTTCTTGCTTTGTGAACAATTTTTCAAAAAACATTGGTTTACATATAGCTATAGGGTCTCAGGTGCAATTGCCTTAAGATATATCCAGAAACCCTATGTACCTGGAGAAAGGAAAAAAGTTGTACAGGTGTTCAGGTCTTTCATTCATAGGGTTGCTATGAGTCACCCATGACTCAACAGCACTTCACAACAACAGCACAGAGAGAGCTCAGTTGGCCTAGTGGACAGAAAGTAATATTACCAAGCCAAAGGTGGGTGACTTCAATCTGCGGCATAGCCCTGGTCTTTCCACTTGCCATACAAAGGTGACTCGTGGTTGCTGTGAAGCTGAGCACTGTGACACTGATGGGTCAAATGTGATAATGGTTACCTTTCAAAACAATCTTGGAAGCAGGAGTGTCATACACTTCTAAAATAGCTTGCCTCTGGAAACCCTATGAACCAGGAGAAATGATGAAAGTTATACAAGTGTTCAGGTCTTTCATTCATAGAGTTGCCATGAGTTGCTTATGACTCAGTGGCACTTAACAACTTAACAACAATATATTCTTTCTAATGTTGTTGTTATGTGCCATTGAGTCACTTGTGACTCATAGTGACAACATGTACAACAGCTCTGGATCCTGCTATATCCTGAACCAACTTCGTCTTTGACACATTTACTTCCCTTACCACAATCACTGAGTCAATTCATCTCATTGAGAGTCTTCCTTGTTTGCACTGTCCTTCCACTTTCCTGAGGACTATGCCCCTCTCTGAGGACTAATCCTTCCTTGCAACATGCTCAAAGTACGTCAGACCAAGCTTCAGAATCCTTGTCTCCAAGGAGCAGCCTGGTTTCACCCTCTATAGGACGACCTTGCTTATTCTTCTAGAAGTCCATGGTATATTCAATACTGTTCTCCAGCACCACAGCACAAAGGCATCAATTCTCCTTCTACCATTTCTAGTCATTGTCCAGCTTTCTGATGCATAACAAGTAACTGCAAAGACCAAGGCCTTGATCAGGTGCACCCTAGTCTCCAGACTGACATCACTGCTCCTCAGTCCTCTGGAGAGGTCTCTAACAGAAGACTTTCTCATCACAATACGTCTTTTAATTTCTTGGCTGCTGGTGCCAAAAGTGTTGATGTAGAGTCAAGAAAACTAAAGCTGTTAACAATCTAAATCTCTTCACCCATATATCATGATGCTGCCAATTGGCCTTGTGGTGAGAATCTTTGTTTTCTTGATGTTGAGCTTCAATTCATATTTAAGGCTGCAGTCCTTGACCTTCTGCAGCAAGTGCTTCTGGTCCTCCTTAGTTTTTTTTTTTAGTACGCAAGTTTCATGTTCAAGTACAAGTTGAAGCTAAATAAAATTAAATCAAATCTACAGGAACCAAACAGAGTATAGAAATTATCAAACAATATCATTGATATCACATACAAATAAAATTCTGAAAAGTATCCAAAACCCACTGGAACAGCACATCAACAGAGAACTTCCAGATTGTAGGCTGGGTTTAGAAGAGGAAATTGTACCAAGGATATTATAGCTAATGTTAGATAGATCTTGGCTGAAAGCAGAGAGTACCAGAGGAATGTCTATCTGTTTCATTGACTATGCAAAGGCATTTAACTGTGTGGATAACAATAAACTGTGGCTAACTCTGAGAAGAATGGGAATCCCAGAACACTTAATTGTGCTTATGCAAAACCTATACTTGGAAAAGGAAGCAGTGGTCTTAACAGAGCAAGAAAACACTGAGAGTTTCAAAATTGGGAAGGGTGTACACCAGGGATGTGTCCTACCTCCATATGCAGAACAGATCATCTGAGAGGTTGGGCTCTATGAGGAGGAATGTGGCATCAGGACTGGAGGAAGACGCATCAGCAGCTTGAATTATGCAGATGATGCAACCTTAATAGTGGAATAGCTAGATAAAAATGGGATTTTTCTTTTCACCTTTTTGGGAAAATGTCAAATTGCCTTGTCTAGTTGTGGTGTTGTTAGGTGCCCTTGAATCAAGTATGACTCATAGTGACAACCTCCAACAGACTGGAGGCCACTGCTGTAGTCAATGTGTCAAACCCCACGTGAAGTGTTTTCATCTCTTTTGCTGACCCTCTACCTTTCCAGGTATGATATCCCTTTACAGGGACTAGAAATAAAAATTCCTCAAAATAACATGCCCGAAGTATGAGAGATGGAGCTTTGTCACCTTTGCCTCTAAGAAACTAACAGGCTATACTTTCTCCAAGACATATACATTTGGTGGTTTTTAGCAGTATATGGGAAATTCTGCTGGAAAAAATTTCTTTGAAGTATTCAAATAAACATTAAAAACCATATCCAAGTCATGACATTTTCAATCAATTAATATGCTGAAAAACAAATAAAGAAGCCAAAATAATAACCGATGACTTTGAAATATGCTGCTGACAATAACATTAAATACAGCGTGGAACATTGTTGTTGTTGTTATGTGCCGTTGAGTCACTTGCGACTCATAGCGACCCTATGTACAACAGCCCTAAACTCCGCTCTGTCCTGTGCCAATCACACTGTCTCTGACACTCCCATCCCAATTATCCCAGTCACTGAATCAATCCACCTCATAGAGGGCCTTCCTCTCCTACGCTGTCCCTCCACCCTCCCAAGCATGATATCCCTCTCCAGGGACCGGTCTCTCCTCACAACATGTCCAAAGTATGTTAGACGGAGCCTCAGAATCCTTGCCTCCAAGGAGCCACCTGGTTTAACCCTTTCCAGGACAAATCTGTTTGTTTTCCTAGCAGTCCATGGTATTCTCAGTACTCTTCTCCAGCACCACAGCTCAAAGGCATCAATTCTCCTTCTATCTTCCCTGGTCATTGTCCAAGTCTCTGATGCATAACAAGTGATTGCTAAGACCATAGCCTGTATCATACGCACCTTAGTCTCCAGAGAGACACCATTGCTCTTCAGTACTTTGGAGAGGTCCCTAACAGTCCTTGACACTCTGTAGCAGGCGCTTCAGGTCCTCTTCAGTTTAAGCAAGCAGGGTTGTGTCATCTGCATAACGCAGGTTGTTGATAAATCGTCCACCAATCTTGACCCCACATTTCTCCTCATAGAGCCCAGCTTCCCGGATAATCTGTTCTGCATATAGGTTGAAAAGGTATGGAGATAGGATGCATCCCTGGCGTACGCCCTTCCCAATTTTGAACCATGCAGTGTTTCCTTGCTCTGTTCTGACGACTGCCTCCTGGTCCAAGTATAAGTTTCGCATTAGAAATGGAACATTAGAAAGGTAAATTAATTCGTCTTGGGAAAAATTCAGACAAAGAATTTAAGAAGCTAGGATGGCCGGACATCATCTTATATAATGTGGGAATGTTATCAGAAAGGAGAAGGGAGTCATGCTTGGTAAAGAAGAAAGCCAGTTATAAAGGAGAAGGTTCTCTTAGATGGACTAGCACAGTGAGTATAACAACGGGCTCAATTTAAAATAAATAAAAATTCTTTTGCAGATTGTGTAAGACTGAACAATGTTTTGTTTTACATAGGGAAATGGTGAGTTAAAACCAACTAGATAGTACCTAATAGGAATAATGGTCCTCAATTTTGTCAACATCTTTGATACTCTGATTCTGTAAAACTTAATTTCCTGTAATCACTTCATGCATTCTTCATCTTCAGTTTATTTGCTTTCATTTTTTCCTTAATGCCAATCCTCAGCTTATACATGGCATATTCCTTTATCTCCTCCAGATTTTTACTTACATGCCACATTTTAGATGAAGTTTTCCTAACATTGTTAGTTAGAACTAAGTAATCTCAATGTATTTTACTATAAAATAAGGCTCTAGGAATAGATGGTATACCAATTGACATATTTGCTTCCATGCACGTGCTCACCAAATTGTGCCAAGAAATCTGGAGAACGACCACTTGGCCAACTGACTGGAAGAGATCGATATTTGTTCCTATCCCAAAGAAAGGT
>NW_006399794.1:11186116-11189261 GCF_000299155.1 Elephantulus edwardii
ATTGATTCAGTGACTGGGATAATTGGGATGGGAGTGTCAGAGACAGTGAGATTGGCACAGGACAGAGAGGAGTTTAGGGCTGTTGTACATAGGGTTGCTATGAGTCGCAGGCGACTCGATGGCACATAACAACAACAACAACAACATGTTATACATTTACGTATTTTTTTTTGTTTCTTGTCTTTCTTTTCTTACATCAGGCATATCTATTGTATTTTGTTGTTGTTGATTGCCTTTGGTTCGCACACGACTCATAGTGACCCTATGAACAAAAGGCCCTAAGCCTTTCTATAACTATCGACATTTATCAAAGTTCAAAGAGTTTCTGGAGGCATGTTGTTTAGGAAGTGAATGCCACTCCTGCTTCATCGATTGTGTATTTACTGCTATTGGACAGATCCTAAAACAATGTATTATACATGGCAGTCCTTAGCTACTGGTGAATACATAAGCTAATGGAGAATCAAGCTGGTTTATCTTTGACTGACAATACTTGCCTTTCTACTGTTGCTATCTTCTAGACTTTGTTCTTTGGCTGATGGCCATCTAGCAAGGTGGCTTCTCAAGGCAGGCAGTGCAATTGCAGGGAGATAACATAAAATGTAGAAAGAAAATAGTTTAGACAGGAAAAAAGTTCCTAAGCAAGAGACACTCTTAAAAGAGAAAGAGAGTGGGTCTACCTCAAGAGGTAAGAGTAGACACTCTCCCCTTCTGACATCTTTAATTATGAGACTACTGGCACTTCCTTGTCCTATTTTAATATCCATGCCTTCTGCAATGGAGGGCTTAGGGAATGAACCTATTGGTTCACTTATACTGGGTTGATACAGGTCTGATTTTGGAAGCTTCTGTTTGGTTCTACTTGCTGTTTTTCTCCATTTCCTGGTTGT
This sequence comes from Elephantulus edwardii, assembly GCF_000299155.1. Lineage (NCBI taxonomy): Eukaryota > Metazoa > Chordata > Mammalia > Macroscelidea > Macroscelididae > Elephantulus > Elephantulus edwardii. The sequence continues at coordinate 11,187,007 of NW_006399794.1, forward strand.
TCTTCAACCTGCCATCTCCATCTACCATTTTTTCACTCTAATCTCCGTCATTACCACTCATGGAAGTTGTTGGTGGTGTGTATCATTGACTCAGAACCAACTCATAGCTGACCCTTCAGAGGCATTTAATCGCATGTGAGGAAGATGCACAACTTTCTCCTGCAGAGCAGCTGATGAATTGAATTCTAACTTTATTCATTTGGGTTGGAAGTACCAATTTCTTACTAATAGACCACCAGAGCTTCCTGTTGTTGTTGTTAAGTGCCGTCGAGTCTCAGGTAACTCATAGTGACCGTATGAAGGAGAGTCCTCAATGCTTGGGTGCCTTTCATGCTCTCTCCAGGTTCATAGGGTTTCTGGAGGCAAGCTATTATGGAAGTGGATGTCACTCCTCCATCCAAGCCTGTTTTAATGAGGGAGCTCTGCCCCACTCTCTGTCTGCATTGGTTAGTCAACCATTAACACATTTGACACATCAGTGTCACAGTGATCAGCCTCACAGCAACCAAAAGTTACCATGGTATGGCCATTTGTACACCAGGGCTATATGACCTAGAGGAATGTCTGAACAAAAACAATGAAAGACAGGTCTGAGGGCCATGGATTAAAAGTCATCCACCTTTGGCTTGGTAGCATCACTTTCTGTCCACCCAGAGCTCCCTACTCATGGAAAAATCTTTTAAAATGGAAACCTGCTTTATACTGTTTTGTGAATGTATCTTCCCTCTTTATTTCTATATTTTTATCAGTAAAATGAAACATTAGCCCTATATGATGTTAAATTTAATATAAACAACTGCATTTATCTAAAAAAAATCTAATTTAACATATTTTAAAGTTGAAACAAATAATAAGTGCTTGGTTGCATGTAAGTGGTCAGTGGATAAATAACGACAAAAATCAATAGTTTCTGCCCTTTAAATGTTTATACTTGGTTTCAGTTACTGTCAGAAACAGATTTTGAATTTGTAAATGCAAAATAATGATGCATTTACAAAATTATGAAAATGTAATTTACTTACATTTTGTTGTTATATGTATCATTGAGTCTAATGAATACAAAAGAGTAGAACTGTACCATAGGACTTCATAAAAAGACTCATCGACAACCAGTGTTATGCAGATGACACAACCTTAGATGCCCAAAGTGAAGAAGACTTGAGGAACTTATTGCAGAATCAAGAACTGCACAGTAAAGACTATATCTCAACATCAAGAAAACAAAAATCCTTACCATTTCACCATGTTTCATGATAGATGGAGAAAAGATAGAAATTGTTAATGATTTAATTTTGTTTAAATTTGTAATTGATATCCTTGATACTATCATTCAGGAGATGAGGAGACACTTAGCATTGGGAAAATCTACCGTCAAGGACCTCTCCAAAGGCCTAAAGAGCAGTAATGTTAAACATTTGCTATGCATCAAAGAGCTGGACAATAATTAAGGATGGCAGAAGAAGAATTGATGCCTTTAAAGATGTGTTGTTGGAGAAGACTGCTGAATACTCCACGGACTATCAAAAGAACAGATAAGTCTTCGAGAAAGTGCAACCAGAATGCTTCTTGGAGGCAAGGGAGGTGAAACTTCATCTCATGTATTTTGTTCATGTTTTTAAGAGAGGCTGTTCCTTGGGGAAGGACGTCATTCTCGGAAAGGTAGAAGGTCAGCAAAAGAGTGGAAGATCCTCAACAAGATGGTTTGACACAGTGACTAGCCGTGGGTTCAGGTTTATTGGAGATGATGAGAATGGCACAGGCCAGGGAGGGTACAGATCTGCTGTTCATATAGTCCCTATGGTTTGTTGTCAACCCAACAGCACATAACAATAGCAATAATGACTTTTATTCTATATTTGGGTCAATTTGTCTCATACTGTCATCAAACAAAACCTTGAAGAACTTTCTCTCTGAGGAACCAACCTCCCTCAATAGTTTGTAATCTTGAGGACAGTGCAATCATGTCAAATACTATGTCACCATAATGAAATATTATGACCAACATCACCATCATCAGAGGTCCAAGGTAAGGAACTTAGACCAATTTCAGATAACCTAACGGAAAATATTTAAAGCTTCAGCAACTTTTAAAAACAAAAAGGTTGTTTTGCCTCCCCCATTTGGAAATATGCTCATCTGAAAGGTATATTCTCAATTTTTATTTCTGATTTCCTTATTAGGATATGGATTATCTATCTATCTATTTATTTATTTATTTTTAAATTATTATTAAATTTTATTAGTTTTAATGAACA
>NW_006399794.1:11190911-11213178 GCF_000299155.1 Elephantulus edwardii
TGAATGAATGGAAATCCAAAGCCTTTATAAATTTTCACTGAAATTAATAACAAATTTAAATTAAAAAAAAGAATTAAGTTAGAGTAAGGATGGCAATGGATTTATAACTGCTCAAGCTAATAACACTATATCGTGTCATGGAGGATGAATAGTGGAAATGTATCCACATTTACAACATTCCTCTTATCAAAACCATTTATGGAAAATAGGTACTGCATTGGAACATGTATTTCTGGATTGGGAATTATGATATTGTTAATACTTTTAGCTTTAAGCTTAAAAGGATTATCTATTTATGATGACATCTAATCTCACTGGAAAAGGAATTCTTCCAAATATCAGAGTTTTGTCCCTCCAATTACCCAGAGGGAGTTCCAGTGCATGCAATTTTCACTCTGGAGGCTGTGACTACAATACAATAAAAGCTGCTTGTCTAAACAGAATTCAGAAGGCGGCAAGGGGAAACTTGCTAAATTCTAAGTGTTTTTGCTGGTTAGTAATGTTTAAAGACCATGAATTCTTATCTTTAGCCATCTGAGCACAAGGAGGCTGTGTTAGGTGATAGGAGAGGAGGAGACGGAAAACTACTGATTGAGAAGCAGGAGAAGGAGAGATGACTGCCAATTTATTAATATAATATCTTTATAAGTTTGCAAATTTATTATTGCCAGTATTCATCCTTACACAGATAAAATATTTGAAAAACTTCCTACCTTTGTGTTCTCCAAATGTATGTTTACCATCATCTGCTTTCTAGTCTCTGCCATAGAAAAAGGGCACTCATCTGTTAAATTGTTGTGCTCCTCATTCTCTATTAATTAACCCTATTTTTCAATTACACTGTTTTTTAATCCTAATTTGAAAATTGAATGAGTGATATCCAGCCCGATCTCCTGTTTGGCATAAATTAACATCCAGGAAGTATCCTTTAATCATTATAAATCAAACTGTTTGTTTCAATTCCTCATTCAGAAGACATTTCAAATAACTTTGGAATGGTGAAGTTCCCAATGTCTGTGAAAATGTCTAAAAGTAAGTTTGATTGTTTTGTTGGTTGTTTTGTTTTTTTTCTTTTATTAAATTGATCCTATCATAAACTTATTGCAATATACTCTTTCAAAAGTTGTTTGTTTTTTTTATCATAGGCAGATCATTCTTCCCCCATTAATTCATTGTTGCACTTTTCTCCCTGCACCGCCTCCCCCGCCCCCAGTTCACTCTTCTGTTTGAAAAGTAAAATTATTTCATTGTTATAATATCTCTCCCCCAAGTCCACTCCCTTATGCAGCATTCATTCTGGACTCCTGTCATGACAATAATACTTAATCATAGATCCCTTTTAAACAGTTCTCTCCCTCACCTGTTTCATAATTTATACATAATTTATAAAGTATACATAATTTATAAAAGGTTGCACAAGATTGAAAATGTTGTATGGGCTATACAGAAAGTTATGTCAGAAGCAAATTAACCACTACTTTTGTTTTACCATGTTTTCTAAGCAAAAAAGGAACTCATGACCTAATCCTAAGGGAGTTTCCCTGCTAACTAAAAAGCTGCACTTCTCTGGTGGTTTGGATATATCCGTAACTCACAGGAAAAAAATGGCCAGTCTCGTCCTTTATGACTTACAGCTCTACAAACCCTTTAGAGGGTCCTCTATGAGTTAATTCTAACTTGAGCAATGAAAGAGACTATAAGAAATATATAAACTAGTTACTGTGACTGCACTTTCTAATGATCCATCTTAGGCCAGGCGTGCTTTGCAACAACATTGTAATAGGGGCATTTTAGTTTTGTTTCACAGTTGAGAAACTTTAGACTGAGGAAAGAGAAAGAATTCAGCTAAGATCATACATAGGACCAATAAACAGCATACTTTCCCCCTATTCTAAGTGTTTGATTCTAAATGTTGTGTCTATATAAGTTAGAATCTCGAGGTGGTCCAAATATCATGTTTAGCTTTTAAGCAGAGAAGAGTTAAGCTACACAGAAGCAACTTGAAAGAAAAATCTATGTATTAAAACTTTATTAACCTAACTAACATATCTAGAAGTGAGTAAGTCTTTCCCAACATTCTGAACTCTATTTGCTTAGGGAGGTGGCTTTTGAGAAATGTAGCCATGCCCTCCAAGGTTAAAAACTTCTGGGGAAAAAAATAAAAAAACACCAATGAAATAACCAAAATTCCAGTCATTGAAACTGTGGAACACACTTTTACCCTGACAAGATGGGATCACCATGAGTCCGAGTCAACTAAATAGCAATTAGTTTTTGTTTTTTCTTTTTAATATGTGTTAAATTAGCTAAATTCAAATCATAGAGAAGAAATCCCATGATACTATTCTAGCTCTCCAAATCCCTCAAGTAAAATGGCACCCCCTTGTGGGTTTGCTTTTCTGCTCATAGCAACGATATTTTCTTCATCGTTTTCAGCAATTTCCTAAGAGTTTGTCTTTTATTCTATTCCATTTAATTAATTATTTGTCTTTGCCTAACAATAGTAGCAATCTCACTTGAGACCCCCCCTTGCAAATCCATCCAGTTCTCTTCTGCAAGTTAGAAGACAGGGATCTAGTTATGTATACTGTATTTCTTGTCCTATGTGGCAATTCTCTTTAATTTGGCAATTTGTATTTGTAATATGTACTTCTAAATGTCAGAACTTATAGAGCTTTCATAATAATATATCTATCTCATAGTCTTGATCAAAGTATGCTGAAGATGATAGAAACTGTAAGCAACTAAAATTAGTAAACAATAGTAACGGTTGAGAGTAAAGAGTGATGCATTTAAATTACTATTAACTTACTAACTGGAAGATGCTCAAAAGATACATTGGCATATGTCTATAACAGTAGCCTCAAGCATATCAGAGATTATAAGAATGGTACAGGATAGAACAAGGTTCAGATCTGTTATTTTTAGGTTAGCTATAAATTTGGCTGGGCCTGACTAAGTTTGGAAGCTGTTGGATTCTAGAAGGTGGGCTCCGTTTGTTTTGGTTGAGGGTCGGGTGTGGACTGTTAGGTTGTTTTTATTTCCTTCACAACCGTGTATGAGCTGATTGGATATGCTGTACTTGGCTAACAATGAGCTGTGGGCTGGAAGCCTCTTGTTTAAGTCAATCAGGACCTGGTGAGTGGCCCTGTGTATTTAATAGTTGGTTGGGTCCTCTGGCTGCAGCCCAAGGGTCTAGTGTTAATTGTGTTTGGAATGAACATTCTTCTAAGTGGTACAGCACTGCTCTATCACTTTGCTATACAAATAACTTGGGGTTGCAGAGATGCTGAATGCTGTGACATTGGTGTGTCAAATTCCACAATGGTTACCTATGATGGATGGTGTTTGGTGGAGCTCTCAGATTAAGACAGGCTTAGAAGCAGGAGTGGCATTCACTTCCTAAACAAAATGTCTCTAGAAATCTATGATATTAGAGAAATGCCAATAGTTATAGGACAAAGTTCACTATGAGTCATGTTTGACTTGATGGCACTTAACACGAGTCATAGTAAACTTGATAGCACCTCACCATAATAACATGTGACCATTTTCTGATCTTCTATAAATTTGAATATTGATATTTGTCTGTGCTAACTTTGTTTGTTTCTTTAGACATCAGATGACGACACTTTAAAAATTACAAGGTTCTATTTGCCTATAACAAGGCAGAAATGAACAATGAGAATAAATCATTATAAGTGTTGGAACCAGAGGATCATCCTGAGATGAAGTTCATTGTGACTTCCATAATACAAAAGTAAAATAGACTTAAATAACTTGTTTTAGCAAGAAAGGAGAGATAGGAAAACAACTATTAGATAAGAATTATGGTATAAGTATTCAAGGTATACAAGGAAGTAAAATAATCTCAAAAAATTCTCATTTGCTTAATTTCAAGTTTCTTGGATAATTTCATTGAATATATTCAGTTCAGATATGTGATATATATAGAATTAGATTGACTGTCATCATGTTTATTCTGTATTCCTAATTATTTGTCCACAAAGTACATAGTCATGAATTCTTGATTTAAACAACAAATATTTTTCGATGTATACTTTTTATATCTAAAGACATATGTATAGCTAATATATGAGACATATGTATAGCTAATATTTGTTGAAGTAAAATGTCAAATGTCATAGAATGGATATTAATGAAAAGATTGAAATTAAAATAGTCCCTATAGTTCTCAGCTGAACTAAACTCGAGTTTCTATAGTTCTCAGCTAAGTTAAACTCAGGAATTTTTCCATTGTCTCGAGTAAAGCCCCACACCCATGTATCCAGGGCAACAGTATTTCAAGAATGGCTAGCAGAAGGGCACAGCAAACAAGCAGAGGTTGTTTCTCAACTGATAACCCATGTGCCTTTGTTTCCCGACTGATAACCAATGTGTCTTGTGCTTTTCCACTGCCCTGGAGTTTGAACTCATTGTATACTTAAGAATTTGTGACACCACCCTATAGTTAAAGATCTATCTAACTGCTACATGTGCTACGTGACTGCCGCAAGTGCTACGTGCAAAAATGCTGTGTAAACCCTGAGCGAACACTGAACCAATGAATTCAAACTGTGCTTTCATCACCCAATGAGAAGCTGATACCCAGCTGTATCCCCCTAAAGTGTATAAGAAAACCTAACTTTGCTTGTGGTCCGGCTCCTTTATCTCTTGCCAGAGATAAGAGTCAGCCCGGAGCTCCGCAATAAACCTCTTATCTCTTGCTGTTGCATCAAGCCGGTGTCTTGGAGTCTTGGGTCTTCGCCGTCCACTCGGGACAGAACAGGACCAGCGGTTTGGGGGTCCTTCATTATGGCATGTGTGAAAATAAAGTGGCTACAATTTTATCATTACATGTTATGCACTTTTAGGCTCCTACAATGATATAAGTAGAACGTGATAGGTTTTCACTAATTTATTATTATTCTTCCCTGAGCAAAAGCCTCCAAATTAATGAGAGTACTTGGTCTGGGACAGACTGAGATAAAAACAAACAAAACAAAAAGCCCAAACGCAAAACTCAGAAGAATGGTCCCACTTAATACTACTCTATTTCATCCCTCTTCTTTCTACCTAATGGGTGTACCTGGCCTAGAAAATGTACACGTATGGATTGGCTTCCCTTTCTGTGCTGTGTACCTGACTGCTGTCCTTGGAAATATCTGCATACTCTTCATGATTCAGACTGAGAGTAGCCTCCATCAGCCCATGTTCTACTTCTTAGCCATTCTGTCATCTATTGATCTGGGACTATCCACATCCACCATCCCCAAGATGCTTGGCATCTTCTGGTTCAACCTAAGAGAAATAGTATTTGAAGGCTGCCTCATTCAGATGTTTTTCATCCACCTGTACACTGGCATGGAATCAGCTGTCCTTGTGGCCATGGCTTATGATACTATGTGGCCATCTGCAACCCTCTCCGCTACACATTGATGCTTACAGACAAGGTAGTATCAATCTTAGCTTTGATCATCCTCCTGAGGCCCTTGGCCATTGCAATTCTCTTTGTAGTGCTCATCCTTAGGTTGCCATTCTGTGGACACCAAATTATCCCTCATACTTACTGTGAGCACATGGGCATTGCCCGCCTGTCCTGTGCCAGCATCAAGATCAACATCATCTATGGTTTATGTGCCGTTTCTGTCTTGGTGTTTGACATCATAGCCATTGTCATATCCTATGTCCAGATCCTTCTTGCTGTCTTTCAATTGCCTTCCCTGATGCCCGGCTCAAAGCACTCAGCACCTGTGGTTCTCATGTGTGTGTTGTCCTGGCTTTCTACACACCTGCATTTTTTTCTTTTATGGCCCATAGGTTTGGCAAAAATATACCACGTTACATACATATCATTCTTGCTAATTTTTATGTGGTCATTCCACCTGCTCTTAACCCTGTAACCTACAGTGTCAGAACTACACAGATTAGAGAATGAGTATTGAAATATTTTCTAAGAAATAAAATATAACTTTTGTATTCATAAAGTGTAAAATATAATAAAATAGTAGTACTGATGTGTTGTACTGGAGAAGATTGTTGAACATACAGTGGACTCCCAGAACAAACAGGTCTGTCCTGAAGAGGGTGAAACTAAGCTGCTCCCTTGAAGAAAAGAGTTTGAAGCTCCAGCTCACATACTTTGGGCTCATGGCCAGGAGGAACTAGTCCTTGGAGAGGGACATCATGTGTAGAAGGGTGGAGGGACAGTGCAAGAGAGGAAGGCCCAGGATGAAATGGACTGACTCAGTGGGATTAGGTCTGTCGAAGATGGTGAGGTTGGCTCAGAATAGGGCAGGGTTCAGAACTAATGTAGGTAGGGTTATTATGAGTTGCAGGCAATATGGTGACACAAAACCCAACAATAGTGATGCTTTATTTTCCAATGGAAGAAAAACATCTGAAAGACAACTCTATCTATCTTGGGAGAAAGCTCACAATGCCAATGTTTTAGTGTATGATATCGTTTATGCAACCTGAGAACTACAGTGTAGTTCTCAGAACCCTATACTGAATACTGTAATTAAAGTGTTATATACATTTTTATTGTGTGGTATTAATAAATATCTCACATAAGGAATAAGCTCAACATTTAAACTACTTGTAACTGAACACATCACAATCTACAGGTGATTTAGTTTAAACCAAAATAAAGTGAAACAAAGCAATAGGGGAAAGCCCTACAAAGTACATGTTGCATTTAAACAAAAGTAATACGTCACCGTGACAAGTGCTGGTACTGAAATAATAAACATTTCACCATCTCCCATACTTCTGGATTTCTTATTTAAAAACAGTATTAATCTTCACTTTATTTTGTTAACTTCTAAAGGTATGTCACACTATGAAAATAATCACATGAGAAAGTCATGTATTTTTCACATGAGCAATACAATATTCACTTGTTAATTCAGTAAATAGGAAGTGGAAGTTGCATTGCTACCTAAAGGCGTTGTTTCTCTAGTGTTTTGATCCACTAGCGACTCCAAGAGAAAGATGGACAATCTCCTTCCCATGGTCCGTTGTGAGGCAGTTCCAACTTCATAGCAACTAGTCTTAAGGAGTTTATTTGTCTGTTTCCTTGTTTATTTAGTGGTCTTTCTAGCTTTAAAGATGTGTTTAGTTGTTTATTTGGTGGAATTATGTTTATGGATTCTGACTTTCAATAACCTCTTTTCAAGTTAACTATTCTATCATCTTTTTTGTTTCTTTGTTTGTTTGGTTTTTGGCCACATCATGGGAGTTACATTACTAAGCATAAATCACCAAGGATGGTCCAATTTAAGCATTACCCAACTGCTTTTGTGTCTTTTTATCCCCTGCTGTATATGTGTAATTTTGAAAATGGACCTCTAGATCCATGTAATGTCAATTGATGTTTTCTAGTTCTGCTTAACAATATTGGTATAATAAGTAGAAATTTATTAAGCAAAAAATGTAACTGTGAAATCATGGGAAGAAAAGCACTAAATTTTTAGCTATACTTACTATTTGACTTCTATTAACTTTTAATAGCTACAACAATGGAACCAAATGCAATAATGCTCATAATAGTAGCACAGGGTAGAATTTTATTCCATTCTATATAAAATCACAATGAGTTAGAATTGCCTCAATGCTAACTAACAAAGTAGAAGCTATAACTGAACAAATATTCATGGGAATTTTAAGAGAGAGCTGGCTTCAAAATTCTATTTTTGGATCTTCCATACTATTAATATGTTGCAAAATAAGCTTAAAATATTTAATTTTATTGAAATAAAAATATTAGATTTGTAAAAGCTTCCTCATCTCCAACCATCATGATGCTGCCATTGGTAAGAATCTTTGTTTTACTGACATTGAGATGCAATCTGCACTGAAGGCTATATTCCTTGATCATCTGCAACAAGTGCTTCAAGTCCTCCTTCCTTTCAGCTAGTAAGGTTGTGTCATCTGCATAATACAGGTTCCTGATGAGTCTCCCTCCCATCCTGATGCCACACTCCTCTTCATAGAGCCCAGATTTTCCAATAATTTGCTCAGCATTCAGATTGAATCGCTGTAGAGAGAGAATACAACTCTGACACAGTCTTTTCTCAATTTTGCTCCATGCAGAGTTCCCCTGCTCTGTTCACACAAGTCTCCTGGTCCCGGTATAGGTACCACATGAACACAATAAAGTACTCATTCTTCTCAATGTCAGCCACAACTTGTTATGATCCACACATTCAAATGCCTTTACATAGTCAATAAAGCACAAAGAGTCATTCTTCTGGTATTCCTTACTTTCAACAGCTCCCTCTTGCTTGGATCCATAATTAACACTCTTGGTACCAGCAGTCAGGAAATAAGGAGATATACTGCACTGGGAAAATCTGCAGTTAGTGACCTCTCCAAATTTGTGAGGGGTCATGATGCCAGTTTGAGGACTATAGTGCATCTGATTTAGGCCATGGTCTTTTTGGTTACTTGCTATGCATCTGAGAGTTGGACAATGAACATGGATGACAAAAAGAATTGACACCTTTGAGCTGTGATTTTGAAAAAGAGCATTGAACATCCCATTGACAGTCAAGAGAATAAACAGCCATGCCTTGGAGAGGGTGCAGGCAGAGTTCTCTTTGGAGTAAGGATGAAGGGGCTTTGGAGAAGGACATGATGCCGAGAAGGATGGAAGGTCAGTGAGGGATAGGAAGACCGTCAACCAGGTAGATTGACATAATGACTACTGCAATGGACTCTTGTGTGTAAGGAAGTGTGAGGATGGCACAGAATAGGACAGATTCAGATCTTTTGTTCATAAGGTTGCTATTAGTCATACTCAACTTTACAACAACAGCTTCCTACAATATGTCACTCAGTAATTACAGGTAAAAGTGCCTTCCCTGAACCACTACTGTTAAATTGCACTTATACCTAATCTATTCATTTATATAGTTTAAAGAATGTATTTTATTTTATACTGATACAATTATGTATTCAATAATACATAGTTAGTAGTTTTCTTTATTGACATATAAGGTATGTCTTTGGATAATGGACTTCCAACAGAAAAATCTTAGTCATTTATATATTAAAGGAGGCACTTGGTTAAAACCAAATGGAATAATATGTGGAAAAATATAAAGCTTTTTGGCATATATTATCAAAACAGGAAATTTACTTTAGAGGCTTTGAAAACTGACACTTTTAAAAGGGATTTTAGAATCTGTCTTTTGAATTATATGATACTAGTGTGACAAGGATATAATTCATCTCATCCAGGGTCTTCTCTTGCTCTAATCTTCTACCCTTCCAGGTATGTTGTCCAAGGATCAGTCCCTCCTGGCCACATGCCCAAAGTATGTGAGACAGAGTTTCAAAATCCTTGCCTCCAAGGAGCAACCTAGTTTCACCCTCTTTGGGATAGATGTGTTTGTTTTCTTGGCAGTTCATCGTAAGTTCAGTACTCTTCTCCAGCACCACAACACAAAGAAGTCTATGCTTTTTCTGTCACCCTTTGTCATTGTCTAGCTCTCTAATGCATAGCAAGTAATTGTGAAAGCCATGACCTGGATCAGTTACATCGTAGTCTCTAGACTGACATCATTGCTTTTCATGAGAGCCTAGAAGTATTTAAAATATTATTTTTAAAAAAGTTTATTGTTATCAATAATCAATGTCAAACAAATAGATAAATTTAAGAACATAAAAGAGCAACTGATAGTAGTGATGAAGAAATATGATGTAGGCAGAGAGTGCCTATAAACACAACCTGTATTTCAACTGAGGGAATTGGATGGGAATATTTGAAATAGGGACCTATAGTTGAATTTCTTTGTTTTTATCTGGCATCAGAAAATGTAACAACCTAAAATAAATAAATAAATAAGTACATATATATACTCTGGTGGCCTGGTGATGAGAAGCTACAATGCAATCCCAAAGGCATGTGGTTCAAATCCACCAGGTGCTCTAGAGGAGAAAGATTGGGAATCTCCTGTACAATTAACGGCCTTTGAAAACCCACTGGAGGGTCAGCTATTGGGGCAGTTCTAACTCAACTGTACTCAACAATAACAACATACATACACAAATAGATAAATAGTTAAAACTAGTTGCTGTTGGGCTGACTCTGACTCATTTTCACCCTATTGTGTCAGAGTGCTATGTGCCATAGGATTTAGTATAACTAACTTTTTTTGAAGTATATAGCCATTAGTCTTCAAAGCCACCTGTAGGTGTGCTGAACCTTTAGTTGGTTAACCATTGAATATAGTAAACATTTTCACCATACATGGACTCCTTAGTGTCTTTGACATGGCATGGTATTCAGAAAGAGATGCTAGAAGTGGAGGTCAAGTTATATTTCTTATTAACCACGTGATCTTTGCCTAGATATAAATTTCGTTACTTACAAAAGGAGACAAAAATGCCTACATTGCCAGGTTTCTGCAATACATGCAAGGACTAAAAAAGGATCTTTAGAAAGCCATTGATATGTTGCTTAGAGAACATTGTAAAACAAAATACTCTTATAAATTTGATAACTTTATGTATAACCCTTAAATTGTGACTTACCTTGAGAAGAATGAGAATCCCAGAATATTTAATTGTACTCAAGCAAAACCTATAAGTAGACCAGAAATTTGTTGTATGAATAGGGCAAAGGTAATTCTGCATGGTTCAAAATCAAGAAAGATGTGTGTCAAGGGTGTATCCTTTCTCCATACCTTTTCAATCTCTATGTGGAACAGATAATTCAGGAGGCTGGACTATGTAAAGAAGAATGTGGCATCAGGATTGGAGGAAGATTCATCAACATCTTGCTTTATGCAGCTGGCATAGTATTGTTCACCAAACTGAGGACGACTTGAAGTGTTTGCTATAGAAGGTCAAGGACTGCAGTCTTCGCTATGGATTGCATTTCAATGTCAAGAAAACAAAATTTTCACCACTGGGTCAGCTGACATAATCATGATAAAGGGAGAAAAGAATGGATTTGTCAACAATTTCATTTTACTTGGATCCACAATTAACACCCATGGTGCCAGTAATCAGGAAATCATGAGACATATTGCATTGGGCAAGTCTGCTGTCAGGGACTTTTCCAAATTACTAAGGATCAATGCTGTCAGTTTGAAGACTAAGATGTGCCTGATTTAGGCCATGGTCTTTTCAATAATTTGCTATGCATCTGAAAGCTGGACAATGAAGAGAATCACATGAAGAGAAAGGATACTTTTGAGCTGTGGTGTTAGAGTAGAAGAAAGTGAAGTCAGAATGATGCTTGGAAGCAAAGAGGACAAAACTTTTTCTCACATACTTTGGGCATATTGTTAGGAGTGGCTATTCTTTGGAAAAAAAAATGGCTTAGAAAGATGGAGAGTAGATATGAAGACCCTTAAGATGCTGGATTAATATAGTAACTATAGCAATGGGGTCAAATATGAAATGATGGGGATGACAGAGTATAGAATACAGTTTAGATTTGTTGTTCCCAGAGTCATAGTCACCTCAGCAGCACCTAACAACAACACTGACCTCCACCAAGCCACCAAGCAGAATATAAGAATACAAGATATCATATGCCATTGCTTCCCATTGAAGACTGACTGAAAAAAATTCCATCAACATGGAAAAGAGATGCTGTTTCACAGTAACCATCTATACACAGAGTTAGGTTTTCAGAAAGTTGGAGACCCAGTGAGCAGGGATTCAAATAATCCTTCTAACGTGTAAAGAGAGAAAGTAGTCTACGTACAATGGATAGGTAAATACCCTAATATCCCATTGGCTATCACATACACAGCCACAGAGAACAAGCCAAATGTAAGCATTAGAAACCATAGAAAAACTAGAAACAGAAATCCAGAATAGCAAGACTAACAGTCCAGAAGTTGGCAACACATGGTACTTAAAAATCATAGTGACCCAGAGCAGCCTGAGAGAGAAAATGCTCCCCTGAGGATAACCAGGACCATCTTCAGACCGGAAGCAGCCAGGCAGAACCGCCAGAACCATCTTTGTTGGGAGAAGCCGGTAGTCTCAGGTGGGTTTTTCTTTATGTCTGCTCACTTGCTTTCTTTTTTTATGATTCTCAGGTGGTCTTGTGGTAAGGAATTTCCCAGCAGTTCCACAGGAGCAGGATTGGCAATTTCCTCTCATGTGATTAACTGCCTATGAAAACCTCCTGGAGGGACAGCTATGGGTCAGTTCTGACTCAATGACACACACACACACACACACAACCACAAAAGCATTAGGGGTGCAACATTTATTAGTCAGTTTGTTGTATTGGGAGAAGTAACTTGTGCGGTTGCCACTTCCTTTTTTAATTTGTGTAAGCATATGCTTGCTTGTTCACTGTTTGCTCTTATGAGTATAGTACTTCTCTCTTAGTTGATGGACTGAAGAACTTCCAGATTGAGACAGACTGGGAACTGGGCTTTGAAAATCTTCTTTCTAATTTATACTGTTGGTTTATGGCCCTTTAAAAATGTTATCATTGTCAATGCCAGTTTGATCTTGACTGAAGGTGCAGATTATTATAAAAATGTTTATTTCTGTTTTCTTGACTGTATAAAGGCATTCAATGATGTGAACCATAACAAAATATAGGTGCTACAATGAAGAATAGGAATTAAAGAAACACTGTTTTCATATATGCAACATCATATTGTTGCAATGTGCTGCTGAGTTGCCTGTGACTCTTAGCCACCCTATATGCACAATAGCTTTGAATCTTGCCCTATTCTGAGTCAATCTCACTGTCTCTGCCCCAGTCACTGTGTTGATCCATCTCACCCAGGGTCTTCCTCACCTGTCCCGTCCCTCTACCCTTCCAAGCATGATATCCTTCCCTCTCCAAAGATCAGTCCCTCTGGGCAACATGTCCAAAGTATGTGAAACTGAGCTAGGTGCCCTCAAAATGAGTATGACTCATAGTGACCCTTTGAACAGCAGTACTTTGTCCTATTCTGTACCCTGTCAATCCATCTGGTTGAGGATCTTCCTCTCTTTCACTGACTCTCCACCTTTCTGAGCATTATGTCCCTCCCCACAGAATAGCCTCTTCCAGAAACATGCCCAAAATAAGAGATGAAACTTTACCATTTTTTGCCTCCAAAGACTATTCTTCTTGTTGTTATGTGCTATTGGGTCCCCAGTGACTCATAGTGACCCTGTGTACACTAGCTCTGAAACCTGCCCTATCCTGAGCCAATCTACTTAATCCCATTTCTCCAGTCACTTGAGTCAATCCATCTCATCCAGGGTCTTTCTCTCCTACACGGTTGCTCTGCCTTTCCAAGCATTATGTTCTTCTCTAAGGACTGATCCCTCCTGGACACATGCTCAAAGTATATAAAACAGAGCCTCAAAATTCTTGCCTCCAGAATGCAGCCTGGTTTTGCATCTCTAGGACAGATCTGTTTGTTGCCCTGGCAGTCCATGGTATGTTCAACACTCTTCTCCAGCACCACAACTCAAAGACATCTATTCCTCTTCTATCATCCTTAGTTATTGTCCAGCTCTCAGATGCTTAGCAAATAATTGTACAGACCTTAGTCTCCAGACTAAGACTGACATCGTCATTGTTCAGGACTCTAGAGAGGTCACTGACAATAGGATTTTCCAATGCAATTAATAGTTTGATTTCCTAACTGCTGGTGCCAAGAATGTTGATTGTGGAACTAAGCTAACTGAAGTTATCAACAATCTCAACTCCATGCTTTCTCCAAGATACATCTGTTTGTTCTTTTGCCAGTTCCTGGACTATTCAGTGCTCTTCTGTAGTACCACAGTTCAAAAGGCATTAGTTCTTCCTGTCATGCTTACTCAATAGTTCAGCTTTCAGATGCATAGCACGTGATTGAAAAGTCATTCAGCATGGCTGGAATCAAGTGTACCTTGATCTTCAAACTGATGTCATTGCTCCTCAGTAATGTGGAGAGGTCCCTGACAGCAATGTTTTGACAGAAAGAAAAAGGAAGATAGTGCATGTTTTAAAACTAGTAAAGTTATTATGTGTCAGGATTGTAGTCTTTCATCATAGTTACTCAAAATGTATGCTGAGCAAACTATCTGAGCATTAGATTAACAGAATGACACATTAACAACCAGTAGCATGCAGACCTCACATCATGCTTGCTGGAACTGACGAGTAGTTGAAAAACTTATTGATAAAGATCAAAGACTTCAGCTTACAGATTATAGTATAATATAAAGGGAAAGAATCCTTTCTATTGGATCAATAAGAAACGCAATAATAAAAGGAGAAATGAGTAAAGCTGTCAGGGTTTGCATCAACAACCGTTGGATGCAGCTGTCAAAATCTCAGATAGACATTAACATTTGCTTTCAAAAACACCATTTTGAAGTCTAAAGGTGCCTGACCCAAAGAATTGTCTTTGTCTGATTTGTGTGAAAAACTGAACAATGAATAAAGATTGACGAAGAATTGATGTATTTGAATTATTCTGTGGGTAAGAATATTAAATATATCATTGACGGTCAGAATAAAGAATGCATCTCTTTTATTAAATTGTGTTAATATGCTACAAAAACCTCTTTAAAGTGCAAAGAGGAAAGATGTCACTCGAAAGACTAAGGTACACCTAACTCATGCCATGTTATTTTTGCTTTCATTTATGCATGTGAAAGTTTTAAGATTACTAAGGAAGAACAAAACAAGAATTTAATGCCTTTGAGTTGTGATGTTGGCAAAGAACTTTGGATATATCATGGACTGCCAAAAGAACAAAGAAATAATTCTTGGAAGAAGTGCAGTCACCAAAATTTCTTCGAAGCAAGGATGATGAAACTTCATCTCACATATATTAGACATGCCATCAGTAGGATCCAGTGTATCGAGGACTGCATGCTTGGAATAGCAGAGGATCAGTGAGGGAGAGATGAATTGATGCAGTGACCCTAACATTGGATTTAAGCACAGCAGTGCTTGTGATGCTAGTGGAGGATTAGACAAGATTTTTACCTGTTTGTTGTATGTAGTCTCACTATAAATTGTAGTTGAGCCTCTGGTGGCCTAGGAATAAGGCATTGCACTGCCAACCCAATGGAACACCATTCGAATTCACCAGCTGCTTCAAGAGACAAAGATGGACAATTTCCTCCTATGTGATTTACTGCCTCTGAAAATCTGCTAGAGATTTTCCTATGAATTGGGTCTATTTGGGGGGAACACACAATAAAAACAATGGCTTAAAAATGGTGCTAAGATTATAAACAATATTTACAAATTGACAGATTTAATAGATTTCAAATTTTAGTAAAATCTGTACATGATTTCATGGAAGTAATCAATGGAAAAGTAGTGGCAAAACTATTAATATCTACTGTGTAAATTTTTATTTTGACTGGGATAATTGGGATGGGAGTGTCAGAGACAGTGCGATTGGCACAGGACAGGGCTGAGTTTAGGGCTGTTGTACATAGGGTCGCTATGAGTCGCAGGCGACTCAACGGCACATAACAACAACAACAACAACAACATTGCTTCCAGGGAATTTTCAATCTGACAAAATGGCAAGTCAATGTGATGTAAAATTGTAATGCATTTTGACACTCGTTCTTTTATCCTATGTGTATGTCTGTGTGCATGCGCCATTGAATGCATTCCAAATAATATGAGCCATCTGTTAGGACAAAGTAGAAGCGCTCTATAGAATTCCCTCTAATCTTTGCTCTTGTGGTTATGTACCCTCTAAGCAGAAACGACTTATAAGTGATCTTCTAGTTGGTTCAGAGGCAGCAAATCACACTAGGAAATTGCCCATTTTCCTTCAGCAAAGGAGGCTGTAGATTCAAACCAACTGCCTTTGGGTTGACATCACATGAGTTATAGTTCATTTTTTCATGTTTGAACACTAGAAAACCACACAAAATTTAACTCATTGCTATGAATCCAGTTAAACTAAATATCATGAGCTGATATGATTTTTTGTAACAGTAAAAAGATAAAATTTATATGGTACAGTTATTTATTATGAGACCTGGACTAGCCCTCTCTGTCATTCTCACTAATGATAATGAACTTAAACCTTATCCCAGGAAACCGGTTGGAAAATGTCTAAAGTTTCTGCATGCTATAAGACTGTTTTCCCCGTGTTGTTGTCGTTGTGTGCCGTTGGGTCGTCTGTGACTCATAGCAACCCTGTGTACAACAGCTCTGAAATCTGTCCTGTCCTGAGCCAGTCTCTTTGCCTTCGACACACCGACTCCCATATTCCCACCAATTACTGTATCAATCCATCTCATCTGGGGTCTTGCAAGTGCCTTTATTCTAAATTTTGAAATCTGGGTCTAGAATCAGGACATGAACTAACTCTACACATTGCTGTGTTGGTTACGTGCAGTCAAGTCACCTGTGGCCCATAGTGGCCTTATGAATAGTTGCTCTGAACACTGCCCTGGCCTGAGCCAGTCTTACTAATTCTGACACAACAACCCTCATTCACTTGAAAACTAGTTAACTCAGATCCCAGAACAAAGTAACTACCAATATCTCCAGGGGGTTCTAGCGCTTGCAGTTTTTACTCTGGAGGCTTTGGTTACAGTGCAATAAGAACCATCTCCCTAAGCAAATGGAGTTCAGAAGAAAATAGGAAAAACTTCCTAACTTCTACATGCACCTGATGGGAAGTAAGGGTTTAGGAGGATGAATTCTTATCTGTAGCCAGTTTTGAGCTCAAGGAAGAAAGTGGTAAGTGATGAGAATGGAAAGGGGAAACTGCTTGGAGAACAAGAGAAATGAGAACAAGAGAATTTACTGCAAAATGATCTTTTAGATATTTGAACAGTCACTCTTGTCTTCATTTTTACACAGGTGGAGGCAAACAAATCTCTATGTGTTGCTAATTTCTGTCTTCATTTCAAATTTTCTATCTTTCTAGCTTCAGGTCTCTTTCAATGAAATTATATTTTTAATCTAAATATTGTATAAAATACCCCTAGTCTGAACCTATGGTATATCAAAGCAAAATATGCCTCAAAGGTAAAATTTATCTTAAACCGTTCAAGCAGAAGAGCTGAATTAATGTTATCTGGTAAAATAAAGATAGTTAATTATCTGTATTCCTTTATCCAGAAGCTGTTGCTAACTATTTTGGAAAAGTTAATGTCCAGAGGTTCATGTCAATGACTATAAAATACCTAAGGATAAGATTTTCAGATAAATTTAGCTGTAAATTGCTTATGATGCACTTTACTTAAATATTTATATGAAAATAAAGGGAGGTTTCAAATTATAGTATGATATTATCTATTTTAGGGTTTATACTGAAAGTGTAGCACGTGTGACATTACCAAATTCACCAGAGCTTTTTGTTTAACAATGTTCTTAAATAACAGATCAACTATTTTATAATCATCTTTCTTGATCCATGTATACCTTGTAATGATGTCAGAATGTAGGTATTTTGTCTCCTTTCCTAAGAAATTTAGATGTAGGCAAAGATAGCAGATCACATAGAAACATAATTTAGCCTCAATTTTAGAATCTGTTTCTGAATATTGTGCCATGTCAAAGACACCAAAGATCACCTGGATAGTGCAAATGTTTATTACGTTCAATTGGTAGCGGAAATGCTCAAGACAGTCAGAGGTGGCTTTGAAGAACTGATAGCTATGTACTTCCAAATAGAGTTGCTGTTGTTGTTAAATGCTGTTGAGTTGTAGGCAACTCATAGCGACCCTGTGAACAAAAGTCCTCGACACTTGCCTGACTTTCACCCTTTCTCCAGGTTTATAGGGTTTCCAGAGGCAAGTTATTTTGGAAGTGCATGCCACTCCTGCTTCCAAGCTTGTTTTATTCGGGGGCTCCGCCAAACACTGTCCACCATGAGTAACCCTTCTTGCATTTCGCACATCAGGGTCACAGTGTTCGGCATCACAACCACCACGAGTTACCTCTGTACAGCAAATAAAGTTAGTGTTTTTTTTTTTTTAAAAAAAAATCTATGGGCACAGTTCTAATCTGAAACAGTGGAGTGAATATCAGGGTCAACTCAGCAGCAACTAGTTTCAATGATTTATTTATTCGATTATCGACCTATATATGTATGTATGTATTTACTTACTTACTTAGGGTCTGTGATCTAATGCCAAATAATAGATGAAGTCCAGTTATAGGTTCCTCTTTCAAATATTCTCCTCTCAATCTTCTATATTAAAATACAATATTTTTGTATATATTTGCTTATGCAAATATATTTTCTCCATCATTACTTTAACTACTTGTGAGTTATTCTTTTATGCTCTTAACTTTGTTATTTATCTGATGTTAATTAATAATAGCAATATAAAGTCAACCTTATCTTTCAAATACTTTCAGTCTCTTATGCAATTTGAAGATTGACAGTAGCTTGTGTTTCTGTTTGCAATCTTCCTAAATTTGATAGTTTATAATTAGACTGAGTATTTTTGCCTACCAGAACCTTGGCTTGCTGTCACAATTATCTTTCTTTTTATCTATCTACCTGTGTAATACTTTAATAAATATATGTTTATAACTAATAAAGTAATAGTTAATGGAAGCAATTAAGTGTAGTGAAAGACAGGAGAGATTGAGTTCAAGGAGTGTTGTGTATAAATTAACTCAATAGCTGATTATCTTGTGATGTTTCATAAATGTGATTTTGGTCCATATTAATGTATAATATTTTGTTTCTTTCCTTAGCCCACAGCACAAAGACACTTCAAAGTGAAAAGGGTATATTTGCCTATCATCAAAGCAGAAGTGAAAAGAGATGGACATGTTCTAGTATAAGCAAAACTGGATAGAAGGTGTCCTTAATAAAACATCAAGGCAGAGTAAACCTTTGATTTTTACATCAACAAGAAAGAGATAGAAAAATTGCTATGGATGAGAAATAGTCTTGGGGTTTAAACATTAGAAGTCTTGTACGGATCTAACATGGTTTTAAGAAGTTCTGGTTTGCTGTTTCTGATTCCTTTTAGGATTGTGTTACATACATAAATTCAGCTTGGATATGCAGCATATTTTTAATTTTTTTGACTGCCATCATGGTTACATTGTGTTCCTTGTTATGTGTCCATATAATATGTTATTAAGTAATTTTCTGTACAACAATAAACGTCACAATAACTTTATACACAAAGTGGTATAAGAACTTTATCTTAGAAATCACTGCGTGCATTGAAATCACCGATTGTATACATTCTTAATTATTGTCTTGTACTGTTGAGTTGGAACTAACTCATACCTGGCCCTCCAGTGGATTTTCAGAGGCAGTAAATTGCAGAGATGGAAACTGTCCATCCTTCTCTTGTAGAGCAGCTGGAGGATTCAAATCGCACACTTTTGCATTGGCAACGTAATTCCTTACCACTGAGTTAAATGACATGTGTAAAGGAATCTTTTCTATTGCATTTTTTACTATCACTCTTAGAGACTGGTATATGTGTGGTAGATAGTCAATATTAGTTTAACTAAAATACTGAATTTAATAGAATGTATATGATGATGTCTGTTGAAATCAGGTAGCTACATTTTAACTTATTAAATTTTGTGTATTTTCAGGCTTCTAAGACAATAATATGGATATAATGTGATGGAATTTTTAGTTATTTTCTTCTTTTGTTTATTTTTATTATTATTATAAATATTTCACATGGAGGAATACAGAAGTTTCCCAGTGAATGAGAGATAGTTGGTCTGTGGTATATGTTGTTGCAAGAAAATCCCCAGAAGAATGGCCTCACCCAATATCACTCTATTCCATCCCTATTATTTCCTCCTTCTGGGGATTCCTGGGCTGGAAAGTGTACACGTCTGGATTGGCTTCCCATTCTGTGCTGTGTACTTGACTGCTGTCCTTGGAAATGTCTGCATACTTTTTGTGATTCAAACTGAACGTAGCCTCCATCAGCCTATGTTTTACTTCTTGGCCATTCTGTCATCTATTGATCTAGGATTGTCCACATCCACCATCCCCAAGATGCTTGGCATCTTCTGGCTCAATCTACAGGAAATCTCCTTTGAGGGATGCCTCATCCAAATGTTCTTCATCCACTTATGCACTGGCATGGAGTCAGCTGTGCTTGTGGCCATGGCCTATGATCGCTTTGTGGCCATCTGCAATCCTCTTCGTTACACACTGGTGCTGACAAACAGAGTGGTGTTCATCATTGCATTGGTAATTCTCCTAAGGCCATTGTCTTTCGCCATACCCTTTGTTCTCCTCATCCTTAGGTTACCATTTTGTGGACACCAAATTATCCCTCATACTTACTGTGAGCACATGGGCATTGCCCGCCTGTCCTGTGCCAGCATCAAGATCAACATTATCTATGGCTTATGTGCAATTTCTATCCTGGTATTTGATATCATAGCCATTGTCATCTCTTATGTCCAAATTCTCCGTGCTGTCTTTCGACTGCCATCCCATGATGCCCGGCTCAAAGCACTCAGCACCTGTGGCTCCCATGTGTGTGTCATGTTAGCTTTCTACACACCTGCATTTTTTTCATTCATGACCCATAGGTTTGGAAAAAACATACCACGTTACATACACATTCTTCTTGCTAATTTCTATGTTGTCATTCCACCTGCTCTCAACCCTGTAATTTATGGTGTCAGAACAAAACAGATTAGAGAGTGGGTACTAAAATACTTTTTAAAAAATAAAATGTAACTTATCTATTAAAAAAGAAGCCACCCTAATAAAAGGGTGACACTGATTCTCTAAGTCAAAATGAAAGGAAAATAGTTGGAAGTTATCCCAGACTATGTTGGAAGAAGATTCTCAATGTCAAATTGTTTTGCTTTGAAACCTCTTTTCTCAAATTCAGGACTAAGTAGTCTAGCCCATAAAAAAAATGCACATTTTAAAAAATAATGTAGATCCCTTAAGGGAATAAAACCAATACATTTTTCAGCTTCCATAATGACTAACACATCATATTCCAGAATCAGTGCCAGTTTTTACAAGGATTAAGTGGAACTAACCAACCAATCAGGAAGATAAAAAGGACAAAGATAAACTCTGTGTGCTGAATTTAAACAAAGACAGTGAGTCACCCTGCCTGAGGCTGGTTCTAAAAATAACAAGCAATAGGCAATATCCATTATCCATGAACTCCCCACCAAAAAAGAAATATATATTCTTGACTTTGCCATACTAATCTTTGAAGACATGGAAGCCACTGTGAACATGATAATCATGTGGGTAAGATCCGAGTTTTCTCCACATACCGATAGAAACTTGATAATCTTTGTAAATTTATAATCTGTATTACTTCAAAGACTTGTAGGGCTTTTTCCTACCTTTTTAAATTGTGTTTGACACCATTCTTCATTAATATTGTGTTTATGCAATCATTTCCATGCATTATGTTTTATAAAATCAATCCCCATTGGCCCTTACCCCTCATTGCCCAAACTTTTTAGGTCCCTTATGGATCCTTCCCATTTCCATTACTCCCTCCCTCCACTCACCAGACTGTTTGGTGAGAATTAGTTGGGGTGAAACCGCGGGGTTGCAGAGTTTACAGTAAAAACTAGTTTGGGTTTTTTTCCCTTTAATCTTACTGGTCTGTGACTTATCAGAATCTTTTTACAAAGAAACTACTCTTTTTGTATATGATTTGTCTCTGTGTTTCTCTTTCATGTTCCCTACGTACACACACCATTGGAGAGTTTTAGCATGGTCCATTGTTGTAATTATTGGTAACTTTCCAATTCCTGTCCTACTCAATTGTTTTGTTGGTTATTGTGCATGTGGACGAGGAAGGCCTATTGACATCTAGTTCCTTGCATAGTGCTTTCAAGTTCCATGTAGTGTAACTGATATTGTACATATAAATGACTTACAGGAAAATATATTTGTGAGATACCAAGTTAGGGGAAATGGAAGGTTACACTGTAAAATTCTCAGTGAGAGGAGATATATGTATATATATGTCCAACAAATAGGAACTGATTTATTGGTGATCATTAGGTTTTTAAAGGCTGTAAATTATGTAGGAGATTACCCATATTTCTTCCACGAAGCCACTTATGTTGCCAAACCAACACTTCTTACCGGCAATGCCAGAGTTTGCTTATATGTATAAAATATACAGTATAGTTAAATGTTCTATATAATTATATAATATATAAGGCTATATATTATATTAAAGAATATATATAAACATATAAAGAGATAGATAAGTAGATAGGTAAACATATAGATATATTTCTTGGTATGTTGTTGTTGTTGTTGTTGTTGTTATGTGCCGTTGAGTCGTTTCCGACTCATAGCGACCCTATGCACAACAGCCC
>NW_006399794.1:11216198-11221111 GCF_000299155.1 Elephantulus edwardii
TGACCCACTTACTTCCCAGCTCCACCCTCCACCAGGATAACCCTTCTCATCTGCCAAGTCCCTTCAGAAAATATCTTCCATCGTCCAACCCATGATCTGACAGCTTGTATCTTAAGCTTTCTTGGCTTCTGTGATTCCAAAAACGTCGACTGCTGACATTTTTCTTTTGACCAGTGTCTTTTAAGTTTAGTTGTACTCTCTCCAAGGGAAGTTGATGTGTCCTGTAGAACTCCTGTGTAGATTATGTTTTCCTTTCTGTGCCGCCTCCTGTCCTCCCTGTCTGGCCGGGTTTTGCTGGGTCTGACCTGGAAGACTCCTCCTTTTGCTGTTATCCGACGTGACCTTGCCCAGTGACGCCTCCTGCCCTCCCTCTCTGGCTGGGTTTTTTTGCTATATATAAACATATAAAGAGATAGATAAGTAGATAGGTAAACATATAGATATATTTCTTGGTATATAGTCACTAATTAGTTAATTAATGCAAATTTTATATAAATGTGGCAGAAAGATGATCAATCTCCTCCCAAGTGAGATATATATACATATAAATTTCTATCTATCGTCTATCTATCTATCTATCACTATGAAAGGACTTCTAGAAGCATTAATAGTCATGAATGACAAGAGACCAAAACATGTGTAAAGATGGTTTGGACCAGGCAAGATTTCAGTCTGCTATATTTAAAGTCAACTTGTATGTAGAACAGATCATCTGGGAGGCTGGCTCTATGAGAAGAAGTGTGGCATCAGGATTGGTGGAAGATCCATCAACAATCTGTGTTATGCAGATGACACAAGGCTGCTTGCTGAAACTGAGGAGGACCTGAAGCGCTTGTTGCAGAGGGTCAAGGACTGCAGCCTTCAATATAGATTGAGGCTCAATGTCAAGAAGACAAAGATTCTCACTGCAGCATCAGGATGGATGGTGAATAGATTGAGATTGTTCACAGCTTTAGTCTGCTTGGCTCCACAATCAACGCTCTTGGCACCAGCAGCCAGGAAATGAAAAGATGTATTGTGATGGGAAAGTCTGCTGTTAGGGACCTCTCTAAAGTACTGAAGACCAATGGTGTGTCTCTGCAGACTAAGGTGTGTCTGGTACAGGCCATGTTCTTTGCAATCACATGTTATGCGTCAGAGAGCTGGACAATGACCAGGGAGGACAGAAGGAGAATTGATGCTTTTGAGCTTTGGTGTTGGAGAAGAGTGCTGAGGGTGCCAGGGACTGCTAAGAAAACAAACAGATTCATCCTGAAGAGGGTTAAGCTGGGCTGCTCCTTGGAGGCAAGGATTCTGAGACTTCGTCTGACATACTTTGGTCATGTTGTAAGGAGAGACCGGTCTTTGGAGAAAGATATCATGCTTGTGAGGGTGGAGGGCAGGCACAGGAGGGGAAGGCCCTCTGGGAGATGGATTGATCAGTAACTGGGGCAATCGGGGTGAGTGTTTTGGAGACAGTGAGATTGGCACAGGACAGAGCAGAGTTTAGGGCTATTGTACATAGGGTCACTATGAGTTGCAAGCGACTCAACGGCACATAGCAACATATTTAAAGTCACACCACACTATAAACTGGAATTGCCTTGATGGTAACTAAAGACAGCAGGAGATTTTAATTAATAATGACTCAGGTAAACTTCAAGAGAAAATTTATTTGAGAGTATTTTTTAGACCAGCCTCAAAAGTCGTATGACGTTGTTGTTGCTGTTACGTGCCAACTCATAGTACAACAGTTCTCAAGCCTGCTCTATCCTGAGCCAATTTCACTGACTTCAACACACCTTCCTCCGTTGACCTAGTTGCTGTATCTCATCTGGCGTCATCCTCTCCTGTGCCCTACATGTTTCCAAGCATGATATCCTTCTCCAAGGACCAGTACCTCTTGGCCACATGGCCAAAATATATGAGATGGAGCTTCAAAATCCTAGCCTCGAGGTAGAAACTTGGTTTCACCCTCTCCAAGACAAATATATCTATTTTCTTGGTTGTCCATGATATGTTCAAGACCCTTCTCCAGTACCATAACTCAAAGGCACCAATTCTTCTTCTTAATCCTTAGTCAATGTCCAACTCTCAGGCACACTTTAGACTCTAAACTAACATTTCTTCTCAGTACGCTGGAGAGGTCCCTGACAGCAGATTTTCCCAGTGCAATTCATCTTTTGATTTTCTGACTGCTGGTGCCTAGAGTGTTGATTGTGGAGCCAAGCATGCTGTACCTGTTAGCAACCTCAATCTCTTATCCATCAATCACAGTGCTGCCAATTGTCCCAGTGGTGAGCATCTTTGTTTTCTTTATATTGAGCTTCAATCTATATTGAAGACTAAACTCTTTCTTTTTGTTGTTGTTGCCATTGAGTTGAGCATGACTCATAGTGATCCTATGAACAAAAGGCCTCAAGCCTGCCTATAACTATTATCATTTATCAAGGTCATAGAGTTTCCAGAGGCATGTTGTTTATGAAGTGGATGCCACTCTTGCTTCCAAACCTGTCTCAAACTGGGAGTTCCACCAAACACTGTTTACCATGGGTAACCATTATGGCATTTGACACCTCAGTGGCACAAAGTTCAGCATCACAGCAATCACAGGTTAACTCAGTACAGCTATTGACAAAAGAGTGCTGTACCACTTGGAAGAATGCTTCTCCAAAATATAATAACAATCAACTTTTAAATACAAAGGCCTTCCATGAGATCTTGCTGACTTTAAACAAGAGGATTAATTAAAAAATAACTAATATTTCAATAATGTAAAATATTAGGTCATATTTTAGTAGAAACAGTTTTACTAATTAATACCCTATCCTGAACTGGAAATTATTATAAATAAATTCCATATTTACAATTTCAATGTCTTCTATTGAACACCTACTGTGAGATTTATTATATTCTTCTTTTTTCTACTCTCTCTACCACTTATGTGCACAGAGTTGGAGTTGGAATTTAAAAAAAGAGAAGCAATTGCTCAGCACTTTTCAATCTGAAATAACTGAAAACAAATTAAAATATTTATTTACAATATTGAGAGACACTACATATAAAATCTTGATTGATCCAGGAAGATTCAAAAGACGATGGAGGGAGTACACAGTCACTGTACCAAAAAGAATTGGTTGACACTGAAATATTTCCGAAAGTTGCACATGATAAAGAACATAGGGTGTAGACGGACAAAGTTTAAACTACATTGAAGACACTGGCAAAAACAAGGCTCTAGGAACTGATCTGTTACCAGCTGACATGTTTCAACTGCTGGATGCAACCCTGGAGGTGCTCACCAGTATATTCCAGGAAATAAAGAACAGAGCTACCTGGTTAACTGTTTAGAAGAGATCCATAACTCTTCTCATTCCCAAGAAAGATGAGCCACCAGAATGTGGAAATTAATAAGCAATATCACTAATGTATTATGTAAGCTAAATCTTACTGACAATCATACCAAAATGATTAGAACAGCAAATAGAGAACTTCCAGAAGTGCAAGTTAGATGTAGAAAAGGCTGTGGCATCAGAAATATCAATGCTAATGTCAGATGAATCCTAGCTGAAAGCAAAGAATACCAGAAGAATGTCTATCTATATTTTATTGACTATGCAAAGGCATTTGACTGTGTTGATCTTAAAAAATCTCTGATTAACTTTTAGAAGAAGAGAATTCCAAAACTCTTAATTATGCTTATATAAAATCTGTACCCAGACCAAGAAACTGTTACAAAATCTGTACTTGACCAACAGAATGTCTGAAAATAGCAAGATACCATTGCATGGTTTAAAATCAGGAAAGGTTTGTGTCAGGGCTGTAGTCTTTCTTCATAACTATTCAGTCTGTATGCTGAATAAATAATTTGAGAATCTAGACTTTGTGAAGAAGAATGTGGTATTAGGATCTTAAGAAGACTCCTTAACAATCTGTCTTATGCAGATAACACAAACTTGCTTGCCCAAACCAAGGAGAACACGAAGTATTTGCTGCAGAAGAACAAAGGCTGCAAACTTCAATAGAGATTGCAGTTCAATATCAAGAAAACTCCTCACCACAGAGTCAAGAGGTAGCATCATGACAGATGGAGAAAAAAAAGTAATTGTCTTTATCTTTTGTCTTACTTGGATCCATAAGCAATATTCTTGGTACCAAGAGTCAAGAGAACAGAAGTACAGCATTGAGAAAGTCTTTTATGAGGAACTTCTCCAACGTTCTGAAGAGCAATGTCAGTTTAAAGACTAAAGTTCCTGATTCAAGCTATGATCTTCTTAATCACTTGCTATGTATCTGACACGTGCCTCCCCGTGGGGGAATCGAACCCCGGTCTCCTGCATGACAGGCGGGGATACTCACCACTATACTAACGAGGACGGCCGGATAACAGCAAAAGGAGGCGTCTTCCAGGCGTCTTCCAGGTGAGAACCAGCAAAACCCAGCCAGAGAGGGAGGGCAACAGGCGTCACTGGGCAAGGTCACCTCAGATAACAGCAAAAGGAGGCGTGTTCCAGGCGTCTTCCAGGCACCTTCCAGGTGAGAACCAGCAAAACCCGGCCAGAGAGGGAAGGCAGGAGGCGTCACTGGGCAAGGTCACCTCGGATAACAGCAAAAGGAGGCGTCTTCCAGGTGAGAACCGGCAAAACCCGGCCAGACAGGGAGGACAGGAGGCGGCACAGAAAGGAAAACATAATCTACACAGGAGTTCTACAGGACACATCAACTTCCCTTGGAGAGAGTACAACTAAACTTAAAAGACACTGGTCAAAAGAAAAATGTCAGCAGTCGACGTTTTTGGAATCACAGAAGCCAAGAAAGCTTAAGATACAAGCTGTCAGATCATGGGTTGGACGATGGAAGATATTTTCTGAAGGGACTTGGCAGATGAGAAGGGTTATCCTGGTGGAGGGTGGAGCTGGGAAGTAAGTGGGTCA
>NW_006399794.1:11224176-11287041 GCF_000299155.1 Elephantulus edwardii
GGGCTGTTGTGCATAGGGTCGCTATGAGTCGGAAATGACTCGACGACACATAACAACAACAACATGTATCTGAGACATGAACAATGTATAAGGATGAAAGAAGAATTTATTTAAGCTGTGATGTTGGAGAAAGGTACGGAATAGTCCTTGAACCACTACGAGAATGAACAGATATGTCTTGGGAAAAAGTGCAACTAGAGTGCTCCTTAGCAGCAAGGCTGGCAAGGCTTTTTCTCATATACTTTAGGCATATTGTTAGGAGAGACAATTCCTTGTAAAGGGACATCACACTGGGAAAGGTGGACGGTCAGCAAAAGAAAGGAAGACCCTCAGCAAGACAGACTGACACACTGACTATGGCAAGTGTTCAAGAGTGTTGAGAATGATAAGGATGTTATAGAATCGGACAAGGTTCATATCTATTGTTCATTGGGTTGCTATGAATCATAACTAGACTCAATAGCACCTAAGAACAAGAACAACAACAACATTTCTTGTGAAATATCTATTTTATATCACTTAAGCTATTGCCAATGAGCTCAGCAGTATGAAATCACTTGTATATTTTGGATTATTTTTGCAAGTATTGTTTCTTCTTTAACTATTTGAAAGAATACTCATAACACATATCTGCATATAAAGTTTATTTGTGTGTGTTTGTTGTCTTTTTGGGGAAATATTGCGAAAGTTAGAGTAAATTACTTTAATAGATTAAAGAATATCAAAGCCATATATTATTTTTATTCCTTGTATATTCCCAATGAGTGCATTGAAAACTTCATATTTCTCTTGTTTTACCTTGTCTTTAGGGAGAGGATTGATTAGTTAAAAGGCTTTTTGCAATGTCTACCCCACAATAAACTTTGGATTATAAATTTGTGCCTCAAACTAGGCTACTCTATGCTGCCTGCACTGCATTTCTGGAGAATGGAGTGCAATAATAACTACAGTTTTGGCACTTAAGCCTGTATTTCTTATAAACTCATGAAATGAGCTCTTTTAGGTCTGCAATAAGAACCCTTTGGGATAGTGGTAAAGTGATCAGTTGTTAACTGAAAAAAAATGGCAATATGAACATACAAATTTTTGCATAAAGAAAAATAAACAACAACAACGACAACTAGTAATCTGCATAAAGTTTACAACCTAGGAAACCAATAAATGTAATTTCTATTTTATAAAGTTGGTATGAGTTTAAAATCAAATTGATGGCACACAACAGCAGATGTTTCATTAGAGATTATAGGAAGAGTATGATGTTTTAGTCTCAAAAAGTAGCTTCTACACTCACTAGTTTATTGAGTATGAGTTAATTGAGCTTATTTTGTCACCTAAGTATCCATGGGAGTTCTGTTGGTAAAGTCTATAGGGCGGTGTACAGCTAACCCAAAGGTGGCATCTCTCTGGTGGGTTGAATCTATCAGCAATTCTGAATAAGAAAGATGGACAGTCTCCTCTTGTGTGAGTTAACACCTCACAAAACCCACTAAATGGTCAACTAGGTTTCAGTTCCTACTTGACAGCATTTAGCATGACCTGACGTGTCTATAATAAATAACTAACACATATCATGAAGATCAAATGAATAAAACCACACAATAAAAAGCTTGAAATCTATCGGATTATCAAAATGATGATTGACTTCACAAATATCACTTTTTAATTAAAGTCCTTACCTAAATAATTTTGCCAGTGGTGCTCAATTGTAGTTCACTGTAAGAATCATCCAGGCTCCTTAAAGTATGACCATTACTATTTCAGTTTTAACGTTTTGCATTCTACTTTTGACATTTATTTTAATTTTTTTAAATTTTATACTGGTTCAGAAAGTTCCTATACATTGTTTCTCACATTTCTTAATACTTAACACAATAGCTGTGAAAATTACCACAGGAAACTACATAAAACCAAATAAAAATAACATATTTTAAGTATATCCATAAAGAAAGGATACTGCTACAAAATATTTATTGTTTTATCAAAAACAGACTTTTTAACACCACAGGTAGATACCAGACAACTGTAGGTTCAGAAAATTTAATAACTTTAGGATAAAATTGTGTAGCAAAAAATTAATCATCATGAATAAGGGTGAAGTAAAAAAATTTCAATGTAATGAAATTCCAAAGATATGAATGTTTATATTTTAGTACAATGATATTGCCAATTTTAAAAAAAGATGTTGATGTTTAAATACTTGAGAAACAAGCGCATATATTCAAGAAGAAATTTGTTGTTGTTGTTATGATTGTTGTTGTTAGGAGCCTTAGAATTGAGTATGACTCATAGTGATCCTATGAACAAAAGATCTGATTAATACAAACTAGGAAAGGATTGGCCTTCCTCTTCTGAAATAATAGGCCTTGGAAAACCCTATAAACAATAGAGCACACTTAGACTATTAGATATATACCACTGGAGTCTGAGCCTTCATATTGGAAAACACACAAAAAAATTAGGAGGAATAGGTCCAAACAGCCGCTAATAATTAGACCATGGAATGTATGAAATATGAATGTCATAAAATTGGACATGGTTAAAAGTTAAATGGAACACATAAATACTGGCATATGGTTCAAATCTACTAGTTAGGAGAAGGATGGGCACTCTGCTCCTTTGGGATTAACTGACTCTGAAAATCCCATGGAGATCTGGGTCAGTTCCAACTCGATGGTGCACAACACAATCACAACAAGCATTAGTGAGTTGAGATGGATTAGCATTGGCCCCTTTTAATAAAACGGTCATGTGATCTACTGTACCAGGTGTAGTAGTAAGGGTTTATTGTTCAAAACAGCTTTCCTAGCCAGTGAGTTTGACCTATGTGGATGAACAGGAATATGTGAATAAGATGTGTTAGCCTATGCACAAGGGGAGTGGCTAATTTCACCAACCCATAAGGGGATTTACTAGACTTTCCATTAAATTGAGCAAATCCAGCAGCACAGTTTGAGAATCTGACCACCAACAAAGAAGAAGCATGTTCTTAAGGGCCAGAGAGTCTCATATCAGTCAGTCTAGGTCCTAAAGGAGTAGTAGTCATAGCAACCTCAATGGAGAACCAGAGACTTGATAAGAGATGGAGCAGACCTTGGGACTGCTATGCCATTCAACCAGAACTAAGAGTCTTTTGCCTAAATTTGTTGGAGGAGGATAACTATAATTGTCAGGACTGAGAGATTTATAGTACTGCCCTGAAGGTGAAAGAAAGCCTCAAGTAAAGAGTTGAACAGAAGATTTCAAAGGTGAACTAGTGATGACAAAGCAAAATATTATAATGAAATGTTCCTTGGCATTTCTCTAGGTGAAGGAACTGAAGAACAAACTCAAGGATTTTATAGGTAAAATCTTGAATGACCCAGGAAGCATGAAAGGAAGATTTAAGGAATACATGGAAAAACTGTAGCAAAAAGAATTGACAAACATAGAACCATTTAAGGAAGTACTGTATAATCAAGAACCAGTGGTAATAAAAGGAAAAGCTCAAGCTGCTCTGAAGGAATTGGCAAAACATAAGGCTTCAGGAATTGATAGAATACCAATTGACATATTTCAACAAACTGATGCAGCCCTGAATGTGCTCACAAGATTGTATCAATAAATCTGTAGGACAGCTATCTAGTTAACTGACTGAAAGAGACCCACATTTATTTCCATCCCCCAAAAGTGATCCAACAGAATGTGGAAATTATCAAACAATATCACTAATATCATATGCAAGCAATATTTTGCTAGAGATTACTTTTTAAAGCAGCTAGACGAGTACATTAG
This sequence comes from Elephantulus edwardii, assembly GCF_000299155.1. Lineage (NCBI taxonomy): Eukaryota > Metazoa > Chordata > Mammalia > Macroscelidea > Macroscelididae > Elephantulus > Elephantulus edwardii. The sequence continues at coordinate 11,227,948 of NW_006399794.1, forward strand.
CAGACAACTGCCAGATTCAAGTTGGGGTTAGAAGTGGTCATGACACTAGGGTTTTCATTGCTGATGTCAGATGGATTCTTGGCTGAAAGCAAAGAAGACAGATTCTAACAGATTCTTGAAAAATATTTTTCATTTCTAAAGCCTCTGAAGTAAATCTCCTTTGTTGATTATATGCAAAAAAGCTTTATATTACTGATTTAACTTATTTATTTTATTTCGTTTCATCAAGTGCCTCCTTTACTATCTAAATGACTAAGATTTTTCTGTGGGTAGGGAATTAGTCTAACACATATCTTATATGTAGATATATAGAACTATAAACTATGTATTATTGAAGACACAAGTGAAAAATTATTAAATAAGACACATCCTTTAAGCTGTATCATTGAATATGTGCATTTTCACAACAGACGGTCAGGGAAGGCACTTTTGCCTGCAGTTACTAAATGATATTTTGCAGGAAGCTTGGACAAATCTAATATTTTATATTTTAATAAATTAAATATTTTAGGTATTTTAGGGTTATTTTTAAATATATATATAGTATTATGGAAGATCCAGAAAGAGAATTCTATATGCAGTTCTGTCTTAAGAGTCACCTGAATATATATTCATTCACAGCTTCTATTGTTGTTAGTTCTAACCCATTGTGATCTTATATGTGTTGCTGTGGTTGTGTAACATTGAGCCAGAACCAGTGAATAGCTGATGCTACAACGTGTTTTCAGAGGCAGTTAATTCCAAGGTAGGAAACTGCCCATTCTTTTCCCTTGGAGTAGCTGATGGCCTCCAACCACGTGCCTTTGGGATTGCAGTGCAACTTTTTTACTACAGGCCACCAGAGCCCCTTGATCTTATATATACAGAATAAAATTCTACCCTTTGCTGCAGTTATGATCATTTGTTTCTATTGTTGTAGCTATTAAAAGTTCACAGAAGTCTTATAAGAAATATGTTTAAAATGATGTGTTTTTCTTCTCATGATTTTGCAAATGCATTTTTAATTTAACAAATTTCTACTTATTATACCAATGATGTCAAGCAGAACTAGAAAACATGGAGTGGCCCTACATGGATTTAGAAGCCCATTTGCAAACAAGCACATGTGCAACAGAAAAAAAAATACACAAAAGCAATTGAATAATGCTTAAATTGGAACATCATTGATAATTTCAATATCATAGTGTAACCCCGCTACGGTATAGCAGAAAAAAAAAATGAGAGACTGAATGTTTTCTTGAGAAAGGTTTCTGAAAGTCAGAATACATAAATACAATTCCATCAAATATACAAATAAAGACATCTTTATCGCTAGAAAGACCATTCTAAACAAAGGAGCAAACAAAAAAACTTCATAAAATTGGTTGTTGTTGTGTTGAAATTGCCTCTTACCTGACCCCAGCGTGTAAATTGCAGGGGAGGAGATTGTCCATCTTTCTCTTGGAGTCACTGGTGAATTAAACCACTAGAGAAGTGTTCCCTTTAGGTAGCATTGCAACTCCCACTGCATATTTACTAAATTAGCAAGTTAATATGATCATAAGATTGATCCACGTGGAAAATACAAAACTTTCTCATGTGATTATCATGATTTCAGAGTAGCTATGAATTTAGATATTAACATAATAAAGTAAAGATTGATTTTGTTTTTAAATAAGAAATCCAGGAGTATTGAAGATGGTGCAATGTTTATTTCATGACCAGTACTTGTCAAGGTGACCTACTTTTTTTAAGTGCAATATGTACTTACTTTATAGGGCTTTTCCTATTGCTTTGTTTCACTTTGTTTTGGTTTAAACTAAACCAGTTATAGAATATGATGTGTTCAGTCACAAGAGAGACAATTTAAACGTTGATTTTATTTTTTACATGAGATTTATATTAATACTATACAATGAGAAAGTATTAAACACTTCCATTCCAGCTATTGATATATGTTTTACTTTGTAGTCCTCAGTTTGCGAAAACAGTTTCAGAGCCTAAAAATTTGGCATTGCACACTTTCTTCTGAGACAGTCCGAGTTGTCTTCCAAATGCTTTCCTTCCATTTGAAAATGGAGAGTCAGTACTACTGTATTATTGTATTTTACATTTTATAAATTCAAAAGTTATGTTTCATTTCTTTGAAAATATTTTCAATACCCGTTCTCTAATCTGTTTAGTTCTAACACCATAAATTACAGGGTTGAGAGCAGGCGGAATGACCACATAAAAATTGGCAAGAAGGATATGTATGTAACGTGGTATATTTTTGCCAAACCTATGGGTCATAAACGAAAAAAATGCAGGTGTGTAAAAAGCCAGCATGACACACACATGAGAACCACAGGTGCTGAGTGCTTTGAGCCGGGCATCCTGGGAAGGCAATCGAAAAACAGCAAGAAGGATCTGGACATAGGATATGACAATGGCTATGATGTCAAACACCAAGACAGAAACGGCACATAAACCATAGATGATGTTGATCTTGATGCTGGCACAGGACAGGCGGGCAATGCCCATGTGCTCACAGTAAGTATGAGGGATAATTTGGTGTCCACAGAATGGCAACCTAAGGATGAGCACTACAAAGGGAACTGCAATGGCCAAGGGCCTCAGGAGGATGATCAAAGCTAAGATTGATACTACCTTGTTTGTAAGCACCAATGTGTAGCGGAGAGGGTTGCAGATGGCCACGTAGCGATCATAAGCCATGGCCACAAGGACAGCTGATTCCATGCCAGTGTACAGGTGGATGAAAAACATCTGAATGAGGCAGCCTTCAAATACTATTTCTCTTAGGTTGAACCAGAAGATGCCAAGCATCTTGGGGATGGTGGATGTCGATAGTCCCAGATCAATAGATGACAGAATGGCTAAGAAGTAGAACATGGGCTGATGGAGGCTACTCTCAGTCTGAATCACGAAGAGTATGCAGATATTTCCAATGACAGCAGTCAGGTACACAGCACAGAAAGGGAAGCCAATCCATACGTGTACATTTTCTAGGCCAGGTACACCCATTAGGTAGAAAGAATAGGGATGAAATAAAGTAATATTAAATGGGGCCATTCTTTTGAGATTTTGTTTTTATCTCAAAGTGTTTTTTATCTCAAAAGCATAGACCAAGTATTCTCATCAATTCGGAAGCCTTTGTTTAGGGAATAATATTAAAGAAAGAAATTAGTGAAAAGTCAACCACATTCTACCTATATCATTTTAGAAGACTGAAAGTACATAAAATTTCCTTATAATATGAAAATATTTTCAAACATGTCATTTTATCAATTCTATTTAGTTTGACACTTTAATTCAACAAATATTGATGATCTACACATATGTGCCCATTTCTGTGTCAAGACTGATATAAGAGATCACTCAGAGTATGTTTACTTTACCGAGTATGGAAGCTAAAGTTCTGTGGCTGGAGTAGTTGTAGAAATCAGTGATTTCAATTAATGGGAGAATATATCATACTGAATCATTATCCAGCCACTTTACGTATAAAGTTATATGCTTAAATACATATTGTTATTAATATCAAGGATTTATGACTACATACTTTATGGACGAATATTTAGAACAGAGAGTAAACACGTTGACAGTCAATCTAATTCTATATAAGCCACATATCTGAACTAAATGTATACAATGAAATTGTCCAGGAAACTAGAAATTAAGCAAGTGAGACTTTTCTGGGATGATTTTACATCAACATATACCCACTCTATTCATACCATAATTATTATCTGATAGTGGTTTTCCTATCACTTTTTTCTTGCTGAAGCAGATACCAGTTATTTACTCTGTCTTATCAAGGAAGGTTCATTGAACTTCACCTCAGGATGATCCTCTGGTTACAACTCTGCAGATAATGGATTGTTCTCATTTTTTTATTTCTGCCTTGATAATAGGCAAATAGAACCTTCTCATTTTTAAAGTGTCCTCCTGCTGATGTCCAAGGAAACAAAGAAAAAGTTACACATCTGTACAAACATTAATGTCCAAGTTTATCGAAGAACAGAAAATGGTCATATGTTATTGTTGGATGCCATCAAGTATATTAAGGCTCATAGCCTCCCTAGGAACAGATCTGAACTTTGCCCTATCCTGTACCATCCATATCATCACTGATATGCTCAAAACCATCGTTACAGATATATGTCAATCCATCTTTTGAGGGGCTTTCAGATAGTGAATTAATTTAAACATCTCACTCTTCAACTCTCAATCTATACTGTAATTTGCTAAGCATCTTAAACATACTTTAATAAGAGTGTGGGACAGATAGATATTATTACAAAACATCTATATGTCTTGGCACTAAGAAGTATATGTTAGAAAGACTAACTACAAAATTTAAGAGAATTGCCAAACAGCACAGGGACTACAACATACAAAATTAGCTCCCTATCTTCTAAAATGCCTAACAGAACTAGAAGGATTTGCACAAAAGGCCTCAAGTGAGCTTGCTACTATTATTAGGCAAAGACAAAGAGTTAAATTGAGATAATAGAAGCATAATTCTGAAAACAATGAAGACAATTTCTTGCTATAAGCAAAAAAGAACACATATAAGGGAGATGGCATTTTAATTGGGGAATGTGGAGAAAAATTTAAGCGGGAATGTTGTCACTGGATTTCTTCTCTATGACTTAAGTTTATTTAACAGAGGTTGAAGGAGGGTGGGAAAACCCCAATAACTAGCTGCTGTTGAATTAACTTGGATACATAATGACCCTACCTTGTCAGAGGAGAAGTGCATTCCACAGAGTTCCCATGACTGAATTTTTAGTGTGATGGCTTTGTGGGGTTTTCCCTCAAAAGTTTTCACTCTAGAGAGTATGGTTACATTTCCAAAAAGCTGCCTGCCTAACCTAATAAAACTCAGAATGTTGGCTTGGCTTTGGTATCATAGATTATTATCTTTACTTCAAAGTCACTTCTGTGTGACTTACATATGTTGCTTAGAAGCCAACATAGTAGGGAATCAGGCCATGTAGAGACCACATCTTTAGAATCAAACACTTGGAATTGGGAACAAATGATGTTATTCATAGGTCATAAATCTCAAGTCCTTCACCTATGAAACACAACTAAAATACCCATATTGCAAGATCATTTTAAAGTATACTGGGCTTGAGACAGATCATTACAAAATGACGATAACCATAACAAGTTGAAGTATTGCTTACAATCTCTCTCTCATTACTGCAAAATTGGAATACACTCATAGATGGCTTTCTAATGATGAGATTGTCCAATTTTGTGCTATTAGTTGCTGATATATTTGAACCACCAGAGAAGTGCAGTCTTTGAGTTAGCAGTGCAACTCCCTTAATGTTATATTGGACCATCAGAGTTCCTTGGTGCTTAGAGAGACTGAGTAAGATGGGTTCAATAATGTATACTGCACTGAAACAGAGGAGGGAGAAAACTGTTTAAAAGAGATATATAACTAGGTATTTCTGTCATCACAGGAGACTAGAGCGAGGGCTACATGGTGGAGGGGACCTGGGGGAGGGTTTGTAAAACAATGAAAGAATCTTTTACTTTTCCATAATTTTTGGACTCATATACTTATAACTTGTTAGTCAAATTTGTGTCTTCTAGGTTGCAACACCCCCATGATACATCTTCAAGGATATGAACATGTACGGCCAAGCACAATCAATAAGAGTGCATCTAAATTCCAAAATCAATCCCCATAATAGTCTATGTGTTTCCTACTGCCAAAGGGGCCCTTTAGAGTAGTGAGAGAAGATCTTCACCATGAAACCCACAGCGTCCCTTTTCAGCAGGAAGTAGCTAAGAGAATACGCCATCCCCTTTTCCTTATGACTCAGGGTGAAGTCTCTCTCAGGGAGGAGTGATAGGGAATGGCAAAGGACACACCGACAAAGAAGATTAATCAGAACTGGCTTTGACAAGCACTGTGGCATTTGGACAAGAACAAACTGGGAGGAGGGTAGAGAGAATAGTGCAACAATGAATGAATGGAAACCCAAAATCTCTGTAAATGTTTATGAAAATTAATAAAATATAGAAAAAAATATAAAAAAAGAAATAATATGGTAAAATAATAACTTTCTGTACAATCCTTAAAACATTTATAATCCCTAGCTACCCCTTATTTTTATAAAAAATAGAGTATGTTGCAGTAAGTTTATAAAACTTTTTTAAAAAAGAATCTTATCTTTAGACATTTTCACAGACATTGGCATAAACTTTGGGTAATGGCACCATTCCAAAATTATTAGAAATGTCTTCTGGTTGAGGAACCATAGTCAATAGTTTGCTCATATTTTGCTAGATTGTTATGAATAAAGAGTATGTCATGGATAATTTAAGATAAATTCTGCCAGAGGCTCAGGTTGGGAATCACTTATTCAATTTCAATTTTTTAAAAAAGAATACAATTAAGAGATAAAGGATAACAAATGGGGAACACTAACAACATGTGAGTACTATTATCTAGGTCAGAGATCTAGAATGCAGATGAGGGCAATTTACATTTGCAGAACACAGAGGGTTTTCCTTTTTCTTTTTCATGGTTTTTAACTGTGTAAGAATGAAGACAGGCAGTAAAAGATTTGCAAAGTTTATAAAAAGATTACGTCAACACATTGACATCCAGCTCTCTTTTTCTTCTCTGGCAACAGTTTTCTACCTCCACTTCTCTTGTCACCTAACACTGTCTTCCTTGTGTTCAGTTGGCTACAGATAAGAAAGCATGCTCCTAGAGCTTTATGCTGAGTGAACTAATGCAATCTCATAGGGACAAATACTGCCTATGACCATTAAAAGTAGAAGGAACTAGTAAGACATGTATGGAACTCAAGGTTGAGAGGGAGCGGAGGGGTGAGGACAGGTAGGGATGAAACCACAGGGCTGCACATTTGAGGGGAAGCAAATGAGAAGGATCTGGGTGAAAAGACAAGGTCATGATGGGCAAGGTCCAATGGTGATTAATTTTATAAAGCACAATGCATGAGAATCATTGTGTGAAACACAATGTGAATGAAGAATAGTGTGCAAAACAAGGTATACAAACCTTTTAAGCATACCATTTTTTTTAAGAAGAAATCATGCTTCTATAACCTGACTTACCAGCCAGCACACCCAGAAGATAGCAAGTTTCCCCCTGCTTTCTTCTGTATTCTATTTGTTTAAGCAGCTGGCTCTTAGAGTACTGTAGCCACAGTCTCTAGAGGGAAACCTGCATGGACTGGAACTCCCTCTGGGTAGTTGGAGGTGACAAAACTCTGAGATTTAAAATCTCACCTTTTCCGGTGAGATTAAATAGCAACAGAAATAGACAGTCCATGTCCTGATAATGCATTCAGAAATCAAAACTGATAACATATCCCTTAGATGAGCATATTTCCAAGGTGGGGGAAAAAAAACTAAAACCAAACAATCCTTTTTTGCCTTTAAAAGTTACAGAAGCTTTAATTTTTTTCCTCCATTAGGTCATTTCCATAAATTGGGTCTAAGTTCATTATCTTGTCCACCTGATAGTGGTAAAACTGATCATAATATTGCATCATGATGACTTAATATTTGACATGAATGAATAAAAACCCAATCTTTCTATAAACTTTCATTAAATTCACAAAATAATTTTTTTAAATTACATGATTCCACTATCCTGATTATGACAAACTATTGGGGTTTGTTCCTCAGAGGGAAAGTTCTTCAGGGTTTTGTTTGATGACAGTCTGAAAAACCAACTCAGAGACAGAATAAATGATATTGCTGCTGCTTGTAGATGCTCTCAAGTTGACCAGGAACCATAGAAACCCTATGAACTGTGAACCCTATAAACTTACCTTCTCAGATAAGTGGGAGCCCATCACTAATCACTGTGTCAACCCATCTTTTTGTGGGTCTTTCACTATTTCTCTGAGCCTCCCTCCCCAAGAAATAGCCTCTTTTAACATGAACAAATTATGTGCGATGCTAGTGAATTCAACACAGATCACAGACATAGTTTAGACTCCCAAGTTACAGCAGCAAAGTGTTACTGTACCTAAATGCCTGGTGTTGGTTTCTCTTGTCTAACTAAAGATCTGAGCCAATATTTGTGTTCCATACCAATCCTGCAGCAAACCTGTCAGTCAAGAGACTAATGTACGCCTGATCCAGGAGAGCTAAGCAATGACTTAGGATGATAGAAAAAGAATTGATACTTTTGAGTTATGCTGGAGAAGAGTCTTGAACCATGGACCAACAGGAAATCAAATAGGTCTATTTTGGAGAGGGTGAAACCAAATTTCTCCTTGGAGGTTAGGATATTGAAGCTCCATCTCACATTCTTTAGGCCTATGCCAGGAGGAACTGCTCCTTCGTGAAGGATATCACGCTTTGAAGTGTGGAGGGACAATGCAGGAGAGGAACACCCCAGATGAGATGGATTGATACAGTAACTGGAGCAATGGGGATAGGTGTGTCAATGTCAATAAGACTGGCTCAGGACAACCCAGGCTTCAGAGCTGTTGTACATGGGGTCGCTATGAGTTGCAGGCTACTTGATGGCACACAACAACAAAAACAGAGGAATGTAGAGAATTAGTGAGATGATTTTCTTATGTTAAAAACGGAAAAAATTAAAGCTGGCATTAATTAATTCATTATAGTGTGCTGCTCCTGGTCTGAAGATGGCCTCGGCCACCCTCCGCTCAGCCATGCTGTCCTGCACGCTTCTCCGGGTCTCTATGAAGTGGAACTGCAAAATGGAGACGATATCTAGAATGTTATTCTGGATTGCTGTTTCTAGTTATTCTGTGGTTTCTAATGCTTGTATTTAGCATGCTCTCTGCTGCTGTGTATATGATATCTGTTCATAGAATGCAGAATGCTTTCCCTCCTGTCAATTGTTGGGAAGCGTTATTTGGATCTCTGTTTAGTGCATCTCCAAGTTTCTGAATCCCTAACTCTGTGTTTACAGGGGTTTACTGTGAAGTAACATCTCTTTTTCCATTTTAGTGAAAATTTCCTCACCAGTCCATCTATAGAGCACAATGACATAGAACCTTGTATTCCGTTTATTGCAGGTCAGTTGTGCCGTCAAGTGCTATTGAGGTGACTATGACTCATAGAGACTCCACGAACATATGAACTATGTCCTAAATGTGCCAGCTTCATAATTTCTGACTAATTTGAGCCCATTGGTGCAGTCACTGTACCAATTAATCTTGTTAAGGTTCTTCCTATCTTTCATCCACCTTTTACCTTTCTAAGCAATTTCATTTCCAAGAATTAGCCACTCCGAACAACAAGCCCAAAATGTGTGATAAAAAGTTATGTTATCATTGCTTCCAAGAAGCATTCTGGCTGCACTTTCTCCAAGATTTTTCTGTTTGTTAATTTGGCGGTCTATGGGATATTCAGTACTCTTCTCTATCACCACAGCTCAAAGGTATCAATTCTATTTCTGTGAGTTTTATTCCTTGTCCTGCTTTCAGATGCATAGTAAATGATTGAAAAGACCATGGCTAAAATTGAGCACACCTTAGTCTTCAAACTGACAGCTTCTCAGTAATTTTTAAAGGTCTCTGACGACAGACCTGCCCAGTACGATACATCTTCTGATTTCCTGACTAATGTTAATTGGGATCCAAGTGAGGAGAAATTGCTAACAATTTCCAGTTTTTATCCATTCTATCAGAATGTTACCTATCAGAAAAATTCTAAGAATTTTTGTTTTCTTGATGTTGAGAGATAATCCAGACTGAAGGCTATAGTCTTTGATCTTCTGCAGCAAGTCCTTCAAGTTCTCTTCACTGTGAGCAAGTAAAGTTGTGTCATCTGCATAATGCAAGTTGTTGATGAGTCTTCCTCCTATCCTGATACCACATTCTTCTTCAAAGAAACCAACTTCTCAAATAATTTGCTTAGCCTATATATTGAATAAGTATTGGCAAAAAATAAGGTCCCAGGAATTGATGGTATACCAATTGACATGTTTCAACTAACAGATGCTGCCCTAGATGTGCTCCTCAAGTTGTGTCAAGAATTCTGGAGGACAACCACTTGTTCAACCGACTGGAAGAGATGTGTATTTGTTCCCAATACAAAGAAAGGTGATCTGACAGTATGAAAAAAAGAAACAATATAATTGATATCACATGCAACCAAGATTCTGCTGAAGATTATCCAAAAACGACTGGAACAACACATCAACATAGAACTGCCAGAAGTGTAGGCTGAATTTAGAAGGGATCATGGTACTAGGGATATTATAACTAATATTAGACGGACCTTGGTAGAAAGCAGGGAGTACCAGAAGAAAGTCTATCTGTGTTTCATTGATTATGCAAAAGTGTTTGGCTGTGTGGATCATAGCAAACTGTGGATGACTCTGAAAAGAATGGGGATCCCAAAACACTTGATCGTGCTAATGCAAAACCTATACTTGGACCAGGAAGCAATTGTCAGAACAGAGCAAGGAAACACTGCATGGTTCAAAATTGGAAAGGATGTGTGTCAGGTATGTGTTTCCTCTCCATACCTTTTTAACTTATATGCAGATTATCCAGGAGGCTGGGCTGTATAACTAGTGTGGCATCAGGATTGGAGGAAGATTCATCAACAATCTGTGTTATACTGATGACACAACCTTGCTTGCTAAAACTCAGGAGGACCTGAAGCGCTTGCTGTGGAAGGTCAGTGACTGCAGCCTTCAATATGGATTGAGGCTCAATATAAAGAAAATAAAGATTCTTACCACTGCGCCAATTGGCAGCATCAGGATGGATGGTGAAGAAATTGAATTTGTTCACAGCTTTAGTTTGCTTGGCTCCACACTCAACACTCTTGACACCAGCCAGGAAACTAAAAGACATATCGTGATGGGAAAGTCTGCTGTTAGGGACCTCTCTAATGTACTGAAGAACAATGGTGTCACTCTGAAGACTAAGGTGTGCCCGATTCAGGCCATGGTCTTTGCAATCACTTGCTATGCGTCAGAGAGCTGGACAATGACTAAAGGGGACAGAAGGAGAATTGATGCCTTTGAGCTGTGGTGTTGGAGAAGAGTGTTGGATATGTCATGGACTGCTAGGAAAATGAACAAGTTCATCCTAGAGAGGGTTAAACCAGGCTCCCCTTGGAGGCAAGGATTCTGAAACTTCATCTGTCATACTGCAAAGAGGGATCAATTATTGGAGAAGGATGTCATGCTTAGAAGGGTGGAGGGACAGCACAGGAGAGAAAGACCCTCTATGAAGTCAATTGATTCAGTGACTGGGGTAGTCGGGATAGATGTATTGGAGACAGAGAGATTGGCACAGGATAGAGCAGGGCTTAGGGCTGATATATATAGGGTTGCTAAGAGTTGCAAGTGACTCGATGGAACATAACAACAACACCAACAATAAAATTCAAATGTTACACAAAAAAGGATCAAAGTTATTAACTAAATATAGATATAAAAATAGGTTTTCAAATTCCTCTTTGCATTTAATACTCTATTTAGACATTAAAGAGTTCTTTGTTGTTTAATTTCTTATATAAAAACATTATCTTTTGATGGTATGTTCAATTCTATTTTGTTTTAAAAAGTTTAAAAAATTCATACCAGGATATTTTTAGATATTAATTTGATCCAATACGTGGCATGCTAAAACTTATATTTAAATAGAATTAATATATTTGGTGCAATGATATTGAATCCTCTAGAATTTGTCAATATTTGTGGACAAGTTTTATATTCCATTAAGATTTTAAGAGACAGAAGGGAATAAAAGTGCCACACAGAGAGTAAATTAAGGTGTTTTTTTTAAACTAAAGGTAAATATTACATGTATCTCTTCAGATTGTTTATTTGTCTTAATAATTCCCTGGCCATGATTTTTATTGTTTATATTGTTTTGGTGATTAAAAATCCTTTATACTTTTGTTCAATTTAGGCTTACAAGAGGCTGGCAATGCTTCTCTTGGCAGGAAAAACTTAATGCCTCTAAATTACCCATAAAGTAGCTATTAAACCATGAGGTAATTAGTACCAGAAAGAATCTCCATATTTTTTGTGTCACTCAAAACCAAGCACACTACAGAACTTTCGCTGTGCCTCCAAAATTTCATCATATTCTGGTCTCTACCTCCCTGACTACGCCTTACTATTCACAGAACCACATCATTCTTTCCTTCTTTTTTATATATATGAAGTTTTAATTGAAATTTTAATGAACGTTTATAGAGACTTTGGATTTCCATTCATTCATTGTTGCACATTTTCCTCCCTGCTCACCCTTCCCCCCAGTGGTTTTTCTCTTTGGAGAGACACACACACACACACACACTCTTACATTATTATATATACAATCCCTTGACCCAGTCCAATCCACCCATGAAGCTGTCATTCCGAACTCCTGTCATGAAAATAATATCTAACATATATTCCGTTTAAACAGCCCTCCCCCTCATCCGCTTCAATGCAGCACACAGCATCCATCCTCTCTCTTTTCATTCTCCTCCCAACACCAATGTCAGTCCTGTTTCATAGCAGTGGCACTATGCAGTATTTGCCCTTTGGTGACTGAGATATTTTATTCAGCATAATATCTTCCAGGGTCACCCATTTTGTATAATATTGCATGAGTTCCCTGCTTTTCAATGCAGTGTAGTATTCCATTGGGTGAATACACCACAGCTTCTCTATCCATTTGTTTGTTGATGGGCAATAGGGTTGTTTCCAACTCTTTGCTATTGTGAACAAAGCTGCAATGAACATGTGTGTGTATATATCTGCTTGGGTGGCATTTATGGTTTCTTTAGGGTATACTCCCAGTAGTGTAATTGCTAAGTCAAATGGTATTTCTATTTCCAACTTTTTGAGAAAGTACCACACTGCCTTGGATAGTGGTTGCAAAATTTTAGACTCGAACCAAGAGTGAATAATGGTTCCAATTTCTCCACAACCTTGCCAGCATTTGTTGTTTGCTGTTCTCTAAAATTCTGCTAATATTACTAGGGTGAGAGGATATCTCATATTTATATTATTATAAATTTATTATAAAACAGGAACTGAATTTATTCAAGGGAAAAAACCCCCTAAATCCCAAAGATGGATATTCCTCAAACTACTAAACAGTTTTAAATTTTAAGTTTAAGTCTGTCTCTTCTAGATATAAAGTTAGCTTTAATATTTCCCGAGTTTAGTTTAAGAATATCACCTGACCAATTTCCCATATCCCTTGTTTTGGCATACTATTCCTAAAGTATAATTCCACAAGGTAACACTTTGACTGAAAGTAGGAATTGTTATACAATTATATACTTTAACAGAGACTGTCACAATTATATATTTCTGTAGCAGTTGAGTCAAAGGTCAATACAGAGAACTTTTATCAAGAAGAATATAAAATAGATCAAGCTATGTCTATTTGAGTTACCTTTGACAATCCTTGATATCTCTATATCAAGAATACTTACATTTTTAAATGGTAAATTTTGAGTAAAGTGATATGAGAATGGAAAATACAGTCAGATCAATTAAAATAGCAATCTGCAGTAGAAAATGTCATACAAGCTCAGACAAAACGTTCTTAATTCTCTAGAGAATACAGAATCAAAATGTTCTTATAACATAGGTATCTATAAGGGATATTGACATTTTACTAACAATAAAAGCTAAAACATTTTCCTTGAAGAATTTTATATAAAATTTAATAGTTAACTACATCCCACATCACATAATAGAATGGTTAAGTGATAAAGTAGGATTTATTTTTCCTAAAAAAGATGGGATAATAATATATGAAAACCCAAAAAGCTTCAGATTGCCATCAAAATAATCGAGGGAAAAAAATGACTATACAATTTTTTTTAAGTTTCTTAATCTTATAACTTTTATATCCATGTAATATGTGTTGTTGTTGTTGTTGTTGTTATGTGCCGTCGAGTCGTTTGCGACTCATATCAACCCTATGTACAAGAGCCCTAAACCCTGCTCTATCCTGTGCCAATCTCATTGCCTCCGACACACCCATCCCTATTACCCCAGTCACTGAATCAATCCATCTCATAGAGGGTCTTCCCCTACTGCTCTGTCCCTCCACCCTCCCAAGCATGATGTCCCTCTACAAGGATCTGTCCCTCCTTACAACATGTCCAAAATAAGTCAGACGAAGCCCCAGAAACCTTGCCTCAAAGGAGTAGTCTGGTTTAACCCTCTCTAGGCTGAATCTGTTTGTTTTCTTGGCAGTCCATGGTACATTCAATACTCTTCTCCAGCACCACACAATTAATATTTTCTGTACTGACAGATTCAGGTATTTAGGTATTGTTGTTGTTGTTATGTGCCATCAAGTCACCTGCGATTCATAGCAACCCTATATACAACAACCCTAAACCCTGCTCTATCTCTTGCCAATCTCATTGTTTCTGACACACCTATCTCCATTGTCCCACTGAATGAATCAATCTAACTCATCAAGGGTCTTCCTCGCCTGCACTGTTCCTCCATCCTCCCAAGCATGACGCCCTTCTCCAAAAACTGATCCTGCCTTGCAATATATACAAAGTATGTAATAAGCAGCTTCAGAATCCTTGTCTCCAAGGAGCAGCATTGCTTCACCCTCTCCAGGACGAATTTTTTATTCTTCTAGCAGTTCATGGTATATTCAATATTCTCCAGCACGACAGCTTAGAGGCATCAACTCTCCTATCATCCCTAGTCATTGTCCAGCTCTCTGATGCATAGAAAGTAATTACAAAGACTATGGCCTGTATCAGGTGCACCTTAGTCTCCAGAGTGACATTGTTGCTCTTACAAAGTCTTGGACAGCAGATTTTCCCAATGCAATTCACCTTTTAATTTCCCGACTGCTGATACCAAGAGTGTTAATTGTAGAGCCAAGCAAACTGAAGCTGTCAACAATCTCAATTTCTTCATCATCTATCTTGATGCTGCCAATTGATCCAGTGGTGAGAATCTTTGTTTTCTTGATGTTGAATTTCAATCCATATTGAAAGCTGCAGTCCTTTACTTTCTACAGCAAGTGCTTCAGGTCCTCCTCAGCTTCAGCAAGCAGGGTTTGTCATCTGCATAACACAGACTGGTGATGAGTCTTCCTCCAATCTTGATACCACACTTCTCCTCATAGATCTCAGCCTCCCAGAAAAACTGTTCTGCGTATGCATTGAAAAGATATGGAGACAGGACACATCTTTGACACACACCCTTCCCAATTTTGAAACATGCAGTGTTTCCTTGCTTTGTTCTGATGACTGCTTCCTGGTTAAAGTATAGGTTTCGCATAAGCACAATCAAGTGTTCTGGGATTCCCATTCTTCTCAGAGTCAGCCACATTTTGTTGTGATCCACGAAATCAAATGCCTTTGCATAATCAATGAAACACAGATAGACATTCTTCTGGAACTCTCTGCTTTCAGCCAAGATCCATCTGACATTAGCTATAATATTCCTAGTGCCACAGCTTCTTCTAAATGCAGCCTGCACTTCAGGTACTTCTCTGTTGATGTACTATTCCAGTCATTTCTGGATAATCTTCAGTAGAATCTTGCTTACATGTGATATCAACGATATTATTCAATAATTTCTGCACTCTCTTGGATCACCTTTCTTTGGAATGGCAACAAATAGAAATCTTTTCTGGTCAGTTTGCCTGGCAGTTTTCCTCCAGATCCCTGGCACAACTTGGTGAGTACATCCAGGGAAGCTATGGTTTGTTGAAAAATGTCAATTGGTATGTCTTCAATTCCTGGGGTCTTGTTTTTTGCCAATTCTTTCAGAGCAACTTGAACTCCTTCCCTCATCACCACAGACTTTTGCTCATATGTTGTTTTATTAAATTCCTTTTGGTACAATGACTCTGTATACTTTTTCCATCTTCTTTTAATACTACCTGGATCCTTTAATATTCTGCCCAAAGCATTCTTAAGTATTGCAACTCAATATTTGAATTTGTTCTTTAGTTCCTTCAGCCTAAGAAATGCTGAGCAAGTTCGGCCCTTTTGATTTTCTGACTCCAGCTCCCTGCAGATTTCATTGAAATACTTTACTTTGTCCTACCATGCTTCCCTGTGGAATCTTCTGTTCAACTCCTTAATATCTTAATTTCTTCCCTTTGTTTTGGCTTCTTGGCACTCCAGTGCAATATTTAGGGTTTCTTCTCACATCCATCTTGGTCTTTTCTTCCTCCTCTGTCTTCGTAATGGTCTTTTGCATTCTTCCTGGATAATATTCTTAATATCCTCCCACAACTCATCTGGTCTTTGCTTATTAATGTAAAAAACCTCAAACCTGTTCCTGAGATGGTTTTGAAATTCAGGTGGGATAGACTCAAGGTCAAATATTGGTTCCTCTAGATTTGATTTAATTTTCTTCAGCTTCAACTTTAATTTGCTTATGAGTAGTTGGTGGTCTGTTCCTCAAAAAAAGCACCTGGCCTTATTTCCTGTGCTCAAAAAAAGCACCTGGCCTTATTTTCAAAGCTGATATTGAGTTTTTACAGCGTCATTCAACAAATGTAATCAATGTGATTCCTATGCATACTATCAGGTGAAATCCATGTGTAAAACCTGCTTTTATATTTCTTATAAAATGTATTTGCAATGAATAAGTTGTTGATAATGCAAAATTCTATCATTCTGTCTCTGGCTTCATTTCTGTCACCAAGTTGATGTTTTTCAACTGCTGATCCTTCTTCTCTATTCCCAAATTTTGCATTCCAGTCACCCATTATTATTAATACATATTGATTGCATGTTCGATCAATCTCTGCCTGCAAAAGTTGGTAGAGATCTTCTATTTCCTCATCTCTGGCTCTGGTTGTTGGTGTATATATCTGAATGATAATGATATTTACTGGACTTCCTTGTATGTGTATGAATATTATCCTGTTACTCACAACATTGTATTTCAATACAGATCTAGAAATGACTTTAAAAATGAAGCAACCCCATTTTCCCTTACTTTTTTGCTCCGGAATAGTAGATCATATGATCCTCTGACTCAAAATTTCCCATGCCAGTCCATCTCATTTGCTAATACCTAGTATGTCAATATCTATGCGTCCCATTTCCTTCTTAGCAATATCTGAATTTCCTACTTTCATGGTTCTTACATTCCATGTTTTAATCACTACTGTCTGCTTATAGCTCTTCATCCTCCTGTATGTTTCCATACTTGAAGGCTCAGCCTCAGTTGCCATATCGGCTAGTCTAAGTGTGCTCTGTTGTACATAGAATTTTCAAAGGCCTGCTATTTCGGAAGTGGATGGCCAATCCTTCTTCCTGGTCTGTCTAATTTGATTGCTCAGATTTAGAACATTATCTGACAGAAAAGCATTGTACAGAGAAGAGCAGATTAAAGATATTTCCCTGTGGAAGAAAAAACACCCCACAATAGGTTCCATATTGTTCCCACCTTTGCCAGATGTGTTTTGAGCTACCCCTTTCCCCTCTCCACCAGCATTTACATCTACTCCCACCTACTCCATTCAACATCATTCTTCCCTATCCAGCCCTTGATGTGATGGCCTATATGTCAATCTTTCTTGGCTTCTGTGATTCCTAATGTCTCAAGCTGCTGCCAGTTTCTTCCTCGGTGGGCAGTATTTTTTGGCTTCAGGAGTTTTGAACTTCTGCCCCAGGACTGACTTCTTGTGCCTTAGGGCATCTTCTCCTCCATTTATGCTACAATCATTTCCCAGAGGAAGTTGATGAATCCTATAGATTTCATATATAATGTTATCTTCCTGGCCTGAGGATCCCAAGATTTGAAAGTGGGCTTGACCCCTGGGTTTCTGGGAGTATGGGGTCCACTGAGACACTTTCTGCCACATGCATGTGGAGCTACAACGTGTGTGGCAGGTTTCTCAGTGGGCTCCACACAGTGCAGGTATGAATAACTACCACATAGGTATAGTAGAGCTTTTAAAACATACTACATGAAGTGCAGGCTGGGTGTAGAAAGGCCATGGCACTAGCGATATTGTAGCTAATGTCAGATGGATCTTGGCTGAAAGCAGAGAGTACCAGAGGAATTTCTCTCAGTATTTTATTGACTGTGTAAAGGCATTTGGCTGTGTGGATCACAACAAACTGTGGCTGATTCTAAGAAGAATGGGAATCCCAGAACACTTGATTGTGCTTATGAGAATCCTATACTTTGACCAGGAGGCAGTCTTCAGAACAGCAAGAAAATACTGCATGGTTCAAAATTTGAAAGGATGTATGCCAGGGATGTATCCTATCTCCAGATCTTTTCAATCTATATGCAGAATAGATTTTCCGGGAGGCTGGGCTCTATGAGGAGAAATGTGGCATCAGGATAGGAGGAAGACTCATCAACAATGTGCATTATGCAGATGATACAACCCTGCTTGCTGAAACTGAGGAGGACCTGAAGCACTTGATACAGAAGGTCAAGGACTGTAGCCTTCAAAATGGACTGAAGATCGAGATCAAGAAGACAAAGATTCTGATCACTGGGACGATTGGCAGCATCTTGATAGATTGTGAACAGATTGAGATTAACAGCTTTACTCCACAATCAACACACTTGGTACCAAAACCCAGAAAATTAAAAGATAATTGCTGTTAGGGACCTCTCCAAAATACTGAAGAGCATCGATGTCAGTTAGGAGACTAAGGTGTGCCTCCTTCAGACTATAGTCTTTGCAATTACTTGCTATGTATCAGAAAACTGGACAATGACTAAGGAAGATAGAAGGAGGATTGATGCTGTGGTGCTGGAGAAGAGTATTGGATAAACCATGGACTGCTAGGAGAACAAACAAGTTTGTCCTTGAGAGGGTCAGACCAGGCTGCTCCTTGGAGGCAAGGATTCTGAAGCTTCATCTGACATACTTCGGATATGTTGCAAGGCAGGATCAGTCCTTGGAGAGGGATATCATGCTTGGGAGGGTGGAAGGACAGTGCAGAAGAGGAAGATCCTCAATGAGATGCATTGATTCAGTGACTGGGGTAATGGGAGTAGATGTGTCAGAGAAAATAAGATTGGTAGAGCATAGAGCAGGGTTTAGGGCTGTTGTACAAAGGGTCACTATGGGCCACAGGTGACTTGACAGCACATAACAACAACAACAATGACATTTTAGTCATAGTAATTAAGCTGAAAGGACTTTTTTTTCAATCTAAAAGGCTAATTTCACTTTTTATTGAGGACTGTGGGTACTGTACATAAATAATCTGTAGTTACATCCTTTTATACATAAGAAATGCTTTTAGATCATTTACTTCCCACAGAAAAATATTACACACCTGGATCTTAAAGGATGTCATTGATAAAAACCCAAGACATATAAGAAGCACCATATAAAGATTTTCTTTGCAGATTAATCACCAACAAAGAGGATTTATTTTAGAGGTTTTGAAAAACTGAAAACTTTAAGAAATCTGTCTCTTATCCTTTTGGTCCTCACTCCATAAATAATGGGGTTTACCATAGGTGGGACCAGAAGATAAATGTTGGCCACAAATATGTGGACATGGGGAGCCACGTGGTGCCCAAACCTGTGAGTGAGGAAAGAGAAGAAGGCTGGTGTATAGGAGACCAAGATGACAAGGACATGAGAACCACAAGTGCCCAAAGTCTTAAGTCTAGCATCCTTGGATGGGAGGTGGAAGACAGTGTTGAGTATGAGTACGTAAGAACAAATAATCAATATGAAATCTACACCCCCAGTAAGGAAAGCCACAATTAGGCTGTAGGCTCTTCGGATTCTTGTCTCAGCACAGGCAATTTTGATGAGGGCCATGAACTCACAGTAAGTGTGAGAAATTACACTGGTTTTGCAATAGGGAAGCCAACGCAACAGGAAAGGATGAGGACTGAGAAGAACAGTGCCCCGAAGTACAATGGCGAGACCCATCTCCCTTATCACGGTGTTTGTCAGAATCATTGAATGCCTTAATGGATTACAAATAGCTACATAGCGATCAAAAGCCATGGCCAAGAAAAACCCAGACTCCATGGTAGAGCAAGAATGAATCAGAAACACTTGAGTGAGAAAGGCTTCAAGACGAATTTCTCCATCATTAAACCAAAAGAGGCTGAGAAGCTTTGGCACTGCTGTAGTGCACACAATAAGGTCAGCCACAGCCAGCATGCAGAGAAAGAGATACATTGGCTCATGAAGGCTAGGGTCTGTCTTGATGATAAACAAAAGGGAGAAGTTTGCTAGCAAGGCCAAAAGGTATACCACACAGAACGGGATGGAGATCCAGAGGTGGGCAGCCTCCAATCCAGGAATGCCAACGAGAATGAAGGTTGACGGATGGACATCAGTCTTATTATATGCTGACATAACAAGAGTCAGTTTTAGTATACTCTTCATTTATTTTCCTATTAAATAAACAACATAATCTTTTACACATTTTAAATTTCTGGTAAGTTACAAAATCTATGATGCAGGAAATCAAATGTAATGCTTAAATATTTATATGAAAAGTATTTCTTTATATTACAAGATACTACCTATATTTCAATATTATTCTGCCTTCAAAAAAGTACTACCTCATTCAATACATTGAACAAATCTAAATGACTGATGCAAAAAGTATTTGGTGTTTGTTATGTAGCTACACTGAACTCTGTGAATAC
Organism: Elephantulus edwardii; assembly: GCF_000299155.1. Classification (NCBI taxonomy): domain Eukaryota; kingdom Metazoa; phylum Chordata; class Mammalia; order Macroscelidea; family Macroscelididae; genus Elephantulus; species Elephantulus edwardii. The sequence goes on from NW_006399794.1 coordinate 11,248,523, forward strand.
TCTTATGCATGAATAGAGCAGTTTCAAGAAATTTTACTGATATGCTGCCATAGCTATTTTTTTCCATTTATCTACGTTTGTAATTTGCAATGTGATTAATCATACCAGAGGAAAATATCTAAATACAAAATCCCAGAAAATGCAGACTCTTACCATCAAGTCAGAACAGACTCATAGCTGACCCTACCAATGGTTTTCTGAGGCTGTAAATTGCACTGGAGGAGAGTTTCTAACTACCAGACAGGTACTACCATTGGGTTAGCAGGACAAATCACTACGGATTATGCCACCAGACTCCTAGACGCGCGCGCACACACACACACACACACACACACACACACACACACACACACACACACGGTAATCTTTCAAGTTCTTGATATCCTTCAGAGAAGTGAAGTCAATCAAAATGTTAAGAACATGTAAGAATGGCACACTGGGAATAACTAGAAAGAAACAGTGCAGTTGTAACAAAACTAGTAGATTTAGGTTAGAGGTATCATGAAAAATGTCTATGAGAACCTACAATCCTAATTTTTCAGGTTTTATTCTTAAAGGTATTTTGTTTGTTTTTCACAACTACTTTTAAAATTTTAAAAACCAGTGTATAAGATGTACTCATAGCTGTTTTGAGTCATGCCAAATTATCAAGTATGGCCTTGAGAATATAATACCAAAATTTGAAAAGATAGACTGATATTGTGGGGTTACTAAAAGAAGGTTAAATCACACCAAGATAAAATTTATTCAGGATAGTAGCCAGAGTTCAAAAGAGTTTAATGACATTGTGGCAGGAAACATGCACCTAAATGCACTGTTAATCACTCTCCACCGGTGTTAGACCGTGTTTTGCTCTTAAACTTAGTAGGCAATGATTTTAACAGTATGGCTATAACATGTCTGGTAACCATGCATGTGTGTGTATATATATATATATTTGTTTGTGTTAAAATGGGCTGTTGAGTCAGAACTGACTCATAGCTGACCGTCCAGTGGGTTTTCAGAAGCTGTAAATCACATAACACAATATTGCCCATCTTTCTCCCGAATAACAGCTAGTGGATTTGAACTGTACACCTTTGAGTTTCAGTGCAACTTCTTACAAATAACCAGAAATCCCTATATATAGTTTTTGCTATTGTTTTTGTTGTTAAGTGCCATCAAGTAAAATACAACTCATAGAAATCCTATGAACAACATATCTGAACGCTGTTCTATCATTCTATCTTGTGCCATCCTTATAACCTTTGAAACCCTTTGAACCATTGCTACAGACACTATATGAATTAATCTCGTTGAGGATTTTCCTTTCCTTCATTGACCTTCCATTTTTCCAAGTATGATATCCCCTTCCCAAGGAATAACTTCTACTAACAACAGGACTTATATATCTGAGAAGAGGTTTCACCAACCTTGCCTCCAAGAAACACTCTGGTTACACTTTCTCCAAGCCATATATTTTTGTTCTTTTGGAAGTTTATTTATTTATCAATCACTCTTCTCCAACACCACAACTCAAAGGCATCTATTCTTCTGTTGTCCTGATTCATTACCCATCTCTCAGATGTATAACAGGTAATTGGAAAGACTATGGCTTGACTCATGTGTACCTTAGTCTTTAAACTGAGTTTATTGCTCTTCAAGACTTTTCAGAGGTCTCTAACACCAGACCTTTTCAATGTTATATGTATCCAGATATATTAGGTGTCAATAATTGGTTCTTAGAACACTGAAGAACAACGATATCATTTGGAGACTATGAAGGCCATGGTCTTCACAGTTACTTGCTATGTGTCAGAGAGCTGGACAGTGACTAAGAATGATAGACGAAGGACTGATGCCTTTGACTTGTGTTGCTGGAGTAGACTGTTGAACATACCGTGCACTGCCAGGAGAACAAACAAGTCTGTCTTAGATGGAAAAATCAAGATGCTTCCTGGAGGCAAGGATTATGAAGTTCTGTCTCAAATACCTTGGGCATGTGACCAGGAGGGACCAGTCCTTGAAGAAAGACATCATGTTTGGAAGAGTGGAGGGACAGCACAGCAGAAGCTCCAGGATGAAATTAATTGACTCAGAGACTAGAGAAATGGGATAAGGTTGGAGATGATGAGATTGACTCAGGACAGAGCAGAATTCAAAGCTATGGTACTTAGGGTTGCTTTGAGTTACAGGCAACTTGATGACATAACAACAACAATAACAATATGTAGAAAAAAAACACTGTCTGATCCTGCATCACCTTCAAAATATTGCTGTTAGAACTCTCTTCTATTGTTACTGTGGATCCATCTTCTGGATTTTCTCCCTCTTTTCTGGCTGACCCTCTGATTTACCAACGGAACTCTGGTAGTTTAGTATCACGGAGTTGCACTGCCCATTCAAAAACACTGAGTTCAAATCTATCAGCTGCTCTGTGGGAGAAAGAAGAGAAATCTCCTCCCAAAAGATTTATAGCCTCTGAAAACCCATCAGAGAGTCAGCACTGATTCAATTCCAATTCAATTGGACAACAACAACAATTTTACAAAGCATCATATCTGTCTGTAAGGACTGGTTCTCTGATAATATGTACAAAGTACATATGATAAAATATCACCACCCTTGCTTCAGACTCTGCTTGTTCCAAAACAGTGGGAAATAGTGTTGTTTGTTCTTCTGGCAGTCCGTGGTAGACTCACTATTCTTCACCAACACCACAATTTAAATGCATCAATTCTTTAATCATCCTTATTCATTGCCATGTTTTCTCATACATATAAGGCAAACAAAACTACTATAACTTAGTTGAGGTTCCCCTTAGTTCTTAAAGTGATGCCTTTACTATTGAATACTTTCGCAGATGTGCTTAATGCAGTATGTTGTTTGGGACCTTGACTGTGGCTTCAATGGGCCTTGCAAATGGATACTTTAACACATCAATATTTTCCCCATTTTTTGCAGTAATGCTGATTGATATAGTTGTGAGATTTTTGGTTTTTCTCTTTGTTGAGGTGGAATACATACTGAAAACTATAGTCTTTGCTCTTTATCATTAAGGGCTTGATGTCCTCTTCCAGCAAGCAAGGATATTTCATCTGTACATTGATGATTAATCTTCCTCCAGTTCTAATACTGTATTATTTATATAGTTGAGCTTCTTAGATTATCTGCAGAACATGCAGACTGAATAAACATGGTAATGCACACCTTTCCTTATTTTAAACCTCACAGTGTCCCCTTGTTCTGTTCAACCATCTCTTGGTCTATAAATGTGCTCCATAAGCACAATTAAGAGTTCTGGAATCCTCATTCTTCACAATTTGTTATGATTTCACATAATTGGCATGCCCTTGCACAGTCAATAAACACAGATTCAACCAAGTTCCATTTGATGCTAATAACAGTATCCCTCTTGCATGTATATTCTGAAAATAGCATGAATTTCTGTTGGAAATTAATAGTTTTCCGTTGATGGACTCTTTAATCCATTTTAAAATTATATTTAGCAAAATTTTACTTGGATGCAATAGAAATGATATTGCTAAATAACTTATGCATTCTGTCATGTAATTTATTTTATTTTGTTTTGAACATGCACAAATAAATCTACTCCAGTCTGTTGGCCATGTAACTATCTTCTAAATGACTTAGCACAGACAGGTGAGTATCCAGTGGTACATCTGTTTATTGCAACATCTTGATTGGCATTAATTAAGTTCTAGAGCTTTCCTTTTCACTAATGCCTTCAGTGCAGTTTAAACTTCTTCCTTCAGTATCATTTCTTCTTGATCATAAAGTGCCTCCTGAAATTACTAAACATCAATCAACTTTTAAATGTGTGTGCAGAGACTATTTATACTTACCATTTATCTTCCTTTAATGCTTCTTGCGTCACTCAGTATTTAACCCATAGCGTGCTTCAATACTGTAACTAGATCCTATCTAGCATCTTTTTTTCTTTGTGGTTTTCTAGCTTCAAGGTCTTGTTATATTTCCCTATAGGTTTTCTGCTTAACCATCCCTTTAAAGTTTTCTGTTCATTTCTTCTACTGAAATATTTCTTTGTTAATATTATTATTAATTTTATACTAGTTTATTTACAAAATTTGAATACACTGTTTTCGAGATTCTTAATCATTTCTACTATTTACTTTAGCTACTTTATCTTCTAGAGCAATCTTCAGAGTCTTTTATAGCATATCTTTTGGTCTTTTCTTTCTTGTGTTTTTAGTGCTTTTCTGCTTTCTTCATGGATGATATACTTGATGTCATCTCACAACTTCTCTGGTGTTTTCTCATGTTTTTCAGTGTTCAAGGATACTCTTGAAATGGCCCTTAAATTTGGGTGAAATGTACTCAAAACGTATTGTCTTCTTCAGTTTTAGTTGGAACTTTCTAATCAACGACATCAGGCTGGAGACTAAGGTGCACCTGATCCAGGCTATATTCTTTGCAATTACGTGCTATGCATCAGGGAGTTATCAGAGAGTTAGACAGTGAATAGGGATGATAGAGAATTGATGCCTTTAAGTTGTGGTGCTGGAGAAGAGTGTTGAATATACCCTGGACTGGTAGGAGAACAAACAGGTTTGTCCTCGAGAGGGTGAAGCCGGAATATTCCCTGGAGTCAAGGATTCTGAAGCTTCATCTGACATACTTTGGGCATGTTGCAAGGAGGGACTGGCCCTTGGAGAGGGACATCATGTTTGGGAGAGTGGAGGGACAGTGCAGGAGAGAAAGACCCTCGATGAGATGGATCGATTCTGTGAGTGGAGGGGTGAGAATGAATGTGTTTGAGACAGTGAGGTTGGCACAGGAGAGAACGGCGTTTAGGGCTCTTGTACATAGGGTTGCTATGAGTCACAAATGACTCAGTGGCACATAACAATAACATTGACTTCTGGCCTTGATTTTGTTCATGGTCATTGGTAATAATTCATTTTGATTAAATGTTTAAGAAATTTCAGATTGCAGACACTGCTTTCAAGTTGATTGCTCCTCATGGTGTGATTCTGTGGGGCAGAACAGAGCCACTGCTTAGGGTTTCTGAGGATGTAAACCTTAATATAAGTAGACTGCTTCATCTTTCTTCTTGGGAGCAGATGGTGGGTTTTTACCATTGAACTTGATATAAGCAACTTAGTATTTTAAATACTTTGCCACCAAGGCTCCTTTAGTTGGTAAAACCCTTCACATTCTCTTTCTTTAGCCTTAGTTCATTAATGGATGGTGTAAATTTGGATCATAATCACATTAATTGATCTTTCTTGTAGATATATGGGTATTAATTTTCCTGCCACTGACAGTTTTGTACTTTTGAGTAGATCTTGAAATGTTAGTTTTGCTAATTCATATGCTGCAATAATTTTTAATTTATCATTCCCAGTATACAAGATACTAGATTACATGGTTGTCTGACTCAAAATAGCTAATGCCAGTTCATTTTGGTCCACTAATGCCTATGGAATTCATGTCGTTGAGCTGTGGTGCCAGAGAAGAGTACTGAACATACCATGACTTCCCAGGAGAACAAACAGGTCTGCCATGGAGAGGGTGAAACCAGGCTCATCCTTGGAGGCAAGGATTCTGAAGCTTCATCTGACACACTTTGGTCATATTACAAGGAAGAACCTCTCCTTGGAGAGGGACACCATGCTTGGAAGGGTAAAGGGACAGCATAAGAGAGGAAGACCTTCGATGAGATGGATTGATTCAGTGATTAGGGTAATAGAGGTAAGTGTATCAAAGACAATAAGGTTGGCATAGGATAGAGCAGGGTTCGGGCTTTTGTGCATAAGGTCGCTATGAGTTGCAAGCAACTTTATGGCACATAAAACCAACAATACCTAGGGAGATCAATCTCATTTTTATAACTTATAATTTTCCTAGAATCATACTTTGTACATTCTAGGTTTCTATTATTAATAGATGTTTTCAATAGTTTCTTTTAATTTTGGGTTGTACCACGACAACTAAAATTCCTGAAAGTTTTATCCACCCACGTCATTCAGGTAGAGTCTACTTGGAAGGGGCAGCTCCTTCCCAATTTCCTTTTGAGGGTCTTCCAGCCTTAAGGGCCAATCTAATACTCTATCAAACACTATTCCACTGGTCTTTAGAAGGTCTCCACTGGTCCATTTTTCAAATGTATATAACTAGCTCCTTCTTCTTGCTCTGTCTTATACTAGAAGCACCGCTGACAAATATCTGGGGTGGATGACCCTGGTAATATCTGAAATAACAGTCTCCAGCATCACTACAACATAAAAGCCATTATAATATGACGAACTCACAACTGTCAGACAGTTTAGGGAGTCCTAGAGGTGCAATGGTTAAGTGTATTATCACTAAGCAAAAGGTCAGTGGTTCGCGCTCACAAGTGGCTTCTTGCAAGATAATACTGGCAATCTGCTCCCAGAAATACTACAGCCTAGGACTCCCACCATATTTTGTTGCTGTTATTATGGACCATCATGTTGGACCCTACTCACAGTTGACCTTCCAGTAGATTTTCAGATGCAGTAAATCGCATGCGAGGAGATTGCTTATCTTTCTCCCTCAGAGCAGTTGGTGGATTCATATTGCCTGCCTTCCAGTCGACAGCGCAATTCCTTACTAAGAAGCCAGCAGAGCTCCTTGCTTTACTGTACAGAGTTACTAAGTGAGAATATATCAGATTCAAACTTGAGCTCATGATTATCCTTTGCTCAGCATTGCTCTCTGGATCGACTTATCCTTCCTCTTCACTCCATACTGTATCTCTGGTGGCCTAATGACAACAAGCTGTGCTCCAATCCTGAGGGCATGTGTTTCAAAGGCACCAGCTGCTCCGCGGTAAAAGGATGGGCAGTCACCTCCCGTGCAATTAACTTCTTCTGAAAACTCGCTATGGGTCGGTTTTAACTCTACTGTACACAACATCTCAAAACTATTAGAGTGACGCTTTTGAAATTGTAAATATCTCAATAGTCATTTTTTCTTCTGTTTAGAAGGAAAATGTACATTTCTTCTGGCACACTCTTTCCCCCTCTATTTGTAAGGAGGAAAAGGAATGAATTCTATTTGTAAGGAGGCAACAATGACTGAATGACAATGCAACTTTTCTGTAAACTTTCATTATAATCATAATCAAAAATATTTGTAGGTTATAAATTCCTTAATATCAAAGACCACCACTACCTAAACAAAACAAAACAAAATGCTATAAAGTGAATTCTGACTCATCATGACCCTCGTGCACAGAAAAATTAGCTCTGTAGATTATCCAGGACTATATAAATGTTCACAAAACCAGATTGCTACATCTTTTATTTGTGCATTCCATATGTTGACTTTCCAGTATTACCCAAGCACTTTATCCAACATTAGCATCATACATAATTAATATCAATCATTTAAAAATGGTTATTAAATTTATATTCAGTTAAGGTGTAATTGTAATATATGTGGCTGACAGGACCTTAATATTGGAAAACAGTGACAAATCACTTCCCTTTGACTTCAGTGTGTCTGAAGTTTCATACATAGAGTTTTTGTTTGCTTTGGTTACTTAATTTTCAGAGACCCTAGTAATGGGTATTATATTCTTGTTAAGTACCATCAAGTTGAGTTAAACTCATAGTGACCCAATGAAATATAGATTTGAACTCTGTCCTATCCTGTAGCCCCCCATCATTCTCAACATATTTGAGTCCAAGGTTGCAAACCCTGCATCAATCCAACTCACTGAGGTCTTCTCCTTTACTGACCTGCCACCTTTCCAAGCACGATGTCTTTTCCCAGGGAATAGCTTCTCCCAACATGTCCAAAGCTTCATCAACTTTGCCTCCAAGGAAAACCTCTGGTTGTACGTTCTTTAATACATTTATGTTTGTTCTAAGGTTATTCTGTTGTTATTAGGTGTAATTGAGTCGAGTACAACTCATAACAATCCTATGAACAACTAACCTGAACTCTGCCTTATCCTGTGCTGTCCTCAAAGTCACAGACACACTTGTTATCACCCACTTGAACAACCCACTTAGTTGAGGATCTTCCTCTCTTTTGCTGCCCATCCACCTTTCCAAGCATAATGTCACTCTCCAAGGAACACACTCTGCTAGCAACATGTCCAAAATATGTGAGACAAAGCTATATTGTCTTTGCCTCAAGGAGCACTCTGGTTGCACTTTCTCCAAGACATACTACTATCAGAGCAATTATCTAGTTGCAAGCCTGAAAAATAATTTTCACAAATACATCTGGAAATACAATGATTTTAAATGCAAAATTGTCTATGATAAAAAAAAGAACACAACTAACTAGCCATTCAAAATATTCCTCAAAAAGGGAATGCTCTTTAAAAAAATCTTCAATATGGTCTTGTGATAAAAGTAAGTTTAGGAAAGCTGATATATGAAACATTCAAATCTTTTTTTTAAATGGAGAACCAGACAAGTAAATTTTACAGAGGTCACTATGAGTCATAGTTGACTCAACAGTACTCAAAATAAGTCAGTTCATCATTAAATACATGCACACAAAAATATACTCAAATAAACAAATTTACGTTGCAAATTCTGCAAATACAAAAGATAATCTAAAAAGTTTTATAATCACCTTTAAGGAGTCTAAAATAGAGAATTGATAGAAAGGAATATAGACAGAGTATGGTTTAGCTTTATGGTTTGGGTTTGAATTTTCATAATGTCAATGTGCTTATTCCCCTTATAGTAAATTCTTAATATGTATTACATCAGCACTGAGATATAGTCTTTTATGCTTTATAAAATAACAAAGAATGAGTCTTTCCTTGAAATATTTATTCTCATATGCTGGATAAGAACTGTTAAACTATTTAATATATAAAAACAGTGATCCTGTCATATTGTTCTTTATTGTATTTATTCATGCATAGGAATTCTGAGAAAGTTTTTGGTTAGGAATGAAGATTCTACTTATATATCAGATTATATCAGTTATTTTTCTAAGTACATGAAGCATCACAGAAACTCTTTCACAATGTCCCAGTGGAATGAACACTTACCTGATCTTTCTCTTTCATCATATTATATGGTATGTTTTTACATACATTTCTTTTTATTATATTAAAAATTTCTACTAGGACATTATCATATCATTCTTCTCTTTTCTAATGAAAGAATTAAGAAAGAGAAGAAATGAGATAAGAGAGTGTTATTTCTCTATTTTCTGATGCATAACATAAATACAAATTTAATATATTTACTCCTAATAAACCATAGTATGTTAACAATTTAAGATTATTTTAAATTTTACAGATATATCCAAGGATCAGTGGCCAACAAAAGTTGAATTTTTTCAACATTCTCTTCCTTACCTGACTACAAGATGGAAAAAAAAGATTGAGGAGGGGAACATGTATATTTCCTTTTAAGCAAGAAGAAAATAAATTGTGTGCAGGATTGCCTCGCTGTATATTATATGTTCAATCTGTTTAGAAAAGTAAGTCAACATAATTTGGAGAGACTATTTGGTACTGTATAACTTACAATGCAGAAATGATCTCAAGTAATCTTTGTGAGAATTTTAGGATAAAAAAGTCTCTCTTAACAAGCAAAAAAGTAAGCTCTGACTGTTCAATTAAATTCTGCAAAGAATTTTCTTATGACTATATAGAGAAGAAGTTAGGTTACACGTCTAATTTCAATATCTATATTCATGACATTAACTATTGGGATATGTGTGCCACACAAAATCTTGTAGGTATAAAAGAATACATTTAAGACTGCATTTTAAAGCATGAAACATGGCAAAAAAATCAGATACTTTAAGATTCATTTGTAACGTTTGGATGGCCTACCATCTCATTAATTTCTTCATTAACTTTACTCTTCTGTTCTCGTTCTCAACCACAGTAATTATGCCTGCTGTTAGAACAGAGAAGTTCTATATAAATATATCATTGTCTTCAGAAACCTCCTATTAATCTGAACTAGTCTGCTCTGTGTAGAGTCCTGAAATTTTCTTGTCTTAACTATTTTTTATTGAGTCCATGACATAAAATGAGACTATGCATTGCCTTACCTCACATGAGCCTATATGGTTCAGATTGAGCATTCACTTTGCCCAAGGACAGCTACAGCTCTTTAATGACTTGGAGATCTTCCAGATGAGCTCAGTTATAGTCATGTTTCTAGAGTCTCAAGTACCCCATGGGTATGGAGTAGAGATGGTTTCCCCATGGGATTACTGATTTGAGTGTAAACTAAACTTCTTAATCCTTAAAGCTGATTACTTAATAACAGGACAATCCAGGAAAGGAGATGAGGTAGAGAAAGAGGGTTGAATCTTCCTCAACCCTCTTAAGAATCTTACCTCACCAGGTAACTGAAAGAAACTACAATCCTCAATGAATTGAATTGACACAGTGGCTACTGCAATGAGCTTGAGCATGGCAGTGATCACGAGGATGGTCCAGGCTAGGATGATATTCAGGTCTTTTCTTCACAGGGTTACTAAGAGTTGTAGTCCATTTAATGGCACCTACCAGCACCATAAAAGATGAAGAAGAGATTGAGATTGCTAACAGTTTCAGCTTGCTAGTTTCCACAATCAGCATTCTTGGCATTATCAGTCAGGAAATCAAAAGGTAAATTGCAATGGAAAAATCTGCTGTCAAAGACCTTTCCTGAGTGCTAAAGAGCATGATATCAGTCTGGAGACTAGGTGCACTTGATCCAGGCCATGATCCTTGACATTACTGCTATACATCAGATCTGGATAATTACTAAGGATGACAGAAGAGGGATAGAGGTCTTTGGGTTGTGGTGCTGGTGAAGAGTATTGAACATTCCATGGAGAACTATGAGAACAAACTTGGAGAGGGTGAAACCAAGCTGTTCATTAGGGTCAAAGATTTTGAGGTTCCATCTCACATACTTTGAGTATGTTGCCAAGATGGACCAGTCTTTGGAGAAGGATATTATGCTTGGAAGGATGGAGGTTCAGCGCAGGAGAGGAAAATCCTGGATGATATGGATTGACACAGTAAAAGGAGTAACAGGGTAGGTGTGGCAAAGACAGTGAGACTGGCTCAGGCTAGGAAAAGTTTAGAGCTTTTGAGCATAGGGTCACTATAAGTTGCAGGTGACTTACCAGCACATAACAACAAAATATGGTGACTTTTATCCTCAAAAATTTTTATTTTTAAATATTTTTCAAGAAGTATATTTCTAGCAGATTTGTCCATTTGTAATAATTTGTCCAAACTATTTGTAATAGTTTGTCTATTTCTTGGTAGCTGCTTCTATGGATGTTAGCAGGAGACCCAAGTAATATTAAATTATTGTTGAATTTAAAATGTTCTCTGTCACGATGGTACCTATTGATTCATTTGTGAGGATTTTTGTTTTCTTTTTGTTGACGTGTAATCCATATTGGAAGATATTTTCTTCAATAAGAATGCCACATCTCTCTCCTAAGAAACAACTGATAGATTTGAATTGAAGACCTTTTTATTTGCAGCTGAGTGATTAACCTCTGCACCACTAATGATTAGGTTCACCTCCAGGTGGTCACTAAGCATTGCTTCTAACTATAAAACAGATCATCAACTACTCGTGCAAATTGAAACTGAAGATACAGAAAAGTTTAAAAAATCCACAAAACCCAAAATGTGACCTTGAGTCGAACCTACCTGAGTAAAGACCATCTCAAGAACAGGCTGAGGAATCGAACACTAATGAAGACCAGGATGATATCAAGAATATCATCCATGAAGAAAGCCAAAATCATTATAGGAGGAAGAAAAGTTCAAGATGATGTCATAAGAGACTCTAAATACTGCACAAAAATGCCAGGAAGCCAAAACAAAGGGGAGGAATGAGAAAGTTAAGGAGTTGAACATATTTCAAAAGGCAGCTTGTGAAGGCAAAGCAAAGTATTATAACAAAAATGTGCAAAGAGCTGGAGTCAGAAAATCAAAAAAAGGAGGAACTTACTCAGAATTTCTCAACCTGAAGGGACTAAAGAACAAGTTCAAACCACGAGTTGCAATACTTAAGGATGCTAAGGGAAATATATTAAATGATCCAAGAATCATCAAAAGAAGATAGAAGGAATACACAGTGTCACTGTACCAAAAAGACTAGCTGATACAGAATCTTTTCAGGAAGTAGCATATGATCAAGAGCCAATGGTGATGCAGGAGGAAGTTCAAGTTGCTCTGAAAGAATTGGCAAAAAAATAAGGTCCCAGGAACTAATGGAATACCAAATATCACATTTAAATAAATAGATTCAGCCCTGGATGTGCTCATCAAGTTGTGCCAGGAAATCTGGAGGACAGCTATCTGGCCAACTGACTCGAAAAGAATAATATCTCTTCTCCAAAAAGGAGATCCTACAGAATGTGGAAATTATGAAACAATATCACTAATACTATATGCAAGCAAAACATAGATGAACGTTATCAAAGAATAACTAGAACAACACATTGACAGAAAATTGCCAGAAACATAAACTGAGTTTAGAAAAGGTCATGACACAAAGGACATCATTGCTGATGTCAGATAGATGATGGCTGAAAGTAAAATACCAGAAGGTTGTCTATTTGTCTTTTACCAACTATGCAAAAGTATTTGACTGTGTGGATCAAAACTTGTGGCCAACATTGAGAAGAAGGGGAATCCCAGAAAACCTGATTTTGCTTAGTTTGTGAAACCAGTATCTAGACCAGGAAGCTGTTATTCAGATAGATGAAGTGAACACAACACTGTATAGTTCAAAATTGAGAAAAATGTGTCAACAATGTATCTCTTCTCCATACGTTTTCAATCTATATTTGGAACAGATGATTCTGGAGGTTGAACTTTATGAAAAAGAATGTGGCATCAAGATTGGAGAAAGGATCATCAACAGCCTGTGTTATGCAGATGACACAACCTTGCTTGTCAAAACTGAGCAGGACTCGAAGTGTTAGCTGAAGAAGGTCAAAGATTGCAGGCTTCCTTATGGATTGCATCACAACACCAAGAAAACATAAATCCTCACCACCTGGCCAACTGGCAATATCGTGATAGATCAAGAAGAGATTGAGGCTATTAATTACTTCATTTTGCTTGGGTCCACAGTCAACATTCTTGGCACCAGCAGTAAGGAAGTCAAAAGATAAATTGCACAGGGAATATCTGCTCTCAAAGATGTCTACAAAGTGCTAAAGAGAAAATACTGTCAGTTTAGAGAACTAAAGTGGTCTTGATCCAGGCATGGTCATCTCAATTTCTTGCTATGCGTTTGGGAGCTGGATAACAGAAGGATAATGATAACACTTTATCTTCTTTGAACTACATCTGTAGAAATTAACACTTTCCAAGAACTATATCTGTGGATGAGATTTTGTAAGTGTCTTCCCTGGCATCTGCAGTAGGCTTATACTTTTGTGTTGGTGCTTGATTGTGTGTGTGTCTCAGTGCATGTTTCTGTGCTTCCTAATGCTGTAAATCTTAATGGGAGGAGACTATCTTTCCTCTGTGGAGCAGGGGGCGGATTAGAGCCAATGACGTTTTGGCGAACAGCAAAACTCTTTAAAATAGTAAGTTGCCAGATCCCTCTGACTGCTAGACTTCTCTGGCCACCAGACTTCTCCTGTGGGAAGCGTGCAGAAACTGTCTTCACCCAATAAATACCACCCCACCACCCCTGTGACAAGAATATCAGAGTCACAGGAGAGTGAAGAGGAAATGGGAGGAGAGAGGGGATAGGAGGGCTGAGCCATCCAACCAGAGGGGATGGGAGGTGCTATAGGTGTAAGGAAAGGGAATTGAACTGGATGCTTCCAGGGTGGGGTAAGGATGCAAAACAAACACATTCACTGAAGGGTTGGGCCCCTGAGACTAACACCTGATCACTCATCAGCTCTTTTGGGTAAAATTCTAGTCTGTTAAATATTGCTCTGAAGTTGAGCACCTAAATTAAGACAGACTATGGAAGAAGGATTGGACCTCTACTTATGAAATAACAGGGCTTTGGAAACCCTTTATACAACAGTGCACACCTAAGTTAGGCTAGTAGATACAGCACTGGAGGCTGAACCTTCATATTGGGAATCACTAAGGAGGAAGAACAGTTTCAAACAGATCCTAATGGTTGGAAGGTGGAATGTGAGAAGTGTGAATGTAGGAAAAGTGGAGATTGTTAAGGAAGAAATGGAATGCATATATATTGGCATACTAGGCATTGGTGAAATGAAATATATTGACATAGGGCATTTTGAATCAGACAATCGTATCATCTATTATGTTAGAAATGGAAAAAAATTAGATAAAACAGGATCACTTTGACTTTTAAAAAGACCATTTCTAGATCCATCTTGAAATGCAATGTTGTGAATGACAGGTTAATATTCATATGTATACAAGGAAGACCTGTTAATACCTTTATCATTCAAATTTATACACTGCCTGAGCCAAAGAGGAGGATATAGTTGACTTCTACAAACTGTTGCAATTGGAAATTGATGGAACATTCAAACAAGACTGGAATATAAAAATTGGGGAAAAGAAAGAAGGATCAGTAGTTAGGAAAAGTGGATATAGAGACAGAACTGAGGCTAGAGACGGAATGATTCTGTATAATCTATGATTTATTCATTGAATTATAAGAAACATAAATAGGGGCTATACACATGGACTTCACCTGATGACAGCCTACACAGGAATCAAATTGATTATATATGTTGGAAAAATCATTGGAGAAGCTCAATACCACCTGTGAAAACTAGGCCAGATGCTGATTATGGAACAGATCACCAGCTAACAACTCATATACAGGTATAAACTGAAGCTAAAGAAAATATAATCCAATCCACAAAAACCAAAGTTTGACCATGAGTCTATCCCTCCTGAATTTAAAGACCATCTCAGGTACAATTTTGAAGCCTTTAACACTAATGAGTGAAGACCAGATGAGCTGTGGGAGGAATATCATCCATGAAGAGTGTGAGAGGTCATTATAAAGATGGAAGAAGAAGAAATGACCCAAAGGGATGTTAGAAGACATGCTGAATATTCCACTAGAGCACCGAGGGGTCAAAGCAAAGGAAAGAAATCAAGACAAGAAGCTGAACAAAATATTTCAAAGGGAGTGCTCATGGTCTAGTGGGTAAGAAGTTGCACTGCCAATCCAAAGGCAGAGGACTAAAATCCATCAGCTCTTCTGAGTGAGGAACATGTTCAATCTCCTCTGTGTGATTTACAGTCTCTGAAAACCTTCTGGCGGGACAGCTGTGAGTTGGCTCCAACCTGATGGTATCTAACGATAACAACAATGTTGCACTTCACGATAGATTTTAAAATGTTCTTTTTGATGAAGAATGTGATGCCAATCATCTTCCATTTGCAATTCCCAGTATTGTTGTTGTTGTTTGTTGTCAAGTTGACTATGACTCATAGTGACAATGGTTCAGATCTCTACCCTATCCTAAACTCACTTCACTGTCTCTGACACGCTGGACCCCATTGTCACAGTCACTGTATCAATACATCTCTTCTAGGTTCTCCTTCTCCTGTGCTAACCCTCCACCCTTCCAAGCATAATGTCTTTCTCCAAGGACTAGTGTTTCCTGGCAACATGCCCAAAATATGTTTCAAAATCCTTGCCTCCAAGGAGCACACTGGTTTTATTCTCTCCAAGACAGACTTGTTCTCTCTCTTGGCAGTCCATGGTATGTGTGTTTAATATTGTACTCCCCCACTACAACCTAAAGACATTGATTGTCCTTCTGTCAGCCTTAGTCATTGTCCAGCTCTCAGATGCATAGTAAGCAATTAGAAGACCATAGCCTGGATAACACACACATTCCTCTCTGTATCTGTTGTTCATAGGGTAGCTATGGTTCATACTCAACTTGATGGCCCCTTAAAGCAACAATAATAACATTGTTGCTAATGGGCAGCTTGGGGGTTGCTTGGTGGTTTAGTTTATAACAAGTTGTCCTTCTAATCCTAAGGCTGCACATTTCTGTGGTGATTTGAATACATAAATAATGCCTCAGAGAAAAGGTGGACATCCTCCTTCCATTGCCATTTATACCCTGCAAAATCTGATGGCGAATTTCTCTGACTTGGACTGACTTGACAGTGAGTTTTATAGCTGGGGTCAGATGATATATCATTGCTGTTTTGATTTAGGCAATGGTCTTTTTAATCACTTGCCATACATCTGAGAGCTAGGTGATAAATAAGGCTGACAAGAATAATTGATGCCTTTGAGTTGTGCTGTTGTAAAGAGTACTGAATATTCTATGGACTGGCAAAAAAAACAGGTATATCTTAGAAAAAATGCAGAGTGTTCCTTGGAACTAAAGATAGTAAAACTTCGTCTCTCAAACTTTGGGCATGTTGTTTAGGAAAATCATTCCTTAGAAAGAGGCATCATACTTGAAAAGGTCAGTGAATGAGAGATAGCCTTCCAAGCAGATGGACTGACACAATGACTATAGCAGTGGGCTCAAGTGTGTCAGAGATGATGAGGATGGCACAAGATAGGACAGGGTTCAGGTCTGTTGCTCATAGATTCATTATGAGTAGTCCTCAACTTGATGACACCTAACAACAACATCTAATTATTTCAAGTCTTTTCAATGTTATCCATAATTTGAAATGAGTCACATAGTTAAATACCGTTGCATATTCAATAAAATACAGGTAAACATCTCTCTGATAGTTTCTGCTTACAGTCAAAATCCATCTGACATCAGCAATGACATCTTTGTACCACACAGCCTCTTCTGAATGCAGATTAATTTCTGGCAGTTCTATACCCACATGCTATTCCAATACTGAATGATTTTCAGCAGGATTTTACATGAATATGATATTAATAATATTATTTAATAATTTCCTCACTTACTAGATAAACTGTTTTTTGGGATTGGAATAAATAGGCATTTGTTTTGGTCCATTGCCCAGGTAACTGTTTTCCAAATTTCTTGGCATAGACTAGGGATAAGAGCCAGAGCTGCATCTGTCCAATGGACACCTCAATTGGTATTCCATCAATTCTTGGGCCCTTACTTTTTTCCAGTGCCTTCAGTGCAGCCTGAACTTCTTTGATCACCATCAGTTATTAAGCATATATTGTTTCCTGAAAAGGAGCAGTGTCAACAAATTATTTCTAATATGTGACTCTGTGTATTCTTTCAAACTTTTTTAAAAAACGAAATTTTTATCTTATATTGGTTTGATACAAAGTTCTTCTTCTTTTAATCTATCCTGAATCATTTAAGATTTTGCCAGTAGAATCTTCTAGTATTGAAACTCAAAGCTTGAATTTGTTTTTCAGTTCTTTTGGCTTGAAAAATGCCAACTATATTCTTCCATTTTGTTTTCTAATTCTAGCTCTTTGTACATTCTTTTATTGTTATACAATTCCCTCCCTCAGGCGACTTACTATGCAGCTCTTATTTTGGGCTGTTGTCATGCAAATAATACCTAATCATATATTCCATTTAAGCAGTTCTCTCCCTTATTTGTTTTAATGCAGTGTACATTATTTATCCTGTCTTTTCTTTGTTTCCACCGAACCCTGATGTCAGTCCTGTTTTATAACAGTGGCATCAGGCAGTATTTGTCCTTTTTGTGATTGAGATATTTCACTCAGCATAATATCTTCTACAGTCACCCATTTTGTATAATATTCCATGAATTTCTGGTTTTTTCAGTGCTACATAGTATTCCATTGTATGAATACACCACAGCTTCTCTATCCATTCATTTGTTGATGAGCACTTGGGTTGTTTCCATCTCTTTGATATTATGAACAACACAGCAATAAACATGGGTGTGCATATAGATCAGTTGGCCTAGTGGACAGAAAGTGATGATACCAAGCCAAAGGTGGGTGACCCTAATCTGCAGCCCTCAGGCCTGTCTTTAACTGTTTTTGGTGATATATTCTTGGTCTGTCCACTTGCTGTACAGAGGTAACTCATGATTGCTGTGAAGCTGAACACTGTGACACTGATGTGTCATATGCAATAATGGTTACCCATGGTGGACAGTGTTGGGTGGAGCTCCCTAATTAAAACAAGCTTGGAAGCAGGAGTGGCCTGAACAAGCTTGCCTTTGGAAACCCTGTGAACCTGGAGACAGGACAAAAGTTATACAAGTGTCCAGGTCTTTTGTTCATAGGGCCACGATGAGCAGCCTACAACTTGATGGCACTTAACAACAAAATACAACAGCGATTAAAAAAGAGATTCTATTTAAAATAAAAAAAAAGAATCCCTATAAAAAAGATTCCCTTATGGGTTTTTGCCTGCTTATTTGTTTTCAAGACCAGATTTGACTTATAATGAACTTTCTTACTCTTTTATCCTAGAGACTTAAACACAACCATAACTTTTTACCATAATAACCTTATTTATTTATTTATTTTCTTTTAATTTTTAACCTTGTTTGAATCTTCATTAGTAAAGTGTGTCTAGACTAGGTTTTATGTAAGGGAATTATGATTATGTTGTAGTACATGCCTTTTTGTTTTCCTGAGATAACTAATTTTAGTAACTGATCTTGTTCCTTGCTTTGGGGGTGTGTGTGTGTATGTGTGTTAATTTTTATTTTATACTGGTTAACATACAAAGTTCATAAGGTTCATATACATTGTTTTTCACATTGGATCTTTCCCTTTTCCTTTCCCCGTTTCTCTCTCCACCCATCAAATTGTGTGACTATGTTTAAGCATTCCCCTTGTATTCTCATACTCAACTGAAAGAGTTTTGATTCTTGTTGTTGTTGTTATGTGCAATCGAGTCATCTGCGACTCAGAGCAACCCTACGTACAATAACTTTGAATCCTGCTCTACCATAAGCCAACCTGGCTATCTCTGACACACCTATCCCCATTACCCCAGTCACTGAGTCAATCCATCTCATTGAGGTTCTTCCTTTCTTGCACTGTACCGCCACTCTCCCAAGCATAATGTCCCTCTCTTAGGACTGGTCCCTCCTTGGAACGTGCCCAAAGTATGTCAGATGGAGTCTCAGAATCCTTGCCTCCAAGGAGCAGCCTAGTTTCACCCTCTCCAGGATGAAACTGTTTGCACTCTTAGCAGCCTGTGGTATGTCTAATACTCTTCTCCATCACCCCAGCTCAAAGGTATCAGTACTTCTTCTACCATTCCTAATCATTGTCCAGCTTTTTGACACATAGCTCATCATTGTGAAGACCATGGCCTGAATCAGGCACACCTTAGTCTCTAGACTTACATCGTTGCTCTTCAGTACTCTGGCAATGTCCCTGATGATGGACTTTCCCAATGCGATTCATTTTTTTATTTCTTGGCTGCTGATACCAAGAGTGTTGACTGTGGGGTCAAGCAAACTGAAGCTGTTAAAAATCTCAGTCTCTTCATCATCTATCATAATTTCTTAGCCCTAATATAACCCCTCTATAAGCTCCAGACTTAATAGTGCTTCTGTCATGCATGAAGTTTCTCCAGTGCTCAACTTCCACATGTAAGGGCACAGCATAACAATACTGAGGAGCTTGCGGCTTCCCCTAGAAACCATCCTTCTAAACAATTTTGTGGTAGACTGATTCAAATAGATATTTCATTCATGAAAAGATTGTTGTGGCACCGTGGAGGAATGATTTCTGAAGAGTTCTAAGAAAATAAAATCTTTTCAGTAGATTCTACTAGAGTAAACCCATTTTTTCCCTACAAAATTGACTTTTGAGCTATTTAGTTGCTTTTGTGTAATTTTCACTGTATTTTATTGATTGTTAGCATCACTAACTCATTAACATCATAATCAAATAATTGAATTGTTATGTTTTTATTGTGTCTGTCATCCAGTTTATACTATGAATAATAGCTCTGAACCCTGTGCTACCTTGAGCCAATCACACTGTCTCTGACACACCTGTTCCCCAAATAAGGCTCAGTTTCCAGTTCTTTATCTACTAGGCTAAGCATGCTCAATCGTTAATAGGTTTCAAAGGCCTGCTATTTTAGAGGCAGATGGCAAATCCTTCTTCCTAGTCTGTCTTCCTTCGGATCTTCAGCATTAATATAATATCTGAGAGACAAGAATGTATGGTTCAACAGTCATTAAAAGAGACTATACATGACCACAAACCTCTTTTAGAATTGGGGTACTCTTAAACATTTAAATATACATTTGACTTAAAAACTCATTCAAAATTTTAATCACTTAGGACGAAGAGTTGCAGCACTGAATTATTTGTAGAACTCAGTAATAGATTCTGCAAACTTTCTTTGGGAACTAAACTGCTATTAGCTGCCATAATTATATACCTTTTCAAAGTTACTCAGAGATGCTGTCATTATATTTGTTTGTTTGTTTTTGGACATTCTTAAAAAGAATTCTGTAAAAAAAAGAAATAAAATTATAAAGATGAGGATCAGTAAGATCTTGTAGGAATGAAGAAGCCTAGTTCAGTCAGTTCTCTGAAGAATATAAAAAGTTGTGCGAAAGCACATGTGTTCAGATAAGCAATGACAAAATTATTATATAGTGAGAATACTATATATAGAGAGAATGTATCCCAATCGAATCGTGGTTAGATGAAAATCTTCAGAAAAATGAACATAGCAGGCATTTGAGAGTTGATAAAACTTACTGGGACATTCAGTGTGTGCCCTCCCCACAAACAATCACTACTTCCAATGCTCAGGGAAAACAGAATATAAGGAAGGGGAATAATAAAATAAATAATAATAAAGGGAACATTTCACATAACCAACATTATAATCCACTCCAATCCTTTGTCCTGATAAGCAAACAACAACAACATCAAAAAACAAACAAAACCCATTATAATCTGCAGAAATCTTTGTAATTGTGATTGCATATTGTGATGCCTTAAAATCAAAGGTTTAGCAGCCATTAAAGCAAGTTCTTCAGCTTTTATTTTCTTCTTCTTTAAATCTTTCCTGGCTAAAAAGGTAAGACACTGGTTTCCAATCCGGATATTAAATTGATAGTTTGTCTTGTTGAAAGCAATGATACATTTATGACAATTTCTCTTTAAAAATAGGAAGGAATGGGAGAGGAATTAAGAAAACCAGTGGAGACCTGAAAACTAAAAAGTTGGGGTAATTGAGGGCATAGATCAATGATGATCAGTATTATAAAATGCCATGTATGGGAATGATCATATGAAACACAATGTATATTTATGCAAACCAATATAAAAAAATGTAAAAATAGAAAAAGGAAATGGATGTCAACTTACATCCCATAACTGTTGAGAAAAGAATACTGTTGAATCTCTTTCCTGGTCCCAAGGGTGATTCCAAAATTACGAGTGTTAGAAAATGCAGTCCACCTCTAACAAACAAGCTTGGAAGCAGGAGTGGCATCCACTTCCGTAAACAGCTTGCCTCCAGAAACCCTGTGAACCTGGAGAAAGGATGAAAGTCATGCACACAAATGTGGAGAACTTGCATTCATAGGGTTGCTATGAGTCGCCTACGACTCGATAGCACTTAACAACAACAACCACCATTTTAAATTTCACTAAAGCTATGATATATTGTAAAAATATTTTGTTAATGTTTTGGTATCAATTGTGTGATTTCTCAAGTTAATTTATTGAATACAATTTTATACATAATTGCGAAAAAATGTTATTTTTTCCAAGAACTGGGCCCTCCTAGCAACATACCCAAAGTATGTGAGCTGGTGCTTCGAAATCCTTGCCTGCAAGGGCAAATTTCGTTTGACCTTCTTCAGGGCAAATATGTTTGCTTTCTTGGCAGTCCTTGCTATGTTCAATACCCTTCTCCAGCACCAAAACTCAGAGGTATTGATTCTTCCTCTGTCATCCTTATTCCTAGGATAGCTCTCTTATGCATAACATGTTATTACAAAGATGATGGCCTGATTCAGGTACTCCTTAGTTTTCAGACTGATATCATTGCTTTTTAACACTCCTCTGGGATCCTTGATAACAGATTTTCCCAGTGCAATTCATCTTTTGATTTCCTGACTGCTGGTGCCAAGATTGTGGAACTAAGTAAGATGAAATTGTTAAATAATCTCAATCTCTTCTCCATCTTTATGGTGTTGCCAATTGGCCTACTGGTGAGAACCTTTGTTTTCTTGGTGGGCATCAACGCAGGGAGAAAGATTCTGAATGAGATGGATTGATAGAGTAACTGGGATAATGGGAGTAGGTGTTTCAGAGACAGTGAGATTGGCTCAAGGTAATGCATGGTTCAGAGCCATCATGCATAAAATCACTATAAATCACAATTCACTCAATAGCACCTAACAACGATATCTTCTCATGGTTGGTATTAGTCTTATAAGAGATTAAACAGCTTTTAGAATCCGTTATATTGGCCTCAATAGCTGATTTTGGACACTGTGTGTATGGCAATTGACAATATGGAATAAGACATGTGTACAGGGGAAAGAAAAAGGGAAATATGTATCAGTGAATGAATAAAAAGCCATACTTTCAGTAAACTTTCACCAAAATTGAAATAATAATTAAAAATTAAAAAGCTGAATTTGGAGCTATTTTTTTCCCCTTATGAGTCACACCAAAAAAACTGGTTTTGAGATTTGTTTTATTTAGAAGTTTGACAAAATAGTAAAATCTATTTAATAAAAAGCTTATTTATTTCTTTATGAAAATGTCAGTTTTATAATTTTTCTCTTAGGAAATGTTTATTATTATTTACATTATTGAAATTGTTGACAAAAATTTATTTATAATAGTTGTAATATTTGTTGTATTAGTTTTAGTATTGTAATGCATTGTAATATTTGAAGTGTCATTCTTTTACTAATTTTTCCTATTAGTCATTCGTGATTTATTTGTTATTTATTAATATTTCTGACTTTTGAGGGAATTTTTTGTGTATCTCTTATTTTATATTTCATTATTTTCTGGTCTTATTACTTGTATCACTTCACTTCTCTCTGCTTAATTCACTCACCTTTTCCTCCTTTTTCAAAGTAGACCTGTAGGCCGTTAATTTACGCAAATTAAAAGAAATACCAGTTTCTACATACTATACATTTATGCTATACATACATTTATTAAGAACACATAAAATAGTAATTTACAAAATCATTGCTTCTGCATGCTGCATAATATTTCGTTGTGTGAATGTACCATAATTTCTCACTCCATTCCATTGTGATTGAGCATTTGGGGCTGTTTCCATGTTCTTTCTATGGTGAATAATGCTGCTATGAACATTGGTGTATAACTCTTAACATGGGAGGGACTGGACAGCATTATGCTGAGTGAACTAAGTCTCATAAAGACAAACACTGTATTAGACCATTATTATAGAACAAGGGTAAGGATCGGGGTGGGGGCCTTCATCATAGGGTGACACAATGTAATGAGTGGAGGGAGGGATGGATAAAGACAAGCAGATGAATCGAGTGTAAAAAAAACAATATATAGGAATTTTAAGAATATATATAAAGCAGTATAATAATTCTTAACATATTTCAAAGTATATATTCTCTTATAACAATGTAATTTAACTAGAATTTCTATTTAAGAGTTAGATAAAAATACTAAATTATTTGGATGTTAACCAGTGTACATTTCAAATTCCCATGTATGAATTAAGTCAGTAACAATGAAAATGAAGCATATTTTGAAATAAGTAGGGGCAAAATATTTAATGCAACAAAAGGGTTCTTTAAAGAAAAATTCATCAATTTAATGTGCATGTTTCTAAAGAAGAATGCTTGAGCTAATGATACAATTAATTGTCTTCTTAAGGCAAAAAAGTACAAATTAAAGGAATAAATCGTAAAGCTAAAATGAAAGGAAAGAGAAAAGAAATAAATGGTTATATACAATGACAGTGTCCAGCTAAACCTGAATGCATTTTGTATTATCCTAAATATAATAGTGAAGTAAATAACTTTCCAAATGAGCAGTGACAAGGAGTTCCCTATATCAGCAGAGTCTCCAAATTGTTCATCTTTTAAAAATATTATAAACTTATTATGACCACAAGCATTGAGTAGATTATTAAGACTTACGTAGTAGAAGAAAAATCTGTGCCACCCGCTTGCAGATTACTTTATTTTTTATACCATAGACAATAGGGTTGAGTGCAGGTGGCACGAGTAGGTAGATGGTAGACAGAAGAATGTGGGTAGAGGGAACAACATGCCCAAAACGGTGGCTGAAGAATGAGAAGAAAGCAAGAATATAAAACTCAAGAAAGACAAACATATGTGGCACACAGGTGTTAAAAGCTTTGAGCCGTGCCTCTTTTTGAGGTAGAAGAAAAACAGCCTTGAAAATAAGGACATAGGAAACAAGGATAAAAACCATGTCAAATCCCAGGATCGTAAAGCCAACAAAGAGACCACATATTTTATTGACACGAATGTCTTCTGCAGCCAGCTTGACCACAGCCATGTGCTCACAGTAAGAATGAGCAATTACAGTCGAATGGAAAAGATGAAGTCTTTTGATTAGAATGGGTAGGAGACCAACCAGCACTGTTGCCCTGATGGCCACCACCACCATCATCCAAACCAGCACAGAAGGTGTAAGGATAGATGTGTGTCTTAACGGGTCACAGATAGCAACATAGCGGTCAAAGGCCATTGCCAGCAGGATACCAGATTCCATGCACTGTAAAGTGTGGATGAAGAAGAGCTGAACTAAACAGGCATTAAAGGCCATGGAGAAAGAGGCAAACCAGAAGATAGCCAACATCTTGGGAGCAATAGCTAGACAGAGCCCAACATCAGTGGCAGCCAGCACTGCCAGGAAGATGTACATGGGCTGATGGAGGCTGCGTTCTGCAGGAATGATGACCAGTAAAATGATGTTTCCCAGAAGAGCCAGCAGACACACTGCAAAGAAGGGAAAGCCAATCCAAAACTGTACATGCTCTAGTCCAGGAATGCCAATCAGAGTCACTGTCTTGGGGTCCAGATACGACAAGTTGAAGGATGCCATGGAGATTTATTGACATCGTGGCTCACCAGTCATCTTGATACCTCAAGAAAGTGGCCTTGAATGAGAAACAAAAAGAGCACACTTTCATTTTATTCAGAAACATTGAGGACTGAACAAAAAGTGCCTCACTTTGGGTAGTAACGTGGACAGGATCTACTCTATATCTCAAGATAACAGAAACAAATACTTTTTTTAACACTTTCACTAAAGCCCTCTAAAAAAAGAAAACATTTTTTTAAAAAAAGACTTTCAGAATTTCTTACTTCTTGTAGAAAGAACCATGACTCTGAGAGTACTGTTCTTTTTATCTTCTTTCCATGAACTCCAGACTGAGTTGCCTGAAAAGCACATAATTAGCGTTTTCTTTTTTATTTTCTTCTGGATTCCAGATCAATTTTGCTGCATTTAAAACTGTCCCTTGTCTCTTTTTTAGGTCTCAGAATAGACTCTCCCAGTAATCCCCTGAGCATTAGGGGATAATCCTTTGAGAGCTTTCTCTGCTCTTGGTCTCAGGGAACAGGTTATTTTTTCCTGAGTGTTTGGAATTGGTTATTAAATAAGTTTTGCTAGGGGAGCATTAAGCTGTCTAAAACACGTTTATGCATTAAAAAAAATAAAGTCTCTGTCAGGACACTAAGTACAGCTCTGGAGTTTTGAAAAAGATGGTATGATTTCAAAGAACAGAAAAAAAACGAAGTCCAACCTACATCTTTAGGGAAGTCTCTTCACAAATGCTTGTGGGGTTGGAGTGGAAATCTTTGCAGGAAAAGACGATATGTACTTCTGCATACCAACTCTAAAGAGTAAATGAAACTGGTCTCAAATACAGAGCTAACACTTGGAGAAACTTTTCAGCTCATTGGCAAGATTAAATCCCTCTTAAGAATTACCTTTTCTAACAGCAATTATTTTCATTTCATTCTGTTCTTACCATATATTCTAAAGAAAACCTTTTTTTGATGGCGAGTAGGTACAGGATATAAAAATTTATTTCCAGATCATCTTTCCTCTATACTCAAATAAAGCAAGATGAGCTAGCTTGTGCCAAACAAGTCTTGATACATATTATTGATTAAATGATAAACTGAGTTCCAGAAACAGACATGATTGAGGAAGCAATTTTTATAACCATTTATTCAAACAATCTGTACTTCTACTATTTTGCTACAAAATGAATGGCATGTCCTGTTTGTGTGTTATTCGTGTATTGTATCTCTGTTGAATTGTCACTTCTCTATATCTCATTTTTGGCTCCCTTGGTGGTTTTGGTCTTTTGGTGGTTTTTTTGTTTGTTTGTTTGGGTTTTTTTTACAGTCAACTATAATTTTGGAACTTTTGGTTTTCACTCCCATTGCACAAAAAGATCTGCACATCAACCATTTCCATTCTGGTAACTTGGATGGTTTCTGCTCAATGACACAAAAATAAAAATGAACAATCTTCTCCCTTGCTATTTACTGTTTCCAAAAACCTGCTGGTGGGTCACCTGAATTGGTTATAAATGGATAGGAAAGGAGATATTTTTTTGCTGTTGTTGAACCCATATAAAGGGAGCTCTAGTCCAAAGCAAATTGTGTTGCTAATCCAAAGGCCAAGCCTTCCTAGTGGTTCAAAATCACCAGTGTCTCTGAGGGAGAAAGATGGGCAGTCTCCTTCCAGGAGATGTACAGCCTCAGAAAACCAAAGGAGGGTAGGCTCTTTATCAATTCTGACTAAATGGCAATATTTTATTACATTCCTATTTTAGTTTTTATCTGTGTACGAATGTTTTTGACAAGAATCTTTTCTCATTGCCATCAAATCAAAACTGGTCCCTAGCTGATCCTGCAGCAGATTTTCAGATGTTATAAATTACATGAAAGAAGATAGCCTATCTTTTTCTTGCAGAACAATTGACAGAAAGGCAGCAACTTTGGGTTAACAGTACATCTCCTTATAGACTACACTACCAGGGCTCTCTAAGTATTGAAATTACTAATTAAAAGTATAATAAAAATATAAGTTGCTTTGAGTTAATCCTGACCTGTGACAATACGTTGGTCTGGTGGCCTAGTGGAAGAGAGCTGTACTGCCAATATAAAGACATATGGTTCAAATCCACAAACTGCTCCAAGGGAGAAAGATGTGCAATCTCCTCCTGTGCATTTACTTGCCTCTGAAAACACACCAAACCATCTACTATAAGTCAACTCCAAGTGGACAGAATGTAACATCAATAGCCATTTGCCATTACCACATGTTGCAGAAATAAACAGCCCTCCCTAGCATTTCTCCTGCACACAGGCCATCAAGCCAGTCCTTTTCTCTAGGTGCCTTCAGTACCACCAACTCAAACCACCAACCTTTTAATCAATAGTGAACTATTTAACTTTTTGTATTACTCAGATACTCCAAGACACAGTGTTGTTGTGTCCTTTAGAATTGATTCTGACTCCTAGTGACCTTAACAGACAGGATAGAACTTCCACCAGACCACCAGGCTTCTCCTACGGAGTGAATAGCAGATTGAAAATATTAACTTTTTAGCATTTTAGGACTTACCTATTCTTCTCTGAAAACTCCATAAAGATAAAGAATTGTGAATAATATAAATAAAATTATTTCTCTCCTCTCCCATTTTTTTTAGTAATAGACCTTGTTACTGCTGTTAAGTGCTACTGAATAGTCTCTGACCTATAGTAACCCTATGTACAACACAACAAAATGTACCTGATTTTGCATGAGCCGCGCAATCTCTGCTGTGGTTAAGTTCATGGTGCCATCACTACATCAACAGACTATACATTTTTGAGTGAATGGTAAGGTTATTATATATAATGGTGATATTTACTAGAAACATATGTCGTGAATCTATATATGACAAATTCTGGCCAATGTAAACAAAGTGTTGTGAATGATTCCCAATACTTTTCTAGTTTGGACTTTCCAGTATGTACTTTCTTCTTTTACCATTATTGAATATATACTTTGACTAGAGTATTGCTATTATGCGCTATCAAGCTAGTCCTCCAATGGGTTTTCAGAAGCTGTAAATTGCACAGAAGAAGAGTATTCATCATACACACAAAAAGAAAGGGCTCAATAAAACCAGGCACAAAATAAAGAGAAGAATGAAGAGAGGATCAAAGACAGGGAATTTAATAAGCTTGTTTTAACACTATCATCTTCCTCTTGGTGAGATCAACCTGATATCAGATTGTGGTTAGTTATTGTGTACTGAACAGTCAGAACACTGACCCTTCAGCAGGTTTTTAGAGCCTGTTCATCCTATGGAACAAGACTGTTCATACTTCTCCCATGGAGTAGTTGGTAGCCTCAAATCTCATGCCTTTGGGATTGGATCTCAGTTTCTGGCTTACTTTCTAGTCATTGGAATCCCTACCTTTCTGAATCCTGAGATGTTGTTTTATTCCTATCCTCATATCCAAGCTCCTTCTATGCTATAATTTTAAAAAAAAAATTATTTTTTGCATTAAAAGGGCTTTTTCTTCTATTCATATACATCATAATTCACACATTCCTTCATTTCACATTGTGTTTCATATGATCTTTCTCATACATTGTCTCTTATAAAGTTAGTAACCACTGATCTATGCCCACTATTACCTTGTCTTTTTCAGATCCCACTGGATCTTTCCTAATTCCTTCAACCACTCCCTCTGTCCACTAATCTTTGTAACCTCATGACTTCCTGTGTTCCCCTACACTAAGCCCTGGCTTCTTCCTCTTTGTATCTTACTAGTCTTCCTTCTATTGTTTCAACAATGGTCTTATTCAGTGTTTGTCCTTATGAGACTGAGACAGTTCACATAATATAATGCTCTATAACCTCTCCCTTATCGTATTTTTTTTTAAAAAGGATTTGCTCTTGAGTGTTTCATATTATTCCATAATGTGAATGTGGCAGTTTTTCAACCCATTTGACTGTTGATGAACTGAAATTACACCCTATCATTTTCTCATCAATGTTGTTGTTGTTTGGTGCCATGAAGTATGATTCATAACAACTCTATGAACAACTGACCAGACTCTTGCCCTAGTCTATACCATTCTCCTAATCTCTAACACAATAGAGTTCATTGATGAAGTCACTGTGTCAATCTATCTCATTGGGGTCTTCCTTTCCTTGCCTGACCCCATCTTTCCAAGCATGATGTTCCTTTTGAAGGAATAACCTTGCCTAACTACACATCCAAACTATGAAAGATGAAGCTTCATCATCTTTGCTTCCAATGAGCACTAAGGCTGCACTTTTTTCCAAAACATATCTGTTTGTTCTTTTGGAGGCCCAGGGGATACTCAGTATTCTTAACTAGGACCACAACAAAAAGGTATCAATTCTTCTTCCATAATCCTTATTTGTTGCCCAGCTCTCTGATGTTTAATAAGTTATTAAGAAGACCATGCACTACTCCCAAATACAGCCAGAAATACACAATCTGAAGAGGATAAGATTGATGAATGGGACCTTTCAGATATTAAATCTCTGTGTGCACCAAAAACTTTTCCCAAAAGAGTTAAAAAGAAAACCTACTTACTGGGAACAAACATTTGATAATACCATCTTAGACAAGGATCTCATCATGAAAGTTTTACAGAATCCTAAAGAGCCTCCGGAAGAAAAAGACTGATAGTCCAATTACAAAATAGAAAAACACATGGAAAGAATTTTCACAGAGGAAAATATGCAGATGGTCAACAGACACATTTAGAAATGCTCAAAATCACTGGTAATTAAAAAAAGCAGCAAATCAAAACTACAATGAGATACCATGTTATCCCAGTAGCAGTAGTAAAGTTTAGCAGGGCAGCAAATAATAATTGTTGGAGAGGATGTGATGGGAAAGGAACTCTTGTACACTGTTGGTGGGATTGTAAAATGGTTCAAGCACTCTGGAAAACAGTTTGGTGTTTCCTCAAAAAGCTGAAAAGAGGTCACGTTAGGGGAGGGCCTGCGCACGCGCAGAAAAGGGGGCGGGGACTCGGCTTGTGTTGCTGCGGAGAACCAGACACAGTCCTGCAGCGGCAGCAGATCTTACAGCCACCTGACAATGTCGTCTAATTTAGTAGAGCAGCCGCCACCCCTGCACAACAACAACAATAACTGCGAAGAAAGCGAGCAGTCTTTGCAGCCTCCAGCCGGCCTCAACAGTTCCTGGGTGGAGCTAGCGATGAATAGCAGCAATGGCAATGATAATGGCAATGGGAAAAATGGTGGGCTAGAACATGTACCTTCCTCATCCTCTATTCACAATGGAGACATGGAGAAGATCCTTTTGGATGCCCAACATGAATCAGGACAGAGTAGTTCAAGGGGCAGTTCTCACTGTGACAGCCCTTCCCCACAAGAAGATGGACAAATTATGTTTGATGTAGAAATGCATACCAGCAGGGACCATAGCTCTCAGTCAGAAGAGGAAGCTACAGAAGGAGAGAAAGAAGTTGAGGCATTGAAGAAAAGTGTTGAGTGGGTATCTGACTGGTCCAGTAGACCTGAAAACATTCCACCTAAGGAGTTCCACTTCGGGCACCCTAAACGTTCTGTTTCTTTAAGCATGAGAAAAAGTGGAGCCGTGAAGAAAGGGGGGATATTCTCTGCAGAGTTTCTTAAGGTGTTCATTCCATCTCTCTTCATTTCTCATGTTTTGGCTTTGGGACTAGGCATCTACATTGGAAAACGACTGAGCACGCCTTCTGCCAGCACCTACTGAGGGAAGGAAGAGCCCCTGGAAATACGTGTGACCTGTGAAGTGGTGTCATTGTCACATTAGTTTATTTGAACTTGAGACTATTGCAAGCATGACCCAATTTACCACCCTATTTTTATGTATCCAAGTTCCAGTAACTTGAAATCCAGTATTTTTTTCAAACTCTCTTGAGGCACTTTACTAACCTCATTCCCTTTTTGGCCTGTATGACACTTTAGAATTTCCTAACAGAGTTTACTGTTGTTTAGAAATTACAAGGGCTTCTTTTCCGCAGATATGCCACCAGCAGATTATAATTTTGTCAATAATGTTGTCATTCCCTTTTAGTCACCACACGATTTAGATCTGTATCATTGATGGTATAAATTATACTCTTGTGAGATAACTACCGTTCCTCTCTTTAAATAAGATCAGGTTAGCATATGATAATAAAACTTCATTTGGGGTTTTTTTTTCCTTTAAGGCAAAGGCAAGCTTCCGTAAACTTGAATTTATAGTTATTTTAAAAAGGAAAACAAAAACAACAATCAGCATACACAAAATAAGACACAAAAAAATTTATCCTGGGCAATAAAAGATCTTTTAAACCATCCCAAAAAAAAGCTGAAAAGAGAAATTCTATATGACCCAGCTATTCCACTGCTTGGAATATACCCTGAGAAAATAACAACTGAAACACAAACAGAGACTTGTACAACAGTGTTCATAGCAGCATTTTTCACCATCACAGGAACATGGAAACAGCCCAAATGCCCAACCAAAATCAAAAGAATTGAGAAATTGTGGTATATTCACATAATGAAATACTATGCAGCATGCAGGGGCAATTATTTTGTAAATTACTACCTAACATGGGATGGACTGAAGAGTATTATGCTAAGTGAACTAACTAAGCCTCATAATGATAAATACTGCATAAGACCATTATTGTAGAATAAATACAAGGGTCAAGGGTCCAAGAGGGGGCTTAATCATAGAGTTACATAATTTAATTGGTGGATGGAGGGATGGGTAAATGAAAAGAGAAAGATCTGGTGTGAAAAACAATGTATATAAACTTTATGAACATTGTATGTAACCAGTATTTAAAAAAAAATAGAAGAAGAAGACCTGAATAGGTGTGTCTTAGTCTTCAAACTGACATCATTGCTCTTCAGCACTTTTTTTAGAGTTCCTAGAGAGGGTTAAACCAAGTGCTCCTTGGAGACAAGGATTCTGAAGCTCAAGTTAACATATTTTGGGCAAAATGCAAAGAGGGACCCGTCTTTGGAGAGGGACATTATGCTTGTAAGGGTAGAGGGACAGACCCGGAGGGGAAGAACCTCTTTGAGATAGATTGATTCAGTCACTGGGTAGGTGTGTCGGAGACAATAAGCTTGGCTCAAAATAGAGCAGGTCTCAACAGTATTGTACATAGGGTCGCTATGAGCCACAAGCAACTCAACCACACATAACAACTGACTTGCTTAATGCAAGAATACTTCTTATAGGCAAGGATGGTAAATTTCACCTCTCATACTTTTGGTCACATTGTCAAGAGGCACTAGTCCTTGGAAAAATATATCAAAAATGGAGGTTTAGCAAAAGAGAAGAAAACTCTCAATGAAATGGATTGATACATTGTCATCTTTATTCATTGTCCAGGTGTCTCAGGTAACTGAGAATATCATGGCCTGAGCAGCTGCACTTTAGTCTTCAAACTAGCATCATTGCTTGTTAGCATTTTGGAGAGGTCCCTAATGAAGTTTAAATTAGAAAACAGTGATTTGACAGGGTTGTTTTGTTTTTATTAGATCAAGGCAAGTAAAATTGTCCATGATATAGAGCAGTTTCTTCCGACTCTTGCAGTTTATGGGTTTTGTTGTTAACAGATGCTGTCAAGTCCACTGTAATTCCAAGCAAGTCTATGAACAATAGATAAAAAACCTTGCCCTTTCCTGAAACATCCTCACAGTCTCCACCATTCTCTATCAAGTCCATTGCGGCAGCCATTGTGTCAGTCCATTTCACTGAGGGGCTTCTTTTCTTTCACCAACTTTCTACTTTTGATGTCCTTTTTCTAAGGTTGCGTACCTCCTGACAACATGACCGAAAATATGTGAAATGAAATCGCACTATCTTTGCCTAGAAGGAGCATTCTTGTTCCACCTTCTCCCAAAAAGATTTTTTTTGTTGCTGTTATTTTGCCATTCAGTGGTATGCTCAATGTTTTTGGCAACACCATAATTCAAAAGTACTAGCAGTTCTTTTGTCTTCCTTATTCACTGCCCAAATTTCCACAAGCATGAAGCAGTTGAAAATGCTGTAACTTGCATTCTGTACACCTTAGTTTTTTGTTTTGGGGTTGCTTTTTTTTTAAAAAAAATTATTCCTTTTAATGAAAATTTACAGAGACTTTGGATTTCCACTCATTCACTGTTGCACATTTCTCTCTGCCCACTCCTCCCCCATACACCTTAGTTTTTTAACTAACATCCTTGCTATTCAGAAGTTCATAACAGCAGCTTTGCTTAATGCAGTATGTTGTTTGCTGTCTTGACTTCTGTTTCCATAGGTGTTGAGTTGTTTAGTATTTGGTTTCATGGATAAGAAAAATCTTAAAATAAAAATAAAATTCCTATTATTCTTACCCTATTCTTAGTCAATAGTAGTTTGTGTAGTAATCTTATGTCACAAGGTAACAAGTCAGATAAGACAAGAAAAGAAAAATAGGAATTGGTTTTCTGGTAAACATGTGAGAAACATTTGCTTTGGATTGATTTTTGTTTGTAAATTTTTGTTTTGTAATTTTAATTTATCTTTTATAATTCATTGTTTATTGTTGTTGTTGTTCTTATGTGCCGTCGAGTCGCCTGCGACTCATAGCAACTCTGTGTACAACAGCCCTAAACTCCGCTCTGTCCTGTGCCAATTGCACTGTCTTCGACACACCCATCCCAATTATCTCAGTCACTGAATCAATCCACCTCATAGAGGGCCTTCCTCTCCTGCGCCGTCCCTCCACCCTCCCAAGCATGATGTCCCTCTCTAAGGACTGGTCTCTCCTCACAACATGTCCAAAATATGTTAGACGGAGCCTCAGAATCCTTGCCTCCAAGGAGCCACCTGGTTTAACCCTTTCCAGGACAAATCTGTTTGTTTTCCTAGCAGTCCATGGTATTCCCAATACTCTTCTCCAGCACCACAGCTCAAAGGCATCAATTCTCCTTCTATCCTTCCTGGTCATTGTCCAACTCTCTGATGCATAACAAGTGATTGCGAAGACCATGGCCTGTATCAGACGCACCTTAGTCTCCAGAGAGACACCATTGCTCTTCAGTACTTTGAAGAGGTCCCTAACAGCAGACTTTCCCATGGCAATGCGCCTTTTAATTTCCTGGCTGCTGGTGCCAAGACTGTTGACTATGGAGCCAAGAAAACTAAAGCTGTGTACAATCTCAATCTCTTCACCATCCATCCTGATGCTGCCAATTGGTCCAGTGGTGAGAATCTTTGTCTTCTTGACATTGAGCCTCAATCCATATTGTAGGCTGCAGTCCTTGACACTCTGCAGCAGGTGCTTCAGGTCTTCTTCAGTTGTTTATTATGTGTGTATTATTTTTATTCACAATTGAATCCAATTTTAGCTAGTTTAAGTGATTATTGCGGTGGATTGTTGTGGACTGTTGTCCTTTGAGTCAGGTTCAACTCAGAGACATCTTATGTACAACAAAAAAAATTTTGCCTTCAAAATTGCTGTGATCACTATGTCAACCTACTTCATAAAAGGTCTTCTGAAAGAAAGTTTCACAACTGATGAAAGACATAAAACAAGTAAGCTTAAACATAAATAAAACTTAAAAATATTTTCCAAATGTTGTAATGCATAAAAATGGATAAGATATGATGTTCTGTTTAGAAAGAAGAACAAAATTGGATAAGTTATGGAGTTTTGTTTAGAAATGGAGTTATGAACATAAGAATTCTGCTAGAATATTACTTCTTTGCATTCCTGGTTAATTAATGCAAAGTATATAAATTTATATATTATTCTTTTATGATTTTTAAGCGTTTAGAGGTTTTTAAAAATCATTAACATACTGGGTTAACAAACTTTTTTCATGGCCAGAATATATATTTATTTATTTATTTATTTTATTATTAGGCACAAAACCCAGGCATCTTCAAAATCATTATCTGCAAATCAAACTCCCAGCTAACATTTATTGCTTGGTATTTTCTGGCAAAGCCCCAGAATACGTATACGTATCTCACGGGTCTTGATGCAGTAGACAACTGGATTGAGAACAGGAGGCACCAACAAATAGACATAGCCCATGATGATATGAACAATAGATGGAACATACTTCCCAAAGCGGTGAATGATGGATACTCCCAACATAGGAACGTAGACCAACAGCACAGCACAGATGTGGGAAACACAAGTATTGAGGGCCTTGACTCTTTCCTCCTGGGAGGCAATACTCAGCACTGTGGTCAGAATTTTCACGTAAGATAGCAGGATGAGCACAGAGTCAACCCCAAATGTGATGATTATGACAGTAAGACCTAAAAAGCTGTTAACACGATGGTCAGAACAGGAGAGCTTAATAATATCTGGATGTAGACAATAAGAGTGGGAAAGTACATTGGCTTGACAAAATTTTAATTGCTTGATGAGGACAGGGGCTGGAATTAGGATAATAAATGCCCTTAACACAAACCCTAGAGAAATTTTCACAATGTTAGCACTGCTCAGGATAGTAGTATATCTGAGAGGATTGGAGATGGCTATATAGCGGTCAAAAGCCATTGACAGTAAGATGCCTGACTCTATCATGGAGAAAATGTGGATAAAATACATCTGGGCAAGGCATGCATCAAAGTATATTTCACGATTATTGAACCAGAAAATCCTAAGTATTGTAGGTAAAGTGGTGGCACAGAGACCCAAGTCACTGATGGCAAGCATTGATAGAAAAAGGTACATGGGTTCATGCAGAGATTGTTCCACCCAGATTACCATCAATATAGTACTATTTCCAATAATGGCAATTAGATATAAGGCACAGAAGAGAATGGAGAGCTGAGGATGATAAACTTCCAAGCCAGAAAAACCAGAAAGCAGGAAAAATTGGAAATTACTGCTGTTGAAAAGTCTCATAATTAATATAGTTGAATAGCAAATCTTCCTCCTTAAAATGACAAAGAATAGTCATATAAACATTACAATCATCACTCAGAATGTTATTATCCAATTATTCTGTTTTATTTTTTACCTTAGCCTGATTATTTAATTGAATTATAATCACATCTTTTGAAGTTATAATCAAATAATTACTGAGTAGACATTAGTTTCACATCTACAAACATTGAATATGAACATAAAGTGAATTTTTTCACACTAATGACACTAATCAACTTATCAGATGTTATAATAGACCTACTCCACAAATGTTGGATAAAGACAGACAATCTACTCCTATTCAATTAACTCTGAAAACCCACCAGAGGGTCATCTACAGGTCAGTTCTAACTCGATGGTACCCAACAAGAACAACAATTATACAACTGATTTAAGGTAATAGAAAACAACTATTATTCGGCTTACTCTTACATCATGCTCCTACAGAGGCAAGCATGGTAAAGCTACATCTCACATACTTTAAG
This sequence comes from Elephantulus edwardii, assembly GCF_000299155.1. Lineage (NCBI taxonomy): Eukaryota > Metazoa > Chordata > Mammalia > Macroscelidea > Macroscelididae > Elephantulus > Elephantulus edwardii. The sequence goes on from NW_006399794.1 coordinate 11,284,800, forward strand.
CATGTTGCTAGGAGATGTTGTTCCTTGGAAAGGGACATCATTCTTAGGTGGACAGTAAGCAAAAGTGAGGAAGATCCTTGATGAGGTAGATTGACACAGTGATTTCACTAATGGGCTCAAGTGTGTCAGATATGAAGATGCCACAGTACAGGACAGGGATCTGTTTATAAGGTACGAGTTCAATTAGACTTGATCACACTTAACAACAACAATTTTTCCTTTGAATCATACAGAATGAAGAAAAACTAAAATTAGTGAAGACCCAAAAAGACTATCCATAGAGGTCATAAGACAACGTACAAAAATATTTTCAAAAATAGATAGGTAAACAATAACAGTATTTTACTGAATTTACTTTACATGTATAAGTATATTTATATATGTTATATTGTCCTTCAGTAATATTCACACAACAACATAGAGAGATCTCAGTTGGTGTAGTGGATAGAAAGTGACGCTACCAAGCCACAGGTGGGTGACTTTACCCCACGGCCTGGAGGCCTGGATTTAATTGTTTTTGGTCAAACATTCTTCTAAGTCATATAGCCCTGGTCTATTCATTTACTGTACGAGGTAACTCATGGTTGTTGTGATGCTGAACACTGTGACCTTGATGTGTCAAATGTGATAATGGTTACCCATGGTGGACAGTGTTTGGTGGAGTTCCCAGATTAAAACAAGTTTGGACGCAGTAGTGGCATCAACTTGCAAAATTTGCCTCTGGAAAACCTATTAACCTGGAGAAACAATGAAACTTATACAGCATTCAGGTCTTTTGTCCATAGGGTCGCTTTGAGTTGCCTATGACTCGACAGCACTTAACAACAACAGCAATAACAATATTGGCGCACTTAAAGCTATCAAATGTTTTAAATTTTTTGAATCATTTACATATTATTGTATAACCATTAATTATTCAAATAACTCAGCATTTTTATTTATATAAAGAAAATATAAAGTGATTATATCTCTGCTATAACAGTATTTTATGAAGATATATTTAAATTAACAGAGAAAGCTCACAATATTGCAAGTTCTAGTTAATAAATAATTTCTTTTCAAATAAATTTTTTATTTTCCTTGAGGGTTATTTGTATGTACTTAATTATTATTCTTTAATTTTAAATATATTTACTTTATTCTGAAGTACCATAATAAGTTTTTGCTTTAGCTTTTGTTCTTAAGGGGGTGGTGTTTCTGTCACATCTACCGGAAAAACAAAACAAAATCAAACCCTTTCTTTTTCTCTTACTCCAAGTATTATTAAACTTCAATTTATGTAGCTGCTTACCTGTACACTATAACAAGAAAACATAATCTGGGGAATTTGCCAGACTCAACTCTCACCAGATTATAGAGTTGATTCATAGAAACCCTCTGAAAAATAGATGGAAATCTTGCCCATAATCCTGCACCTTCCTCACACTCTCTACTATGCTAAAGTCTATTGTTGCAGTTACTGTGTCAATTTATCTCATCTAAATAATACTTCTCTCACTTTCTTTGAAACTCCATTTTTCCAAGCATGATGTCTTTTTTTCCAGAACTGGTATCTCCTGACAACATGTCCAAAGTATATATGAGATGAAGTTTAACCATCCTTGCCTCTAGAAACACACTAATTACCCCCCCTCCAAAGCAGATTAGTATGTTCTTTTGGTGGTGGTTTTAATTGTTGTCGTGTACCTTCAAGTGAGAACAGACTTACAGCTGACCATCCAGAGGCAGTAAATTGCACAGAGGAGATGGCGCATCATTTTCTCATGGAGCTACTGGGGGACTTGAACTGCATGTCTTTATATATTTTATTAAAATTTCTTAATTATTTCTGAAATCTTGTTTCTTTTCCTCTTTTTAAGCTGCTACTGCTAACCTTTTTACAAATGGCAAAGAAATACAACTTTCCTCTACCAGTTGTTTTTAACAACTGAACTCATTTTCCCTCTAGATAAATAAGTAGCTAAAAGCGTACCTTTAAGTCATAATTAATATTTGATGGCAAGACAAAGTAAATGTAAAATTATTCTACAATTACAAAATTAGAATATAATGGTATTATTTTCAAGATAAAGTATAACAGAAAGGTTTTGAAAATACTCATTTCACTTATCATAATTAGCAAAAGTAATATTATATTTTCTGATTAAGAAACAGAGTGACTAATAGAATGATTATCCCTGATATAGTTAGAAAGCAGAGTAATTAAAATATAGTAAGATACTTAAGAATAATTAAATATCTA
>NW_006399794.1:11287342-11288560 GCF_000299155.1 Elephantulus edwardii
AAAATAAAATGATAATCAGAAATTCCTACAGAGGAAATGAAACTAACAACATATAAGGATACATACAAATTTGTTTCATTATAGTGAAACAAAGAAGGTAAAAAATTATTTCATTATGGCAGTGATAGTTATAAATATAACCAGAAGTATGCAAAACTGTAAAATCAACATATATTCTGCATTGAATTGCTTTGGATTCTTTTGGCTGCTCATTTTAAGAAGCTTCTTCTCAGAAAATACAAAGTACCTTAAGCAGCAAAATATTCCATATCTGTTAGAAGAAAACTAAACTCGAACAAGAAAATTCTTTTGAGCACTGAAGATATAACACGATCACTTCCAAACAATCTTTTGAAACAATTTTAGATAATAAGAATTTTTGAGGTAGTGGGTATTTATGTGTGGTAAGTATAAATACATGTGCCTCTGGGACCATGTGTTTATGAGCAGTTGGATTTGAGAGGAAGTTTTTATGCATTATGCAGTCAACAAAGCTTCTAAGCACAGACCTACCTGAATCTCTTTGGATCAGAAAGTCACAAAGGAATTATGTCAAATGAGTTGTGATTTGTATAATTGAGATTCCCACTTCTATGCTCTAAATTAATACTTAGAATGCATTTTCCCAATGGAGAAGTTTGCATGTGCCCATCAAAAATAAAAGTTGCTCATTTACCAATTAATAAATTTATAAGCAGTTATATAAATGCATACATGGAGACCTTGTTCATAAAAGGAATTCTTATATGTTGTTGTTGTTGTTATGTGCCGTCGAGTCACTTGCGACTCATAGCGACCCTATGTACAACAGCCCTAAACTCTGCTCTGTCCTGCGCCAATCGCACTGTCTCCGATACACTCACCCCGATTACCCCAGTCACTGAATCAATCCACCTCATAGAGGGCCATGCCCTCTTGTGCTGTCCCTCCACCCTACCAAGCATGATGTCCTTCTCCAAGGACTGGTTCCTCCTTACATGTTCAAAATATATTAGATGGAGCCTCAGAATCCTGGCCTCCAAAGATCCACCCGGTTTAACCCTTTCCAGGATGAATCTGTTTGTTTTAATAGCAGTCCTTGGTATTCTCAATACTCTTCTTCAGCACCACAGCTCAAAGGCATCAACTCTCCTTCTATCCTCCTTAGTCATTGTCCAACTCTGATGCATAACAAGTGATTGCGAAGACCATGGCCTGTATCAGACGCACCTTAGTCTC
>NW_006399794.1:11291997-11299337 GCF_000299155.1 Elephantulus edwardii
ACATTAGAGTATAACCTGTAGTTAATTAGTACTTATTATTTTTTTATTTAATTTGTTTGTGTCTGTTTTCATGATTGGTGTTGGTCTTACACCTTTATTAGTTTTATGGATTACAATTGTATTGTCCTCATAAGGTAAATCAAGAATTACTTTTTTTCTCTATGTATTCCTCAATAACTTTCAAGTTTGAATTTGTTTAAATGCTTGATAAAACTTGCATGTCAAATCTATGTCTCAAAAAGTTTTATTTCTGCTTTGCCATGAATTTGGATATGGTATTGTTATTTGGATATTTCAAGAAATGTGTTTCTTTTATTTAGGTTATTGATATTACAGGAAATAATTTATTGAAAGAATGAATTTTCATTTTAATGTTTGTAGTGTTTAGTGATATTTTCTATTTTATTACTTATTCTTGTCTTTTCTGACTTACATTTTTTCTATGTATTACTATTTCTGCCTTATCCTTAGTGTGTAGGTTTTTCTACTCTTATTTTATACTTCCATCCATTATGTTTGATCCTACTCTCTCCTTTTCTTCACTTCTGAAGGAAGTAGTTTAGCCCATTGGTTTACTTTATGCAAACAAAAATTAACAAAACCAGTTTCCATATAATACACAATTATCATGGAAACACAAAATGGATCTTACACTTGACCCATTTAAGAGATAATATAATTCTTAACATATTTTGAAAAAAAGTATGTCCTCCTACAATAACTTATTTAAATTTAAATTAAATTATAAAACTTATATAAAATCCTAAAGTTTAAGATATTAATCGACTGTCATTTTAAAATTCCATAAGCTAATAGGAAAAAAATTCACAGTAAGGTCCAAACATGTTGTAAATACAAGTAAAATTGCAGCAAGATTACTGCTTAAAGAGAAATTTACAAATTAAATCCACATATTTAAAGACAAATATGCTTTAAAATTTATAAAATGTCATATGATGAAATTTAAAAAATAGAAAAAAAATTTAAGGAAGGAAATGATAATGGTAACAACAGGGGAAAAGAATAAGTATGTATAGATTAAACTCACTATAATTTATATTATCCAAGATATAGTTGTGCAACAAATGCAAATTAGATTAATCATAATGACTGAGATTCCATGCTATAAACATGCAGTCTAACAAATTTCCATCTTTAGTAAATCACATATCATTACTATGACCACAAACTTTTGATGTGTTATTGAGATTTATTATTCAGAAGAAAAATCTGTGCCACCCGCTTGCAGATTACTTTATTTTTTATACCATAGACAATAGGGTTGAGTGCAGGCGGCACGAGTAGGTAGATGGTAGACAGAAGAATGTGGGTAGAGGGAACAACATGCCCAAAACGGTGGCTGAAGAATGAGAAGAAAGCAAGAATATAAAACTCAAGAAAGACAAACATATGTGGCACACAGGTGTTAAAAGCTTTGAGCCGTGCCTCTTTTTGAGGTAGAAGAAAAACAGCCTTGAAAATAAGGACATAGGAAACAAGGATAAAAACCATGTCAAATCCCAGGATCGTAAAGCCAACAAAGAGACCACATATTTTATTGACACGAATGTCTTCTGCAGCCAGCTTGACCACAGCCATGTGCTCACAGTAAGAATGAGCAATTACAGTCGAATGGAAAAGATGAAGTCTTTTGATTAGAATGGGTAGGAGACCAACCAGCACTGTTGCCCTGATGGCCACCACCACCATCATCCAAACCAGCACAGAAGGTGTAAGGATAGATGTGTGTCTTAACGGGTCACAGATAGCAACATAGCGGTCAAAGGCCATTGCCAGCAGGATACCAGATTCCATGCACTGTAAAGTGTGGATGAAGAAGAGCTGAACTAAACAGGCATTAAAGGCCATGGAGAAAGAGGCAAACCAGAAGATAGCCAACATCTTGGGAGCAATGGCTAAACAGAGCCCAACATCAGTGGCAGCCAGCACTGCCAGGAAGATGTACATGGGCTGATGGAGGCTGCGTTCTGCAGGAATGACGACCAGTAAAATTATGTTTCCCAGAAGAGCTACCACACACACTGCCAAGAAGGAAAAGCCAATCCAAAATTGTACATGCTCTAGTCCAGGAATGCCAATCAGAGTCACTGTCTTGGGGTCCAGATATGACAAGTTGAAGGATGCCATGGAGATTAGTGATATTTCTTCTCATCTGTCATTCTGAAAACTGCAGAAGAAGATGTAATGGTAAATAAAATAAAACAAACAAAAAAGCAAACCACATGATATCATTATCATTACAATATACTGTATATTGAACAAATACTTATTGTTTAACATTGTAATTTTAACACATGATCCTGAGGTTTATATACCTGTGAGTATAGTAGATGCAAATACTTTTGTAATACCTTCACTACAGCCAATTTTAGAAGTTCGAAAAAGGAGAAGTCTCAAAATTTCTCACTTAATTCTTGTGGAAATGTGAACCATGATTCAACATTATTCTTTTGTCTCTTTCATGAGCTCTGGACTGTACTGCCTGACAAGGCACTATTACCCTTTTCTTCAATTATGTTTAGATTCTAGTCCAAATTTAGTACATTTGCAATTTACCCTGGGATCTGTGAAGTCCCTAAAGAGATTCTGTTCCTGTAGTCCTTTCATGCATCAATGCATAGTCCTTTGAGAGCTTCCAGGCTCTTTCACTGCTCATCATCCCAGAGATGTTTATTCTGTGGCCATTCATTAGGGTTTTCTATTTTTTCCTGAGTCTTTGGAATGGATTTTGACAAGGGGTTTGTTGGGGAAGAGTTGGCTTTTCTTATATTCACTCACGCTTTTATCAAAATTATCAAACCTACATGACAGAGCAGTAAGTGTTGTTTTAGAGATTTAAAGAGAAAGGTAAACTTTCAAAGGATGACAGGTGGTTGGTTTACTCATCTACCTTTAGGATTTAGAGTGAATATATTGAGTAGAAAAAGGAAAGAAGATAGATGATATTTCTATGGGGATTTAAGGGATTAAAAAGAAATATAAACATATATATATACACATACACACACATACACACATATATAGAGAGAGAAATAAGCAGAGTTCAAGAAGGAACAAAAAACATGACAGATTTTGCTTAAAAGTAAAATCTGATTAGTTAGTCATAGCCTGATTTTGGACTAACATTATTTTGTTTTGTTTCTCCAGAAGTCTAGGTCAATGAATCAATGTTTTTATATTTTAGTTAAGTTTTTGTATCTCTCTGTTTTGTTTATTACAGATTTATTGTTCTTTTTAACTCTGAACCACACCACAACTCCATGCTGTATGACTGTTGTACAATGAAATGTCTACGATTAATTATCTATAGTTTGAATCTCAAGGTTCTTTTCAATAAAATACCCAGCTCTGGGTATTTCAGTAAATACCCAGCTCCCTAGCACTTCAATATTATCCAAATTTGAAATGAGGTCTCTTTTAGAAGACTACAATTTCAAATGCAACATACATTTACCTCCATTTGGTATCACTCTTAATTGGTGGGAGAAAGAAGGACAATCTCCTCCTGTATAACTTACTGCCTCTGAAAACCTTCCAGAGGTTTAGCTATTAGTTGCACCAGAAACTCCTTAATATCTGAACCATTTGGCTTATTTTCTCTAATTTGTCCCTCTCTTAACACCTATCATCATTACTTCCTTTTATCTGGTCACTCTCTATTTCTGTATCTCTCTAAAGGTACACCTTTAGAAAATATCATACCTATATACGTATACTACTTTAAGCACTTTTACAGGACTTTCACCAGCATTGTAATCATCAATATGAATTGAAGCTCAATATCAAGAAAACAAAGATTTTCACCACTAGGCCAATTGACAACATCATGATAGATGGAAAAAAGACAGAGGTTGTTAATTTCAGCTTGTTCAGTTCCACAATCAATACTCTTGGCACTTCCAGTCAGGAGATCAAAAGAAAATTGCATTAGGAAAATCTGCTGTCAGTGGCTTATCAGTTGCTGAAAGACAACAATTCCAGTCTAGAGACTAAGATGTACCTGATGCAGGACATGATCTTTGTAATTAATTGCTACATATATGAGAGCAGGACAATAGAATATATGAGAGCAGGATTATAGAAGAAGAATGAATGCCTTTGAATTATTGTGCTAGGGAAAAGTATTGAACATACCACGGACTGCCAAGAGAATAAAAAATCTGTCCTGGAGAAGATAATACCAAGCTGCACCATGGAGGTCAGGATTTTGAAGCTTCATCTCACATACTTTTGATATGTTGCCAGAAGGAATAAGACCTTAGAGAGAAATATCATACTTGGAAAGGTGGATGGATAGTGCAGAAGAGGAAGACCTGGATTAAATATTAACTCAATGATGGAGTAATAAGATTAGGTGTGTCAGAGAGAGTGATATTGGCTCAGAGTAGAATAGGGTTCAGAGCTATTGTGTACAGGGTCCTTTGAATTGCAGGTGACTCAATTGTGCAAAACAATAGCAACAACAATTATTTTATATGACTATATGATAGTGATAAACTGAGATATCTTTGGTTGTGATTTTGTAACAATAATAATAAATAGTCTGTTTAAATTAGTGGATACAAGAGGTTATTTCCAGTCACTTACTAATAAGACAGATGAAATGCAATAGCAAAAGTACTTTATTGCAGATCTGGGAGACTAGAGAGAAGTCTCTCAAAAATTGCTTCCCTGTCTAAGGATGGTTATTGATTTTTATACTTAGATTAGGTATTAATCTACTTAACATATTATTATTGCTCTGGTGGCCTACTGGCAAGAAGCTGAGCTGGAATCCTGAAGGTATACAGTTTAAAGCCACCAGCTGCTCCTTGGAGAAGGATGGGCAATCCTCTCCCATGTGAATAAATGTCTTTGAAAACCCCCACAGGGTCAGTTATGAGTTGGGTCCTACTTGATTGTACACAAGAACAATAAAGTGATACTTCAATGTTATATTCAAAAGAGTAGTAACTTCTTACTAAACTAATAGTACTAAGCACTAATAAAAGAGTAGTTTCCTAATAAACAAGTAGTTTACTATTAAACAAAAGTAGTCTACTATTAAACTCCTAATGACTAGCAATTGCTGTTTTGTGTTGTCAAGTCACCTACAACTCATCGCTGACAGACAATGGCAAAGGACGTGCTGACAAAGAAGATCAATCAGAACTGGTTTTGACAAAGACTGGCAATATAGCAATAGAAATCAACCCTCCAGGAATGGGGGGCTACATGACAATAAAAACAGTCAGTCAAGGAATGTGGCAAAAAAAGACTCAAGAAAAACATAAATGAGATGGTCAAGGTCACAATATCCATTAAAAGGAATACACCATCAACTGTTTAAACTCCACTCCCTGCTATAAAAAGATATATAAACTTTTTTGCAAGATAAAAACAGTCAGTCTGTCCTGACCTGTTCATAGGCTGTTATGAATATCTAATAAACCTCAGTTTCTTTCTTGTTGGTATTTGGTGTCTTTCTTATATATCAGAGTCAGAACTTTCTAGTTCTTACTAGAAGAGGCCCCTGGACCTCTTTTGGAAATCATCCCCCTGACATAGCAACCCTATGTACAACAGCTGTGAACCCTGCTCTATCCTGAGCCAACCTCACCATCTATATTTGAAGTCTCAGCCTCATTTGCCATATATGTTAGTCTACTCTAAGTGTGCTCTACTGTACAGTCATTAGTAAATAGACAACTTGAGGTACAGTTTACATATGGCTGAGAAAAATGTAGTTCGAAAAGATAAACTTTTGTTCAGGAAAGAGGCATTCTCTTTTCCCAGTAAACAGCCTAAGGAAATCTGCATGACTATAGAGAAGTTTTGGATGCAAGAGTGACATCCACTTTCTAAATAACATGCCTCCCAAAAACCTATGAACTTCAAGAAATGTCAATAGTCATAGAGGGGCTTCAAGCCTTTTGTTTATACAGTCGCTGTGAGTTGTGCTGTACTCAAAGGCAATCAACAAAAACAACAACAACAAAAAAGTTCAACAGGATCTACGGAACAAACAAACGTTAATTAGATGTTTAACCAGTTGTGCAGGCTGGAATCCAGGATGCCAAGTTTTTAGAGTTTTATTATGTTTCAAAAATCATGTATTTAATACCACTCTACCATTGTGTTAGGATCAACTCAGTGGCAACAAATGTAGATTTTTTAAAAAAATAATTTAAGATAGTTTCAAAGTATAAATATTACTGAATGCAAGGAGTTCTTTCCAAGAGTCAATTGTCAATAAGGCACATGGATTGTAATATCCAAAGTACTTTATTACAGATTTGGGAAAGTGGTGAGAATCTTCTCAAAAAACTGCTCCCCCTACCTAGGATTAGTTCTTATAGTAAGGTTAAATATTAATATATTTAATGTGTTACTTTTGTCCCTTAAAGTAGCAAGATTTCTACATTTAAATAGATCAGTTTACACATAGTTACTAGTAAACAGATAACTTAAGAAACAGATGACACTTTTCTGAGAAAAACATTTTTGAAAAGGCAAATGCTAATTCAGGAAAGATGCAGTTTCCTTGCTGGTAAACAGGAAGCTTAAAGTACTTTACATGACTAAAGAAAGGAGGGGGACCAAAATTCTAGGGCAAAGTAATCAGTTTTGCAGGCTGGAGGCAACTGATGTCAGTTTTATAATTGATGTCAGTTTATTAACTGACATGTTTGGATAATCCTGAATATATTAATACTACCTAATCATAAACACCAAAAGAAGATGGAAGGAGTACACAGAGTCACTGTATCAGAAGGAATTGGCTGACACAGAGGAATTTAATGAAATAACATGTGAGCAAGAGCCTACAGTGATGAAGGAGGAAGTTCAAGTTGCTCTGAAGGAATTGGCAAAAAAACAAGGTTCCAGGAGTTGACAGCATGCTAATTGATTTATTTCAACAAACAGATGCTGCCCTGGGTGTGCTCACTAAGTTGTACCAAGAAATCTGGAGGACAACCAGCTGGCCAACTGACTGGAAGAGATCGATATTTGTTCCTATTGCAAAGAAAGGTGACCCAACAGAGTGGAAATTATCGAACAATATCATTGATATCACATACAAGCAGGATTCTGCTGAAAATTATCCAAAAATGTTTGGAACAATGTGTCAACAGAGAACTGCCAGATGTGCAGGCTGGATGTAGAAGAGGTCGTGGTAGTAGGGATATTATAGCTAATGTTAGATGGATCTTGGCAGAAAGTGGAGAATACCTGAAGAATATCTATCTGTGCTTCATTGACTATGCAAAGGCTTTTGACTGTGTGGATCACAACAAGCTATGGCTGACTCTGAGAAGAATGGGAATCCCAGAACATTT
>NW_006399794.1:11299437-11313791 GCF_000299155.1 Elephantulus edwardii
ATCAGACGCACCTTAGTCTCCAGAGAGACACCATTGCTCTTCAGTACTTTGGAGAGGTCCCTAACAGCAGACTTTCCCATGGCAATGCATCTTCTAATTTCCTGGCTACTGGTGCCAAGAGCATTGACTGTGGAGCCAAGCAAACTAAAGCTGTGAACAATGTCAGTCACTTCACCATCCATCCTGATGCTGCCAATTGGTCCAGTGGTGAGAATCTTTGTCTTCTTGACATTGAGCCTCAATCCATATAGGAGGCTGCAGTCAATCCTTGACCCTCTGCAGCAAGCGCTTTAGGTCCTCCTCAGTTTCAGCAAGCAGGGTTGTGTCATCTGCATATCGCAGATTGTTGATAGACCTTCCACCAATCTTGACCCCACATTTCTCCTCATAGAGCCTAGCCTCCCAGATAATCTGTTCTGCATACAGGTTGAAAAGGTATGGATGGAGACAGGACACATCCCTGGCATACGCCCTTCCTAATTTTGAACTCTGCAGTGTTTCCTTGCTCTGTTCTGACGACTGCCTCTTGGCTCAAGTATATAAATTCTTTTATAGGATTTATATAGTTGTTATTCTATGTTAAGATGCAGCATAGATAAAATGTATATTTCTTAGAAACACATATGAAAAAATATTTAGCATTGAAATAGTCCCTTATAAGAATTGCTGTTAGGTGCTGTTGAGTTGAGTACAACTCATAGCGACCCTGTGAACAAAAGACCTGAGCCCTGTTCTATCTTACATCATCCTCACAATTCCTGACACACAAGAGCCTAATTGAAACAGTCACCAAGTCAGTCTACTTTTTGAGGGTCTTCATCTCCGCTGACCCTCCAACCTTCCCAGCAACATGTCCTTCTCCAAGGATTAGTCTCTCCTAGCAACACACCCACATTATGTGAATGGAAGGCTCATCACTTTTGCCTCCAAAGAACACTCCAGCTGCACCAAGAGATATCTGTTGTTTTCTTGAATGCCCATGGGATGTTCAGTGCTCCTCTTCAAGACCGAAGCTCAAAGGAGTCAAATCTTTTTCTGTAATCCTTGTTCGTTGTTCAGCTCTCAGATGCATAGCAAGTAATAAGAAAGATCACAGCTCGAATCAGATGCACCTTAGTTCTCAAACTGACATCATTACTCCTCAGTAATTTGGACAGATCCCTAATCGCTGATTTTCCCAGTGAAATGCATTTCCTTATTTCCTGACTGCTGGTCCCAAGGATGTTCATTGTGGATCCAAGAAAGATAAAGCTGTTAACAGTTTCAATCTCTCCATCATGTTGCTTTCTGCCTATTGGTCCAGAGGTTAAGAATATTTTTCTACTTGATATTGGGATGCAATTCATGCTGAAGGCTGCATTCCTCCATCTTCTGCCACAAGTGCTTTAAGTCCTCCTCACTTTTAGCAAGCAAGGTTGTGCCATCTGCATAAAACATATTATTGATGTTTCTTCTTCCAATCTTGATGCCTCACTCCTCTTCATAGAGTCCACCTTCTTGGATAATTTGCTCAACATAAATATTTAATAGGTATGGAGAGAGAATATAACCCTGACACACTCCCTTCTCAATTTTAAACCATGCAGTCTTTCCCTGTTCACACAACAGCCTCTTAGTCCAGGTGTAGGTTCCACACGAGCACAATTAAGTATTCTAGGTTTTCCATTGTTCTCAATGTCAGCCACAACTTGTTATGATTCACACAGTGAACTGCCTTTGTATAGTGAATAAAGTACAAATAGATAGATGTTTTTCTCATATTCCTTACTTTCAGCCAGGATCCATCTGACAACAGCTATGATATCCCTGGTGACACAATCTTGTCTAAATCCTGCTTGAACTTCTGGCAGTTTCCTATGTACTTGTTCTAGACATTTCTTAATGCTCCTCAGCAGCATTTTGCTTGCATGTGATGTTAATGATATAGTTCTATATTTTCCACATTTATTACATCACTTTCTTGGCAATGGGATCAAATATGGACCTCTTCCATTTGTTGGCCAGTTGTCCTCCAAATCTCCTACCAAGGACTAGTGAACTCATCCAAGGCTGCATCCGTTAATTGAAGCAAGTCCATTGATATCTCATCGATTCCTGGGGTCTTATTTTTGCCAGTGCCTTCAATGCAGCTTCTACTTCCTCCCTCATTACCATTAGCTCCTTTTTATATGGTGCTTCCTGGAATTTTTCTGTGTCAATCAATTCTTTCTGATACAGTGATTCCATATATTCCCTCCATCTTCTTTTGATGCTTTCTGGTTCACTGAATATATTGCCTGTAGCATCTTTCAATATTGCAACACAGGCTTAAATTTGTTTTTCAGTTCTCTCAGCTTGAGAAATGCAGAGCAAATTCTTTCCTTTTTATTCTCCAATTCCAGCTCTCTGCACATTCCATTATAATACTTTTCTTTGTCCTCCCAAGCTGCCCTTTAAAATCTTCTATTCGGCTCTTTCACTTTGAAATGTTTTCCTTCTGTTTTGACTTCTCAACACGCCAGTGCAATCTTTAGTGTCTCTTCTGATTTCAATTGCATTTTTTTTCCTCCTCCATTTTGTAATGATCTTTTGCTTTCATCATGGATGATGTCCTTGATATCATCCCACAACTCATTTCGTCTTTAGTCATTGGTGTTCAATACCTCAAAACCTATTTTTGAGATTATCTTGAAATTCAGATAAAATTGGTTCAAGATCATATCTTGGTTCCTAAGGACTTATTTTAATTTTCTTTGGCCTTGATTTGAACTTGCATATGAATAAATGATTAACTGACCCACAGTAGCTCCTGGCTTAGTTTTTGGTGTGTGTGTGTGTTTTTTTTTTTATTCTTATTTATTTACAAAATTCCAATGTATTGTTTTCAAGAACAAATTATTTCAATTTCCTTCACCCTCCCACCCGTCAAATTGTACAACCTAATGATTAATCCCCTCTCCCCCTGCACATCCTCATCCCTCTGCTTCCACACTTTCCCAACCCTCTTGAATCCTTATACTTATTCTACAATAGTGGTTTTATACAACTGCTGATACTGAGTTTCTTTAGTAATTTCTTCCACAAATGTAGTCAATCTGACTCCTATGAAGCCCATCAGCTGAGATCCCTCTGTAAAGTCAACATTTGTGTTTTCTTAAAAAGGTATGTTCAGTGAATAAATCATTATAAATACAAATTCAATTATTCTATTTCCACCCTGATTTCTATTGCCAAGTCCATATTTTACAACTACTCTTCCTTCTTCACTGTTTTCTACTTTTGTCACATAATTTATCTTTGAAATCAAAGAACTTTAGAGAATGAAATAGGTATAAGTCATTAAAGAGACTATCCGAAGATGAAGAGTTTCTCTGCCTATAAGGGTAAAGAAGGAAATTTGGAATAGATAAAGAAGATCTTAAATAACATGTAAGAAAGACCTTGCAGAGATCAATTCTAGTATTGCAAAAACTGGGAAGTATGAATAAATCAATCTTTCATACTGTTATTAAAGCAGTCTTGTTTTACATATTTAATGAATTCTAGAATGAGAGTTAAAATATGCCACAAGTGCTATTTCTTCCATGTATAGATCAGGGGGGTGGGGGTGAGCTTGCCCTTAAACTCAGACTTATCTGGGCTGATGTGAATGCCAAATACAGCAAGTATTCAGTCATGTGCCAGTAAGTTGATGATTAAAGGCCAAGCTAAGACATATATTCTAACTGGAGTGAGGAGTTACTGGCTTTAAGACCAAAGAACAACAGGCCAACAGACTTTGTTCCTCATTCATTCTGCCAAATCTCTTAAGAGTTTCTGCCAAGCCAGAGATGTACAGTTCAACTCTACCAGCTTTTCTATGGAAGAAAGATAGGCAGCTTTTATTCACTGCTTCTGAAAACTCACTCAAAGGTCAGCTATGAGTCATTTCTGACTAGATAGTACATAACAACATCTATGATATAAATCAGATACACACCTAGTTAACTGCCAACTCACAGGGTTAAACGAATCTGTAGCAATGAAGCTAAATTCTCAGTTCAATAAACACTTTGTAATGATTCAGTGTTTTGCATATGCGGAGTTGACTCCTAACCCACCAGAGTGCCAACTCAGGGAGAATCACCTACGAGGTCAGCTCTCATCTGAAGCCATAAAGTGTCTGTATCTCATTGTTGCTGAGTTGGAACTAACTAATAACAGATCCTCTAACGGGTTTTCACAAACAGTAAATAACATGGGAGGAGATTGCCCATTTTTCTTCTGAGAAGAAGTTGGTTGATTTGAACTGCCTGCCTTGGGTTGGGGGTGCAAGTCTTTACCCACTGCTGTTGTTATGCGCCATCAGGAGCAACACATAGCTGACCTTCCAGTTGTCTTTTAGATGAGCAGGCTGGTGGATTGAAATCTCTCCTTTTGAATGGTAGTGCAGCTTCTTGCCACTGGGCCTCTGTAGTTCGCTAGAGTACCAGAAATACTACCATAGAACAGTTAAACTTCAAAATCATATGCAATAAAGAGGGTAAAAATTTTATGATACTTTGTGGACAACAGAAGTGATGGAGAAGAAACAGAAAGATAATACCTGACTCTGCACAAAACGTTTCTTGGCTGGGATCCTTGCTCTGGTGTACTTTATACCAAAATACAACCAATCCTCTGGTAGCACCTAGTAAGAAACTTTAGAGAGCTTTGTAGACTTAGAAAATTCTCCAAAATGTGGGACCTTTAATGTTTTTTAAACTCAATGTAGAAAAACAAGTCACATTTTGTTAGTTTGTAACTTAAAATACAATTATGCTATAGAATTTGATGAAATGCAAACTTTAATAATTATATAGATATATTTTTCATTTTTATTAAAAGCATAAAACTGGGTTATTTGTGAAAACCCCTTCGTCCAGTGCTTCAGCCCACCTGTGATACCTACAAGTGTGGTAACTTCTCCCTTGGTTTTAGGAGACCATATTTTTCTACTCTGTATATGTGCCTGTCCCTACCCTTAGCCCTATCAGGTCCAGTTGTTCTGCCCTTCATCTTTAGTTGGTGTCCCGATACTCCTATCATATCTTAATAGCATCTCCATTCTTTGGTCAGAGTTGGCAAAGACCTGACTCTGAAATCTAGGAAACTGTGACCCTGCCCTTAATAATCTATGAATTTATCACCCTTTGGTCTCTGAGTTACTCCATAGATGGTTCTTTTCTTTCCTTAAAGGGCAACAGATGGTAGCACCTTTAACTTGTTTCTTGTCAAGACGCAGGCAGCATTCTTTGCTTTCATTCCTTCTCTGTCCTTTTCAGTCTAAGATTTGGGGCTTTCTGCTGCGGTAGTTGGTTAAACACACTTCTCATATGCTTTATTTCCTGAACAAAAGATTATGTCACAATATCCTTGGAAATAATTTTAGGACATGTGACCTGAGTTTGTACAATAGACTTCTATAATATTTTTTATTTCCATTTTGCATTTTCAGTTACTTTTTTTCAGCACAACTCTTTTCATTCACATTTTACTGTAATAAGGAAAAACCACGTGGTCCGTTGAAGATTTTGCTTAGAAATATCCTCAACTAGATATCCCAGTTTGTCATCACTTACAAATTTAACTTTTCACCAAGCATTTGAACATAATTCAGACATGTTAGTCTCCAGTACTTAAAAATATCACTCTTCATCCATTACCCATTCACAAATTTTATTTTTTTTAAATATTCTCTTATTTAACGTACACATTTTTAGCAACATTCTCTTGTTGGCACCTTATATATTTTCTAGGATGATAGAGAATTGTTCTTTAGCTCTCTCTACTTCCTTCAGAACCCTCCTAGAGTTGCCTTTATTGTCCCTAATTCTACAAACTGTCTTTCCTCAGAAACCTTGGTTTTCACTCTTCATCAAGAAATCAATCTTTGCCTTCTAGTTGCCTCCTATTCAGAACTAACCTTATGTTAGGTTTCTTTGGGGTATTCTGGGGTTACTGAGCATCACATCAGGATGGTAGGTTTCTTTGGGGCGTTCTGGAGTTACTGAACATCAACACATCAGGTAATTCTACATCTGCAATGTCTTGTCCTTTTGGATTTGAGAATACCAAAAGGAGGAACATTCTTTAACCTTTGTAGGAAGCATATTGCTGTGAATATGAACTCTCACCAAAGCTAAACAAATGCCTGACATAGCTCTGCTTCCATATTATGTTTTAGATACCACCTAATTTATTATTTTCCATGTTTGTTGATATGGTTATCTCTTGCCTCTCAAGTTGCTCTTTTTGCCTTCTTTATGTAAATTGAACTTTTATTATATTTTGTTGTTATTGTTGTTGCTGCTTGGGCCTGGTTCTAATTGTTTTGGGTCAAACATTCTTCTAAGTGTTCTAGCACTGGTCTGTCCATTTTCTGTAGAGGTAACTCGTGGCTGCTGAAATGCTAAACACTGTGACACTGACGTATCAAATGTGAGAATGGTTATCCACGGTGGACGATGTTTGGTGAGACTCCCCGATTAAAACAAGCTAGGAAGCAGGAGTGGCATCCACTTCGGAAATAGCTTGCATCCTATGAACTTGGAGAAATGATGAAAGTTATACACAAGTGTTCAGATCTTTTGTTCATAGGGTCACTATGAGTTGTCCACAACTCAATGGCACTTAACAACAACAACACTGGCACATGCTAACTAGTGAGTAGAAAATGATATAGCGACACCAGAGGAGAAAAGGGGGATCTCGGGATGCTCCACAGTAAGGAACTGTGCTGCCAAACTTATGTAAAGGCATGTGGCTCAGATCCACAATTGCTCTGCAGGAGAAAATGGGCAATATCCCACGTGATGGACTGCCTCTATGAGCTGGTTTCAACTCAACAGTATACAAAAGAATTGTCTTCCAGTTTTGATGGTATCATTCTAAAGTCCTATTAGGGCAAGCTCTGGTGACCTAGTGGCAAAAAGCTGAACTATAATCCCAGAGATATGTGTTTCAAATCCACCAGATGCTCTGCTGAAGAAGGAGGAACAATCCCCTCCTGTACCAGAAAGATCTGATTTGATGGTACACACATTAATAATAATAATAAAATTTAAAAATAAAAAAAAGTCTCGTTAGATGCCTTTCTTCAGGCTTCAACCATGCTTGCAGCCATGTTTCTGCAATGCTTCAGAGCTGAAGGATTGCAAAAGCATCATCCAGCAAAAGCTTCCCCCAGGAATCCTCCATTAGCATTTTTGCAGTGGAATGATTAAAGTTAGATATTTTCCAATCAAAAGCATTCTGGAACACTACAGGGACTTCTCCTGAGCCAAAACTACAGTGATTTCTCTGTTTTCCAGTGATCTTTGGCTATGAATTCTCCAATGAGTTCTGGATTTTAGACTTGGAAGTAGTAGAAAAAGAACTTCGTTCTTATGAATGTTTCTTAGTACTGAATACAGTGACTATCTCTTTTTAATACTTGCTATTCCTATGGTCTATAAATACCTTTACTTCTCATTAAGAAATGAGAAGTCAATCATTGTTAATACCAGTCTCATTCATAGTTATGCATTCTTGATACTAATAGTCTTTTCTTCCCATTTTTATCTGGCATTCTGTCTCCTGATTACAATCAAACTGATACAAAAGCATTTGTATAAATGTGAGTGAATCTTTAATAGATATTTTGAATCTTTTACATAATTATTTAGTTAATAAATTCAGATAAGGTTACTGCTAATGAAGCCTGTAAATGACTTTTCTTTGAATTCTCATTCATACCTCTAATTAAAAGAGCTGCCTAGGAATAGTATGCTTCTGTTGCTTTTGTTAAGTCTAGAACAACTTATGGGGACCCTATGAACAACAGATATGAACCCTGCCCTGTTCAGTGTCTTGCTTTCCATCTCTGCCATTCTATAGTCCATTGTTACAGTCACTGTGTCAATCCATCTTATTGAGGATCTTCGTCTCCTTTCCAAAAATGATGTGTTCTGATGTTTTGCTTTGTTTTTGTCCAATGACTGGTCTCTCTTAACAATATGTATAAAGTATGTAAGATGAAGAACATCCTGACTACACTTGCTTTAAGATATATTTGTTTGTTCTCTTAGCAGTATATGAGGGATTTAGTGCTCTTCTCCAGCGCTACAGCTCCAAAGCATTGACTCTTCTGTTTTGATTCATTTCCCAACTCTCAAATGCATAGCAAGTAATTTAAAAGACCATGCTTTGGATTAGGGTCACCTTACTCTTTAAACTGACATTCTTGCTCTTCAAAATTTTGGAAAGCTCCCTGACTGCAGACTTTCCCAGTGCAACTCAGCTCTTGAATTCCTGGCTGCTGCTCGTCAAGATATTGATGGTGGATAAAAGTAAAAGGAAACCATTGACAATTTCTATCTTTACTCCATCTGTCAGAATGTTGTCTATTGGTCCAGTGGTGAGGACTTTTGTTTTCTTGATGTTAAGATACAATTCAGGCTGAAAAACTGTAGTTGCAACAAGCTCCTCCAGTCATCCTCACTTTTCTGCAAGCGAGGTTGAGTCATCTGCAAAATTCAAGTTGTTGATAAGTTTTTCTCCAATCCTGATGTTACATTCTTCATCATAAGTTTAGCTTTTCAGACTATTTGTTTGGCATAAAGATTAAGCAGGTATGGAGAAAAGATACTCTCCTGCTGCACTTTCACGATTTTAAATGCTGCAGTGTTCCCTTGCTCTGTTTAAACAATGTAGCTTACATGTCTAGGTATAGGTATCACATAAGCACAATTAAGTGTTCTGGGATTCCCACTTTTCTCAATGTTATTAATAATTTGTTACAATCCACATAGTCTTTGCATAGTTAGTAAACTAAAATAAGAAAATATTAGATATTTAAAGGCTAATTAAGAAAAAGGGAGAGAAAATTGAGTGCCTCTGAAAGCAGCAGTGGCATGCACTTCCTAAAGAACATGCCTCTGGAACTCTATGAACTTTGAGAAATGATGATAGCTATAGAAAAGCTTCAGGTCTTTTGTTCATAGAGTCGCTATGAGTCATGCTCTGCTAGATGGCAATCAATAGCAACAACAACAACAACAACAGTGCTTTCTGTACTGAAATGCTTCTAATTATGAGTAAGGAAAATAAAGCTAACCTATTACAGTGTTTTTCCTTGACTAGTGAAAAGGAAAGGGAGCTCTGGTGACTTAGCGGTAAGGAATTGCACTGCCACTGAAAAGGTACATAGTTTGAATCTATCAGGTGCTCTACGGGAGAAAGATGGGCTGTAGCCTCCCTTGTGATTTACTGTCTTTAAAAAAACTGCTGGAAGGTCAGCCTTGGGTCGAGTCCATAGCACAAAATAAACCCCAATAACTAAGAAGGTAAAGTCAGAATTAAAGGTGAAAAAACAGTGAAAGGTAAGGTTCAGGAGAGAAGAAAACCATAGAGAACAGAATTGCAAAATCTCTGTACTCTCTCTCATCAAGTACTCTCTCAACAACTGTGCAGCAGAAAAGTTTATAGGCTAAAAATCTCAGCAAGATTTCAACAATAATAGGATTATATAATAAAAATTTTGGATCTTGACAATACAGAGAAGGCTTTTTAAATATTATGATATCTTCAACATGATGGATTGATATGGTGACTATAGCAATGGGCTCGTGCATGTCTAAGATTGTGGGGATAGCTAGGATAGGGCAAGGGTTAGATCTGCTGTTCATAGAATCTCTGCGAGTCATAGAGAGAGCTCTGTAAATCTAGTGGATAGAAAGTGATGCTACCAAGCCAAAGTTGGGTGATTTTAATCTGCCTCCCTCAGGCCTGGTTTTAATTGTTTTTGGTCAAACATTCTTCTAAGTGGTATAGCACTGGTCTGTCAATTTGCTGTACAAAGGTAACTCACAGTTGCTGTGATGCTAAACACTGTGATACTGATGTGATGTGATATGATACTGATGTGATACTGATACTGATGTCAAATGTGATAATGGCTACCCATGGTGAACAGTGTTTGGTGGAACTCCTGATTAAAACAAGCTTGGAAGCAGGAATGGCATCCACTTTCGAAATAGCTTGCCTCTGGGTACTATATGAATGTGGAGAAACAATGAAAGTTGTACAACTGCTGAGGTCTTTCGTTCATTGGGTGGCTTTGAGTTATCTACAACTTGACAGCACTTAACAACAACTATTATCCTAGCAAAATCTATCTGAGAATTAGTAATTTGAGAAATATTAAACTTCTCTGTTGAGATAACAATGTAGGAAGAGTTTTGTCATAAGATTAGGTATTATTTGCATGACAAGTATCCAGAGTAAGAGCTGCATAGTAATGTGGACTGTGACGGTATTGTATAACAGTGAAAGATTTTCTTTATTCTTTTCAAAGAGAAAAGCGAACTGGGCAGCGTGGACAGGGATGACCAAATCCAGCCGGTCAAGATGAACAGGGTTGGACTGACAAGAAGCATGGATTAAAGAAATATTTTACACAAGCGAAAGATTAGGAGAGGTATACAGAAAAATTCTATAGTGCCGTGTTTATTCTCATCTGTTATTTTATACTCTTTCTACAGTGAATAGAAAAACAGCTCAGCTTCAAGGTTCACAATACATTTCATTCTGATTTAGGAGCCACCTGCTACTAGCAAGGCTGTTTGCTTTTTTAATCAGCACCAGGCAAGGCCATGAGAACTGAAGTATAAACAGAGTCTTTAGGGAAGGACATTCTATTCTCCACATCCCCACTTGGCCTTGGGGTACAAAGAAGGTTAAACCTGTCTCTGCTTCCCTTTAAACATCAAGCCATAATGATAAACAGATCTTCACTTTTGAACCTGGCACAAAATGGCGATTTGCAGAATATGGCTATAGTGTGGCTCACTACACAGGGAGGAAAACGTGCATTAATGAATGAATGGAAATCCAAGTTCTCTATAAACTTTCATTAAAATCTCAGTAAAAAATAAGATTAAGAACAAGACTTAAAGACAAGATCTGACAAATCCAAAGGCAGATTTCCAATTTGATGGTGGGGGGAGGAGGGGGAATGGAAGGAAATGGGAAAGATCTGGTGTGAAAAACAATGTAGTTGAACTTTGTACATAAGTATGAAATAAAATAAAGTAAAAAATGTAAAAAATATATTTCACTAGATCTCTTCACCAAAGAAAATTTAACTCTTATAAGTAAGTTATCATACAAAGAAGTTATAATTATTTATCAATACTTTTGAAAAAAATTATTTTCTACTTGTTTACATACAAAGTTCATAAAGTTTGTATACATTGTTTTTCACACCGGATCTTTCCCCTTTCCTTTACCCATGAGCCCCTCCACCCATCAAATTGTGTGACCCTATGATTAAACTCCTGTCTTCCCACCTTTTAGGAAGCAAGAGTGTCTTCCGCTTCCTACACTTGATCTTAGCCAAAAGGCCGGGAAGCGATTGTCTTCTGCTTCCTAAACAGCATGCTTCTGGAAACTTTTTGGCTCCTCATATCTATTCTACAATAATGGTCATTTATAATATTTGTCTATATGAAACTGAGTTAGTTCACTCAGCATAATGCTCTCCAGTCCCTCCCATTTTAGGTAGTAATTTATAAAATCATTGCTTCTGCATGCTACATAGTATTCCATTGTCTGAATGTACCATAATTTCTCAATCCATTCCATTGTGGTTAGGCATTTGGGCTGTTTCCATGTACTTGCTATGGGGAGTATCAATACATTTTTAATATTTACTGAAAATTATAAAACTTGTTAAAGGATCAAGTAAAAGAATCTAGTAGACTATATACATATATCTACAGATAAATCATAAAGTTAGATTATACATACTGAGATTAAAAGGTCAAAATTAATTTTTTAGAAAAAAATAGAGAATATCAACCATGACATTAAATAGATAAAACCTTGAAAATAGGAAAGATGTGTTTTATTATCTTCAAGAGAGTAGTAGCAATACTGATAGCTAGCTTTTCAACAATAGTGAAAAATAAAAAGCTGAGTGACAGAGAAATGGAATTTATAAAAAGAGGAAGAATCTATGATTTTATAATCATGAAATATTTCCAAAGGAAACACAAAATAGATATATTCTGGCATTCTTCTGAGTGTATTTACATATTTTAATATTTTATTTTTAGTTCACTATACTAATAATTCAGATACAATATAAACTAAGAATGATAAAAACAGATATTTTTGAACTCTTTCTGATAGTACAGGAAAAAAGATCACTATTTCACATAAATAAGAAGTGGAAGATAGTTAATAGACTGTCTTGAATGTCATAAATTTTAGTATTTCCTTATTATATATAATTAGGGAATTCTGGTGACGAGTAGTAAGAAACTATGCTAGTTTGCTAGCTACTCAATAAGGTCTTCCCATGCAGTTAAATGTCTCTGAAAATCTACTGGAGTGTCAGCTACGGGTTGACTCAACTTGAGGGCCCCCAGCAGCAAGAAGACATAATGGCCAAAAAGTTTACATTAGAGTATAACCTGTAGTTAATTAGTACTTATTATTTTTTTATTTAATTTGTTTGTGTCTGTTTTCATGATTGGTGTTGGTCTTACACCTTTATTAGTTTTATGGATTACAATTGTATTGTCCTCATAAGGTAAATCAAGAATTACTTTTTTTCTCTATGTATTCCTCAATAACTTTCAAGTTTGAATTTGTTTAAATGCTTGATAAAACTTGCATGTCAAATCTATGTCTCAAAAAGTTTTATTTCTGCTTTGCCATGAATTTGGATATGGTATTGTTATTTGGATATTTCAAGAAATGTGTTTCTTTTATTTAGGTTATTGATATTACAGGAAATAATTTATTGAAAGAATGAATTTTCATTTTAATGTTTGTAGTGTTTAGTGATATTTTCTATTTTATTACTTATTCTTGTCTTTTCTGACTTACATTTTTTCTATGTATTACTATTTCTGCCTTATCCTTAGTGTGTAGGTTTTTCTACTCTTATTTTATACTTCCATCCATTATGTTTGATCCTACTCTCTCCTTTTCTTCACTTCTGAAGGAAGTAGTTTAGCCCATTGGTTTACTTTATGCAAACAAAAATTAACAAAACCAGTTTCCATATAATACACAATTATCATGGAAACACAAAATGGATCTTACACTTGACCCATTTAAGAGATAATATAATTCTTAACATATTTTGAAAAAAAGTATGTCCTCCTACAATAACTTATTTAAATTTAAATTAAATTATAAAACTTATATAAAATCCTAAAGTTTAAGATATTAATCGACTGTCATTTTAAAATTCCATAAGCTAATAGGAAAAAAATTCACAGTAAGGTCCAAACATGTTGTAAATACAAGTAAAATTGCAGCAAGATTACTGCTTAAAGAGAAATTTACAAATTAAATCCACATATTTAAAGACAAATATGCTTTAAAATTTATAAAATGTCATATGATGAAATTTAAAAAATAGAAAAAAAATTTAAGGAAGGAAATGATAATGGTAACAACAGGGGAAAAGAATAAGTATGTATAGATTAAACTCACTATAATTTATATTATCCAAGATATAGTTGTGCAACAAATGCAAATTAGATTAATCATAATGACTGAGATTCCATGCTATAAACATGCAGTCTAACAAATTTCCATCTTTAGTAAATCACATATCATTACTATGACCACAAACTTTTGATGTGTTATTGAGATTTATTATTCAGAAGAAAAATCTGTGCCACCCGCTTGCAGATTACTTTATTTTTTATACCATAGACAATAGGGTTGAGTGCAGGCGGCACGAGTAGGTAGATGGTAGACAGAAGAATGTGGGTAGAGGGAACAACATGCCCAAAACGGTGGCTGAAGAATGAGAAGAAAGCAAGAATATAAAACTCAAGAAAGACAAACATATGTGGCACACAGGTGTTAAAAGCTTTGAGCCGTGCCTCTTTTTGAGGTAGAAGAAAAACAGCCTTGAAAATAAGGACATAGGAAACAAGGATAAAAACCATGTCAAATCCCAGGATCGTAAAGCCAACAAAGAGACCACATATTTTATTGACACGAATGTCTTCTGCAGCCAGCTTGACCACAGCCATGTGCTCACAGTAAGAATGAGCAATTACAGTCGAATGGAAAAGATGAAGTCTTTTGATTAGAATGGGTAGGAGACCAACCAGCACTGTTGCCCTGATGGCCACCACCACCATCATCCAAACCAGCACAGAAGGTGTAAGGATAGATGTGTGTCTTAACGGGTCACAGATAGCAACATAGCGGTCAAAGGCCATTGCCAGCAGGATACCAGATTCCATGCACTGTAAAGTGTGGATGAAGAAGAGCTGAACTAAACAGGCATTAAAGGCCATGGAGAAAGAGGCAAACCAGAAGATAGCCAACATCTTGGGAGCAAT
>NW_006399794.1:11319056-11344574 GCF_000299155.1 Elephantulus edwardii
TGGCTGACTCTGAGAAGAATGGGAATCCCAGAACATTTGATTGTGCTAATAATGCGAAACCTATACTTGGACCAAGAGGCAGTCGTCAGAACAGAGCAAGGAGACACTGGATAGTGCAAAATCAAGAAAGGGGTCCGTCAGGGATGTATTTTGTCTCCATATCTTTTCAATCTGTATGCAGAATAGATCATATGAGATGCTGGGCTGTACTAGGAGGAATGTGGCATCAGGATTGGAGGAAGAATCATCAACAACCTGTATTATGCAGATGACACAACCCTGCTTGCTGAAACGGAGGAGGACCTGAAGTGCTTGCTGTAGAAGGTCAAGGATTGCAGTCTTCAATATGGATTGAAGCTCAACATTAAGAAAAACATGAAGATTCTCACCACTGGGCCAATTAGCAGCATCAGTACGGATGGTGAAGAGATTGAGATAGTTAACAGTTTTAGTTTACTTGGTTCCACAGTCAACACTCTTGGTAATAGCAGCCAGGAAATCAGGAGATTAATTGCACTGGGAAAGTCAGCTGTGAGGGACCTCTCAAGAGTACTGAAGAGAAACGACGTCAGGCTGGAGCCTAAGTTGCGCCTATCTAGGTTATAGTCTTTGCAATTATGTGCTATGCATCAGAGAGTTGGACAGTGAATAGGGATAACAGAAAGATAATTGATGCCTTTGAGCTGTGGTGCTGGAGAAGAGTGTTGAATATACCATGGACTGCTAAGAGAACAAACAGCTTTGTCCTGGGGAGGGTGAAGCCAGAATGCTCCTTGGAGTCAAGGATTCTGAAGCTTTGTCTGACATACTCTGGGCATATTGCAAGGAGGGATTGGTCCTTGGAGAGGGACATCATGTTTGGGAGAGTGGAGGGACAGCGCAGGAGAGGAAGACCCTCAATGAAACGGATCGATTCTGTGAATGGAGTGGTGGGAATGAGTGTGTCTGAGACAGCGAGGTTGGCACAGAATAGAACGGCGTTTAGGGCTCTTGTACATAGGGCCACTATGAGTCACAAGTGACTCAATGGCA
This sequence comes from Elephantulus edwardii, assembly GCF_000299155.1. Classification (NCBI taxonomy): domain Eukaryota; kingdom Metazoa; phylum Chordata; class Mammalia; order Macroscelidea; family Macroscelididae; genus Elephantulus; species Elephantulus edwardii. The sequence continues at coordinate 11,320,089 of NW_006399794.1, forward strand.
CATATCAACAACAACAATAATCATAAATATTATTGAAAAAGCTAATTTAACCTAATGTTTATATGAAGTACTTTGGAATACACTTAGTACATAATGTATTTTACAAGTTACCCAGAGTTTGTAGATAAAGGACAATTATCTCCTCATGTTATTATTAAACAGAACAGCTCTGTAATTGAAAAAGTTTCAATAATCAATATATGATCAATTATAAAAAATCCTGGCTACAGATACATGCACATCCATGTTTATTGGGGTGTTGTTCACAATAGCAAAGAGTTGGAATCAACATAAGTGCCCATCAACAAATGAATGGATAGAGAAGCTGTGGTACATACACACAATGGAAAACTATGCTGTATTGAAAAACAAGGAACTCATGCAATATTATTCAAAATGGGTGGCCCTGGAGGAGGATATTATGCTGAGTGAAATAGCTCAATCACAAAAAGGACAAATACTGCATAGGGCCACTGTTGTAGAATGGGACTGACATCAGGGTTGGTGTAAGACTGAGAAAAAATGAATAGATTATATATACTGCATTGAAACAGATAAGGAGAGAACAGTTTAAAAGCAATATATGATTGGTTATTATGGCGATGATGGGAATCCAGATTGAAGGCTGCATTGTGGAGTGTACTGGGGCTGGAGGTGGTTGGGGATTGTATACCAATGAAGGAACTTTTCTCTTACTTCTCAGAGAGGAGCGAACTGGGGGGAGGAGTGGGCAGGGAGAAAAAGGCAACAATGAATGAATGGAAATCCAAAATTTCTGTAAAGGTTCATTAAAATTAATTAAAAAATACAAACAAAACTAAAAACGCCTGGCTATTTTGTCAAGACAGGAGTTATTGTTGTTTTTCTTAAGTGCCATTGAGTTGTAGATGACTCACAGCGACCCTATGAACAAAAAACCTGAACACTTATAAAACGTTCATCATTTCTCCAAGTTCATAGGGTTTCTGGAGATAAACTATTTTAAAAGTGGATGCCACTCCTACTTCCAAGCCTGTTTTAATTGGGGAACTCCACCAAACACTGTCCACCGTGGGTGACCATTATTATATTTTAGACATCTGGGTCACAGTGTTTAGCATTATAGCAACCATGAGTTATCTCTGTACAGCAAATTGACAGACCAGTGCTATACCACTTAGAAGAATGTTTGACCAAAAACAATTAAAACCAGCCTGAAGGACATAGATTAAAGTCATCTACTTTTGGCTTGGTAGCATCACTTTCTGTCCACTAGGCCAACTGTACTCTCTCCTTGTGGTTGTTGTTAAGAGCCGTCGAGACATAGGCAACTCATAGTGACTCTATGAACAAAAGACCTGAACAGTTGTATAACTTTCATTGTTTCTCCAAGTTGATAGTTTTTCCAGTGGCAAGCATTTCAGAAGTGGATGCCACTCTTGCTTCCAAAGCAGGAGTAGACTATGAAATATTGAGAGAATCAAAACCACAATACTGCTTGTATGTCTGATTGCTGTCCAGTCAAAATCAATTCAGAAGTGACCTTCCAACAGCTTTCCAGAGGTTATACACCACACAGGAATGCAGTACCTGTCTTTCTCCCACAGGAAAGCTTATGGCTTTGAAACACTTGGTCTTGTGTTGACAATGCATGTCTTTACCCAAAAGGCTGTATCAATTGAGAAAATTCCATTAAAAAATAAAAGTTTCAGAAACAAAGAAACTGTTTTTCCCCCAGAAGTTGTTCTTATTTCTATTTATTGAGAGAAAAGATTAAAAAAATGGTGAATAGGTGATTTTCAACAGAGACAATGAGGTCGGATGGAGATATTGTTTCCTTTAATCAACACAAAGGACTGAGCTGTTCGAATAATGGAACAGATAATAGAATTGCTCAAGATACATGTTATTCCCTAATCTTTTTGCTACTTTTCAATACTATTCAATAACCTTCACACCTCTATAGGCAAAAGTGGTGAGTCTTATCTAAATTAACTTGTTTCATTTTCTCAAAGTCCAGAAACAAAGTTTATAGATGTACTAATATACAAATCCTGGAAATAGCTTTCTATATGTTGCTAGTAAATTATATTAACAAAGCCATTTTCTCATTTATTAATAAAAACATAAACAGAGAAATCTAAATGGTACAACAACATATTAAAACAAGATTTAACACTAATTTATTCATTTTCTTCAAAATAAGCACCCTTTTCAGCTGCTTATCAACATCTAGTTACTAAATCAGGTAGTCTTCATACAAAAAGAAAAGAACATCTATTAAAAATTTTAATATAATTTAAAGAATCATAGTAAACAAAATCTAACAATTTAGAGAAAGAATTTTATAGTAGGATATTTATCTTAGTACTAGAAGATTGTTTTAACATATAAAACAAATACTGCTGTTGTTATGTGCTATCGAGTCACCTGTGACCCACAGTGAACTGTGTATGTAGCAGCTCTGAACTCTTTCCTGTCCTGAGCCAGTCTCACTAATTCCAACATACCAACCTCCTTTGCCCCAGTCACTGTATCAGTCCATCTCATAAGTGGTCTTCCTTTCCTGCACTGTCCCTCCACCCTTTCAAGCATGATGGCCTTCTCCAAGGACCAGTCTCTCATAGCCACATGCCCAAAGTATGTGAAATGAAAGTTAAAAATCCCAGCCTCCAAGGAGAAACTTGGTTTTACCCTCTTCAAGGCAAACCTATTTTGTATTCTTTGCAGTTCATGGTATATACAATACTCTTCTCCAGTACCATTATTTGAAGGCATAGATGCTTTTTCTGTCATCCTTACTCATCTAGTTCTCTGATGCATAGTAATTAATTGCAAAGAACATGGCCTGGATTAGGAGGATCTTAGTCTTTAGACTGACGTAGTTGCTTTTCAGCACTCTGAAGAGGTTCCTGAGAGTAGATTTTTCCAACTCAATTCCTCTTTTTATTTTAAGAGTGTTGATTGTGGAGTCAAGAAAGCTGAATTGCTAACAATTTCAATCTCTTCTTCATCTGTCATGATGCTGCCAATAAGCCCAGTGGTAAGAATCTTTGTCATTTTGATCCTAAGCTTCAATCCATATTGAAGCCTACAGTCTTTGACCCTCTGCAGCATTAGAATAAATGATTGATGATCTGAATAGAAGCATAAAAAGCATTTACTCTCATATGACAGCTAAACTCAATTAAATGTAAAAAAAGGAATTTTTAATATACATTTTTCATTTTTAAAATTTTTTTGAAAATTTTCATTATTTTGTGTGTGTGTGTTTACCATCAAATCGGATCTGACTGATACAGGAGGAAATTGTCCCTCCTTCTCCAGCAGAGCATCTGGTGGATTCAAACTGCTCACCTCTGGGATTGCAGTGCAGTTTCTTGCCACTGGGCCACCAGAGCTTGCCAAAAGGAATTTCTTCAATTTGACAAACGGAGTATGTGAACAATCATCTGGTAATGAAATAATATTAAAAGACAGACAACTTCACCTTTGAGATGAAAACCCTCCTAAAAGCTTTTCTAGTAAACATGTTACCGGAAATTCTAAACCAGGACAATTAGGCAATGAGAAGAATAAAAGGTATCTGCATTAGGAAGAAGATGTAAAATATCTTTATTCACAGATGAAATGCCTAGAAAATATAGACAAGGGCTTTGGAAGTGTAGTCTATATCTCAAAGACCATACCTATCTGGTGGTTCTGATTCATCAGCAACATCACAGGAGACATTTACAGAGAGATTTACAGTTTCAGAAACTCAATAAAGGATGAAGGATCAGCTGTGAGTTAGCTCTGACTCTACATCAATTAAATTAAAGTTTTTTGTGTTGCTGTTAGAGTGCCCAGTTGGTCTAGTGGTAAGGTAAGTTATTCAAATCCACCAGTTGATCCATGGGAGAAAGCTAGACAAACTCCTTCTATGAGATTTATAACCTTTCAAAACCTGCTGGAAAGTCAAATGTGAGTCAGTTCTGACTTGACAGCATATAACAGCATAACAACAAATTGTTTTTACATTTCATCAAGTTAATTTTGACTTGTAGTGACCCTGTGTACAATATAAGGAAATACTACTTGTATTCCATCCTCACTATAATTGCTTTGCTTCGGTCTATTTTTAAATCTTTGGGTCAATCCATTTCATCAAGAACGTTCCTCATTTTCTTAAGCATTCAACATGCCTTCTTACTTTTACACATCTTACTTTTCTAAGAATTATACCCTTCTCAAAGGACTGCCCTCTTGATAGCATGTCTAAATAGCATAAGAGGTAGCCTCATTATCTTATAAGGAGCATTATGTGTCTACACTTCTTGGACAGATTTATTCATCCTTCTGGCAGTGAGTGCATGGTATATTTAATATTTTTGTCAATATTATGATTCAAAGGCATCCATTCTTCTTTGGGCATCCTGGCTCATTGTCCAGCTTGCACATCCATACTGTTGTCACTGTTTATTGCTGAGCTGGCACCATAGTGACCCTCCAACAGGTATTCAAAATAAATCACTTGGGATGTGATCATCCATTTCTCCTCATGGAGCAGTTGGTTAATTTGAACCACATACCTTTGGGTAATTAGCACAATTCCTTCTCACTAAGCCACCAGAGCTCCCTACATATATATTGTTGTTGTGTGCTGTCAAGTTTGAAGCAACCCATACCTGAACTCCACCAGCAGGCATTCAGAGGCAGGATGTTGCATGGGAGGACACAGCCTATCCTTCCCTCATGGAGCAGTGGGTGGATTTGAAATGCATGTCTTTAAAATTGCAGTGCAGCTTCTTACCTCTAGGTATATGTACTGTTGTTGTGTTTGTATTCCATCAGGTCAGAACTGAAACATAGCTGGCCCTCCAGCAGGTTTCAGAGACAGTAAATCACACAGGAGAAGATTATCCTTCCTTCTCCCATAGAGCAGCTGCTGTATCACCAGGAGCTTCTTATCACTAGGCCATCAGTGCTCCCTAGACATGTGTATTAGGCAACTGAAAATACCACAGATTCAATCAGTTGTAGCTTAGCTGTCAAAGTAGAATGCTTGCTCTACAGCATTTCAAAAAGTTTCTTTGGAGAAGAATTTCCCAGTGCAATATATTATTTCTTACAAATGAATGTTTGCAGATATTTCTTCTCATTTTCAGTTGTTCCATGTCAACAAATGAGGGTTATGGAAACTTTACTTCCTATATGTCATTAAGATTGACTCTACTTTGAGGACGCATCGATTGTCCAGTCATATTTTGAGTGTCTTCCAACTTGAGGGATTCATCTTCTCCTGCTCCATTGTTTTTAATGCGGTTCTTACTATTTCACTTTTTCAGAAGTAGATTACCAGATTCTGCTTCTTAATCTTTCTAAGGATGACAGAAGAATAATCAATGTTTTTGATTCATGACACTAGAGAATAGTACTGAACATACCATGGACTGCTAAGAGAACAAATAAATCCATTCTGTAGAGGGTAAAACCAGTTTGGTTTTTGGAGGAAAGGATTTTGAAGCACCACATGTACTTTGAGCATGTTACCAGTCCTTAAAGAAGGGCATCATGCTTGGAAAGGTAGGGTCAGCAGAGAAGAGGAATACCATGGCTAGAGTGGATTGACACAGTTAATAGCCAAGTACTTCAGATAAAGACTAAGTGGGTGCAATGAATATGTTACAAAAGAATTGAAAATGAAGATAATTCAGTTTGACTTGTGGTTATGTACCGTAGAGTTGGAACCGACTCATAGTTGAACCTCCAGCAGGTTTTCAGAGGCAGATTATTGCACAGGAGGAGATTGCCCATCTTTCTCCCACATAGCAGCTGATGGCCTCGAACTGCCTGTCTCCAGGATTGTAGCACATTTTCTTGCCTTTAGGCCACCAGAGCTCCCTAATGGACAGAACTGAAGCTTAATGATAATGAGTTGTGCTGCCAGCCCAACAACATACAGTTTAAATTCACTAGCTGTTCTGAATAAGAAAGATGAACAATCTCATCCTAGTTATTTTGCAGCCTTTGAAAACCTGGTGTGTCAGCTACAAGTCCAAAGCACTTAAAAACAGCAACACTTCCATCTACACTTAAATGCTTGGCCCAGTTCTCATTGGCAATAACCATATACTATTTATTTTAGGTTGACATTAACTGCTTCTTGTTAGGTACTGTCAAGTTGCCTGCAACTCATAGTGACTCTATATGCAATAGCCCTAAATTCTTCTCTATCCTGTGCCAATCTTACTATCTCTGACACACCTACCCCCATTACCCCAGTCACTGAATCAATCCAGCTCATTGCGGGTCTTCATCTCCTGCACTGTTCCTCCACCCTCCCAAGCATGAAGTCCCTCTACAAGAACTGATCTCGCCTTACAACATGTCCAAATTATGTCAGACAAAGCTTCAGAATCCTTGCCTCCAAGAAACAGCCTGAATTCTTTTTTTCCCCCATTTTTATTTTATTATTTTGTCTGTGTATGTGTGTGTGTGTGTGTGTGTGTGTGTGTGTGTGTGTGTGTGTGTGTGTACCGTCAAATCAGAAAAGCGGCCTGACTTCTTAAGTTAATCAAAAGAATAAATAATTTGTTCTCTGAGGGATCTGGTTTATTTTGTTTTCCAGTCTTCTTCATTATGGAAATATATGTATTTCTGCCACTATAAATTTGAGGAAATGCATAGCCAGGTTACTAAGCCTGATATTATACAAATTATCAGTCATCACTACGTGTGAAAAACATTCTCCCTTCCGTCAATGATCCCATAGAGACCTGTTCATGTCAGGTGTTATTTTTTTCTTACCCCTTGAGATTATAATGTTAAAGCTGCTACATATGTACCTTGCTTCCTAGTTCTGAATCTGTTTCTTGCATGAATTAATTTCGTTTGGTATGAAAGTAGAGAGTACTACAGAGGAAAAGACTAGCCCAAGTGATCTGAGCAGAACTTTAAAGAACATGGGACAAATTGCTTTCTCCAAATATCACTTCATTTTCCAAACTACCTAGATTTAATGATGGAAACAAACATTTCTGAAGAGAGTGAATAATTTTTTTCTCCAATTGTCATGGAAGAAAGGACAAAAAGACTAGATTTTAGGAAGTAAAGATCTTTTTTAAGGATATCATAAAAGTAAGAGTCATCTCTCCTTTTCACCATATTTTATATTGTAAAATTCATTGAAGAAGAAAAAAATCAACTGTGGCTTCCATAAGACCTCCAGACTTTAATACAGGTTAGTATTTTTGAAAATATGGTATCACTAAGATTATATATTTATTCAGAAACAGTGTTTGGGAAACAAGCATATCTAGGAATATGAACGCCTTTAATATCTGTCCCTCTGCAATTTTTTTTATGCATCAAGCATATATTTTTTTAGCTCCTAATGTATGACCAGGAGCCCTGGTGGCTTGGTGATAAGGAATTGCACTGCCAATCTAAAGGACCCAGGTTCAAATCCACCAGCTACTCCATAAAAGAAAGATGGACAACCTCCTCCTGTCCAATATATTGCCTCTGGAATCCTGCTGGAGGGTCAGCTAGGATGGGTTCCAATACAATGTTACACAACAGCAACACTGCGTGACTACCACTGATCAAGACACTGGGAAACCTTAATTAACCATAGAAATGACTCCTATACAAGCCTGTTTTCTATACTTTGAATTCCAACAATATTATTCATTACATCATTATGTGCTTTGCTCGAACTCCATGTGTACATAGCAGAATTGCTGCATAGGATTCTCAAGGCTGAGAATGTAGCCAGGATTATCATATGAGGTACCCTCAAATATATTCAAACTATCAACAATATTTTGATTATGAGGTGGAATTTTTCATAGATTTTTCAAGACTCTAAGCTTTTGGGAGCAATTCACCACATCTGTTTTCCCATGGTGCCTCTGGGAAGGTTGTAATTGTCAATCTATTGGCCAGTAGTCTAGTACTTAACTGTGTGTCACTCCACAGTTGTTGTATGCCATCGAGTCACCTGCAATTCCTAGTGACACTACGTACTATAGCCCTGAATTCTGATCTATTCTGCGCTAACTTCACTGTCTATGACACATCTACCCTCATTACCCTAATCACTGAGTCAATCCTTCTCATTGATGGTCTTTCTCTCTTTCTCTGTCCCTCCATCCTTCCAAGCATGATGTTTCTCTCCAAGGACTGGTCTCTCTTTGCAACATACCCAAAGTATGTCAGATGAAGCCTTAAAATCCTTGCTTCCAAGAAGCAGCCTGGTTTCACCCTCTCTAGGACGAACCTTTTAGTTCTCCCGGCAATCCATGATATATTCAATATTCTTCTCTAGCATCACAGCTCAAAGACATCAACTCTCCTTCTATCATCCCTAGTCATTGTCCAATTCTCTGATGCATAGCAGGCAATTGCAAAGACTATGGCCTGGATCAGGTGCACCTTATTCTCCAGACTGAAGTTTTTGCTCTTCAGTACTTGGAGAGGTTCAATAGAAACAAATAAATAATATCAAAATTATATCATAAATTTTTACTTGTTGGATTAGTCATATAGGCAGAATGGCATCATATAGGCAGAATGGCTAATGAGAACTCAGAGGATAAAATACATTCATTCTATTTAACAAACCACTCTAGGACCTCACAAGAATGTACACATTCAAAATTTTTCCACTACTTATCATATTCTTGCTGCTTAAACCAAAAAATATTAGTTATTCAGATTTCATATATGAGTCCTAAACCTTACCTAAATTTTATCTTTCTTCCTTTTAACTCACGAAATTGTTGTTGTTGTTATGTGCCGTCGAGTTGCTTGCGACCCATAGTGACCCTATGTACAATAGCCCTAAACTCTGCTCTTTCTTGTGCCAATCACACTGTCTCCAATACACAGGGCCTTCCCCTCTTGTGCAGTCCCTCTACCCTACCAAGCATGATGTCCCTCTTCAAGGACTGGTCCCTCCTTACAACATGTCCAAAGTATGTTAGACGAAGCCTCAGAAACCTTGCCTCCCAGGAGCTGGCCAGTTTAACCCTCTCCAGGATGAATCTGTTTGTTTTCCTAACAGTCCATGGTACCCTCAATACTCTTCCCCAGCACCATAGCTCAAAGGCATCAATTTTCCTTCTATCCTCCTTAGTCATTGTCCAACTCTCTGACTTATTTCAAAGTTATTTAGCATGTATATTGTGCAATCTTTTTCCAAAAGTCTGGGTCCTTTCTCCAGATCTCTACAAGTTTCACAAGGGTTCTGTCTTATCTCCAGTAAAGAAAAATACACTCAAATACAAAAATAATGACTGAAAATTCAAAGGAAAAGCTCTCCAAAAGACTTGGTCCATGCAAAATAAGGTCGGGTTACTGTTGACACAGAAGCACTCTATCCAGAAAACTTCAAATCAAGGTGCCTTGATTTTTTTATTATTATTTTTTTTTGCTGTACTTCTGATAATCTGAGAGATAGGTTCTCATTAACTTTAAGTTTCAGAGGTATTTACTGTGCATCTATAATATTCAGCACAGAATTAGGCCTTTATAGTAAAACAGAAAATATGTTAGCTAAATAATGAACATTTGAGAGGAAGAGAAAGAGGGGGAAAGGAGAAAATATTATAATAAATTATTGCAATCAATGAAATTATGCAGGTATTGTAAGCAATGTGATTTGTATGGAAAGTATAGTAAATTGTGGAATAATTGTCTAAAAAGTAAAAATATTACAATAAATTTATTGCAATAAATGATATATGGAGGTATTGTAAACAATGTGACAAATATGGAAAGTATAGTAAATTACGGGATTATTGTCTATAATAGATTGCAATCCAGTTTTAGAAAAGGCCATGGCACTAGAAACATTATTGCCAATGTCCAGATGGATCTAAGCAGAAAGCAAAGAATACTAGAAGAATGTCTATCTGTGTTTCATTGCCTGTGCAAAGGCATAGTGTGTGGATCACAACAAATTGTCACCAATATTGAGAAGAATGGGAATCCCAGAACACTTGAATATGCTCATGGGAAACCTATAGTTGGACCAGGAAGCAATCCTCAAAACAGAGCAGTGAAACACTGCATGGTTCAAAGTAAGGAAAGGAGTGTGTCAGGGATGTTTCCTATCTTCATACTTTTTCAGTTCATATGCAGAACGTAAGACTGGACTTTATGAGGAAGAATGTGCCATCAGGATTGGAGGAAAACTTAACAACCTATGTTATGCAGATGATACATCCTTACTTGCTGAAATTGAGGGAGACCTGAAGTATTTGCTGCAAAATGTCAAGGACTGTAATCTTCAGTGTGAATTTAAGCTAAACACCAAGAAGAAAAAGATTCTCAACACTGTGCAATTGGCAGCACCAAGATTGAAGTTGCTAGCAATATCAACCTGCTTGGCTCCAAAATCAACACTCTTGACACAAGCAGTCAGGAAATCAAGAAACAAATTACGTTAGGAAAATCTGCTGTCAGGGACTTTTTTAGGGTGCTGAAGAACAACTATGTCAGTCTAGAGACTAAGGTTCACCTGATTCAGACAATTACTTGCTATGCATCAGAGAGCTGGACAATGACTAAGGATAAAAGAAGAAGAATTAATGCCTTTGAGTCATGGTGCTGGAGAAGAGTCTTCAACATACCAGGGACCTCCAAGAGAACAAAAAGGTCTGTATAGGAGAAGGTGGATCCAGGCTGTTCCTTGGAGGCAAAGACTTTGAAGTTCCATCTCACAGACTTTGAGCACATTGCCATGAGGGACCAATCATTGGAGAAGGACATTATACTTGGAAGCGTGGTGGGTCAACACAGGAAGGGAAGACCCTGGATGAGATGGATTGGCTCAATGACTGGGGTAAAGGGGTTAGGTTTGTCAGAGTCAGTAAGGCTGGCTCAGGATAGGTCAGAGTTCAGAGCTGTTGTACATAGGGTCTCTACAAGTTGCAGGTGACTTGATGGCATGTAACAATAATAACTGAATTAAAATTACATGTTTGTCATGAAATACTGGTAAAAGAAAAAAAAATCAGAGAAAGGTATGGAATCCTCATAACTGTGAATATAATGGCCATTTTTTAAATTAGGCAGAGGGAAAAAGTGAAGATGACTAAACAGTAATGTATTAAGCAGGCTTTACCTTCAATACTCTTGTTTACTCATTTCCAGAAACACTCACTTTCTAGTGTGTTCCTTTTGGTTATTTATTTATAGCAATTTATCTTGCTTTTTTATTTTTGTTAATTATATCCAAGAATCTTAATATTTTAAGTTCTGTCATTAATATGTCAGCTTAAATGTACATTTTTTTAATCACCCAATCTAAAACTCATGGCTCAAATAATTTTAACTCATTATAACGTACTATTTTTTTTTCTTTTTGAGGACAAACTCTAGGAGAAAATCATTTGATCTATTAAGTCATTTATTACCAGCAACTGTCTAAACAGACTATTTTCACACAGTAAATTTTCAATAAATACTTTTTAAAACTATTAAGATACCCTTTTATTGGCAACGGATAGACAAGATAATTAAGTTCTTACATCAATATATAATTAAAATAATTTTTCCTTTGCAGTTCTGGACACAGTAATTCAATAATACATTGTTATTTGTTTTAATGACTTAATTTCAATGAATTTAAGTACCAAAGATACTAATGTTATGCTTCTTAACAACAAAATATTAAGTGCCCTCTTTAATTAGATTTCTGTCTCTCAGGACCTGGTTCTAATCATCTTGGCATAACAGGTTTACTGTAGGAAGTACCATGAGAAAATAAAGGAAAAGCAAAAGCATAATGGTACCACTTAACACATCTCGTCCATCTTCCATGACTTTTCTGCTGTTGGGCATCCCAGGACTAGAGCACCTGCATGTCTGGATTGGAATTCCCTTCTGTTCCATGTACATCGTGGCTGTGGTGGGAAATGTGACCATCCTGGCTGTGGTGAGAACAGAGCGAAGCCTCCACGAGCCAATGTTTCTCTTTCTGTGCATGCTGTCAGTCACTGACCTGGTCCTCTCCACCTCTACAATGCCCCGTATGCTCTGTCTCTTCTGGCTTGGAGCCCATGATATTGTCTTTGATGCTTGCTTAACCCAAATGTTCTTCATCCATAGCTTTACTGCCATGGAATCCGGCTTCTTCTTGGCCATGGCTATTGATCGTTACGTGGCCATCTGTAATCCCCTGCGCCATGCCACCATTCTCACACACACTCGCATTGCCAAAATGGGAGCTGCCGTGGTCCTCCGGGGCGTGACCTTCTTTTCCCCTCATCCCATTCTGCTCAGGCAGTTACCCTATTGCAGAACTCGAATCATTGCCCACACTTACTGTGAATTCATGGCTGTGGTGAAGCTGGCATGTGTGGACACAGGAGCTACCAAGCGTTATAGCCTCAGTGTAGCCTCTGTCATTGGTTCCTGTGATGGCTTTTTCATCGCTGTCTCTTATGTCCTAATCCTCCGTGCAGTCTTTCGTCTCCCATCACGAGAAGCTAGCCTGAAAGCCCTGGGCACGTGTGGCTCTCATGTCTGTGTTATCCTTGTTTTCTACTCCACAGCTGTCTTTACCTTCCTCACCCATCGTTTTGGCCACAACATAGCTCCCCAAATCCATATCTTTATTGCCAATATGTACCTTTTGGTACCTCCTTTTCTAAATCCTATTGCTTATGGGATTAGGACCAAGAAAATTCGAGATCATGTACTTAGTTCTCTAAGATTAAAAGTCTCCTGATGCAAATAGAGATACCATTTGACCCAGCAATTCCACTACTGGGAATATACCCTAAAGAAACCACAAATGACATCCAAGTAGATATATGCATACCCATGTTTATCGAGGCTTTGTTTACAATAGCAAGGAGTTGGAAACAACCTAAATGCCCATCAACAAACAAATGGGTAGAGAAGCTGTGGTATATCCACACAATGGAATACTATGCTGCATTGAAAAACAAGGAACTCATGCAATATTATTCAAAATGGGTGACCCTGGAGGACATTATGCTGAGTGAGGTATCTCAGTCACAAAGGGACAAATGCTATATGGTGCCACTGTTGTAGAATGAGGCTGGCATCGGGGTGGGGGTAAGGCTGAGAAAAACTGGATGAAATATGTTTATGGCATTGAAGTCTATGGGGGAGAGAATAGTTTAAAAGTATATTTTAGGGCATTATGTTTATCGTAGGAGTACGCAATGAGGGTTGCAGAGTGGATTATATTTGGGGTTGGGGGTGGGATTGGGGGAGGTGAGGGGGGGATTGTGTACCAGTGAGGGAGTTTTTCTTTTGCTTTTCAGGGAGAGGAGCAAATGGGGGGGGGTGAGGTGGGGTGGGCTGGGAGAAGGGTGCAACAATGAATGAATGGAATTCCAAAATCTCTGTAGATGTTCATTAAAATGAAAAATAAATAAATTTTTTTAAAAGTCTCCTGATTATGATCCATTTTTTATAGACATGATATCAGGAGAGATGGTAACCTAAGAAGGTGTTGTTTATGTGTCTTTGAGTTGAAATCAATTCATAGCTGATCTTCCAACTGGTTTTCAGGAGCTGTTAAACTCCCTTGAGGAGTTTTCTCAAGAAGCAGCTGCTATGTTCTGACCAGGTGTCTGTCTCTGGGTTGCACTCCTTAATCACTAGGCCACCAGAGCTCCCTAACCTAGGAAGGAAAGAGTGTAGATAACCAAAATGTACCACTCTGTTAGACATAGTGGTTAAGGTGAGCAAATAGGCACAAACTCTTGCTTCTAAAAGCATACACTGTAAGCAGAGGTGAAAGAACTTAATCAAATCATGTTCAGATGCACAATCAAACTTGATATTAAGTGTCCTATAAAGGCACACGACAGAGGACTTTGACCTAGAGAAGAAAATGGAAATTTTCCTTATAAATGATAGTCCTCTGAGGGATAAATCTAAATTAACTAGCTAAGGGAAGAGCCAGTGATCTAAAAGTGAGCAAAGTGATTATTACATAATCAGGGAGGAGAACATAGCAGGTAAACATGTGAGAACCTTGTGATAGGATGGAATATGGTACATTTGAATCATGGCAGAAAGTCCATTCTATGGGCCAGAGCAGAGTTAAACAGGGAGTGCCCAGAAGTATGCCTGAAAAAAAATAGCCTGATAGATGGGTAGGTCTTGTTAAGGATTCTCAATTGTTTCCTAAGAAAGAGAGAAGAAACAGGAAAAACATGATCAACTGTGTGTTCTTTGCCCACATACATATAAATACATATTACATATATTATGCATATTATACATATTATACATACGTTGCCAATATGTGCCATCAATTATGGCTCACAGTGACCCTATAAATAAATAATAGTTCTGAATCTTGTTCTATCTTGAGCCAATCGCACCATCTTTAGGGGAAGCTCAGTTAGCCTAGTAGTAAAAAGCTATGATAAAATCCTGAAGGCACATAATTTGATTCCGCCAAGGGATTCTGGGGAGAAGGATGGGCAATCTCTTCATGCACAATTTACTGTCTCTGAAAACCTATTAAAGGATTAGCTATGAGGTATTTCCCACTTGACCACCACAACAACATATGGATATGAATCTAGAGCTAGAGATATAAAGATACACATAAATACAGAGATATAGGTGAGATGGAGTATGTATATGTGTGTGTGTGTGTGTGTGTGTGTGTGTGTGTGTGTGTGTGTGTGTATGTTGTTGTTATGTACCATCGAGTTGCCTGCAACTCAAGAGTGACCCTATGTAAAACAGCCCTAAACTCTGTTCTATCCTGTGCCAATCTTATGGTTTCTGACACACTTAGCCCCGTTACCCTGGTCACTGAGTCAATCCATCTCATTGACAGTCTTCTTCTCCTGCACTGTCCATCCATCCTCACAAGCAAGATGTCCTTCTCCAAGGACTGAACCCTCCTTGCAACATGTCCAAAGTATGTCATACAAAGCTTCAGAATCCTTGCGTCCAAGGAGCAGCTTGATCTTACGCTCTCTAGGAAGAATCTGTTTATTCTCCTAGCAGTCCATGGTATATTCAATACTCTTTCCCAGCACCACAACCCAAAGGTATTAATTATCCCTCTATCATCCCTAGTCATTTTCCAGCTTTCAAATGCATAGCAAGTAATTGCAAATACTATGGCCTGGATCAGACACACCTTAGTCTCCAGACTTACATCGTTGCTCCTCAGTACTTTGGAGAGGTCTCTGATTGCAGACTTTCACAATACAATTAATCTTTTCATTTCCTGGCTGCTGGTATCAAGAGTATTGGTTACGGAGCCAACCAAACTAAGGCTGTTAACAGTCTCAGTCTCTTCACCATTCATCATAATGCTGTCAATCAGCCCAGTGGTGAGAGTCTTTGTTTTCTTGATATTGAGCTTTAATCCATATCAAAGGCTGTAGTCCTTGGCCTCCTGCAGCAAGCGTTTTTGGTCCTCCTCAGTTTCAGCAAGCAGGATTAGTGTCATCTGCATAAACACAGATTGTTGATGAGTTCCTCCAATCTTGATGTCCTATTTCTCTTCATAGAGCTCTGCCTCCCAGATAATCTGTTCTGCATATAGATTGAAAATATATGGAGATAGGACACATCCCTGGCGTACACGCTTCCCAAATCCACTGGAGGGTCAGTTATTTGTTATTCAAACTCAGTGATACATATTAATGACAAATACACTTTTGACTATGATACGTAGATTAATGCAAGACATAAGTTCAGTAACTGTTGCTGGCCCTTACATTATTCTAGGCTGGAATCTAGTAGAAGATAGATGAAAAGTGTAACAACTGGAGACCTATAGTTTTCCAGTTACTGGGAAAATAATAATGAACAAACTGAGTTCCAGATATTGTCTTCGGAAAGTAGACGTTCTACCTCCTTTTCTAACAAAATATATCTCCCTTTCCTCCCCTTCATTTGATGTCTGCTTGCAAGCTACATCACTGATTTGCTGAAGTTAGATATAAGTCTGTTGTTGCTATGTGCTGTCAAGTCAGCTCTGTCTCATAACAACTTTATAGACAACAGAACAGAATCTTGCCTGATATTGTGCCACTCTCACAATTACTTTTGTGTTTAATTCTGTCTTGCATTTACTGTCGTAAGACATCTCTGTGAGCCTCTTACACTATTTCACTGAAGTATAGAACGATAACCACCGCACACCCAAACTTCTCCCTTTTTCCTATGTTAATCTTCTCTTTGTCTGCTTCTTTTCTTAATCTTCTTTATTGAAGAGTGTTTTATTTAGTCATTTTTTTTGTTGTTTTACTTAGCAAATATCTTCTACTCATCATTTTGTCTTGGACAACGTGTACTCAGAATGCTTCTTGTGTGTTATCAGGAGAAGCCAGCCCCTAAAGGAGGTTGTCATGTTTGGAAAAGTGAAGAGTTAGAGAAATGGAGTGACACAGTGACCACAGCAAAAACACCTCAGCATCAGTCAGGGTTTCATTTTCTTGCACATAGGGCTCCTATGAGTTAGAGCTAATCATACTGTGCCAAGCAAAAACAAATTTCATCTAGGAAATTAAAAGTTCTTCATTTCAAATTTTGTTTTTCTCAGGGAAACTCTAAAGTCATTGGATTTAGAAAGGAAAAACCATTTTTAAACTATTGATGTTAAAACAAGACAGAACAGTTTTATGACATTATAAAAGCTCAAAACTTAAAATCACTGTATACCGTTCACTCAGACTCAGGACCTTTCATCAGGTTTCTGGAGCTATAAATCTAAATCTTAATAGGAGGAACTTCCTAACTTTCTCACTCTTAGTGGCTAAGAAATACACTAAGACTATTCAGAACATGCTATGAAATACTCACAACATGCTATGAAATATCCTAAGACTATTCAGAAACTCCAATCAACCAAGCCAACTCCTTCTCATCAAGTGGGAAACAACTCATTGCTGAACCTCCAGTTGGTTCAGTTCTCAGAGTCCATAAATCACTTGGGAAGAGATTGTTAATCTTTCTCCCATGGAGCAGCTGGTGAATTTGAACCATCTACCCTTGGGTTGACAGTGCAATTCCTTATTTACTAAGAATTCAGAAATTCACATCCTATTACTTGGCAAGGACTTAATGTCCTTCCTTATATCCCAGGTTCTTTTATTATCCCAGTTATACAACTGCCATCCCATTTGCTTGTCCCTGTGCACAAACAACTGTTGATTGTTCATATCAAGCTTTCTCCAAATGCTTTCCTTAAGGGGTTTCTTTGGACCTTTCTTTTCTTATCTCAGTGCTCCACCAGTTTTTGTCAAACATAAACCTCCTTTGTGCCAGGCCTTCTTTAATTTCCATTGTAAAGGAGTCTCTAGCCTTTTATCAACTTCTACAGTTTACACCCTATGCCCTTTTGTCTTCTCACAATATAACAATTGTTACTTTTACAATGCCTTTGAACTTTTGTTTTTGCTTTGAAATGATACATTCAATGATAGGCTCTGGGGTCCTTCTCTAGAGGATCTAAGTTAAGAAAAACACATTGGCTTAATAAGGGCCTCAGGAGGGCAGACTTAACCAGTAAAAGTCTCCCTGAAGCAGGGGTGATCCATCTTATTTTGCACATAGCAAATCTCTGCATCTCAAGTAGGAAATTGTTTTGCTGATTCTAGTCCAACAGTGGCAGGACAAGTATTCATCTGCAGATCTACTTCAGGAAAAAAGGTAAAAAAAAAAAAAAATATAGCAAGAGGCGAGATTTAAAAATTCTGGAATGTAAAATAGGAACACGGGATAAAGAGTTTCTCAAATATTTCATCCAAATACAACAATCACTATCTCTTATTAATGTGGCAGTTGAGGTGTGTAATCTTTAAAATTCTCAGTGGTATTATTTCACAGAAATGAAAAGCACATTTTACATTTTTAACTGGGGTGGGTAGTTAATGTTGATATAAAAATGTCAGACTGAATGAATCCTGGGGATACCCCCCCCCGTAGTACATAATTAATCTAAAAATATTTGAAAAAAATTAGCAGGGCTGTAGAATTTCTCCTTATGGAATAAATAAAAATCCAAATTAATATTATGCTTGCATGCCAGATTTTTAGATTTAGAGAAAGTGAAAGCAGTTTTCATTGTAGAGTACTAATACCAAAAAAAGATGCTAAGAATACTGTACACCTTATATAATGTCATAGTTTAATGACGCATTCAATCAACAAAAGTTTAAAGGGTATGTTTTATCCCACTTTTTTCAAATGAGGAAACTGAAAGTCACAGCTTTAAACTACTTGGTTAAGTAACTGAGCTTCAGAGCTGAGACCCTGTCTAGAGTCTTTAGTATGAAAGTATTCTTTTCATTATACCAAACTTCTTTCCTGGTGATCCCTCTTTCCCCCTTCCCGTAACATTCAGCAGTAGATTATACATTGCAATTGAAATACAGAACATCAATATAAGAGTAAGAACTCTTGTGGTCTAGTCAGTAGGGAGTTGCACTGCTAATTAAAAGGCTACACCTTCCTGGCAGTTCAAATCCACTAGCTGCTCCACAGGAGAACTTATTCTGTACAAGGTATAGAAAGCAGCAGAAAACATACTGGGTGCTCACTTAGGAGTCAGTTCTTGATGGTAAACCTTACTACAGTAGTATTTTAGCAGGCAAGCGCTTCTACTGCCCTTGGGAAATGTAAATATTTATAAGAAAATAATTCACAAAATATATTTTCACAGTTTGTATAACTCCCTTTTACTGTTGATTTTAAGACCATGGACAGATAAAAATATAATTTATTTAAAGAAACATAAAAATAAATGCATTGGATTTAAGAATAAATTATTAAATAGTGGATTTTTATATAGAATTAATACATTGTTATTGTTGTTGTTGTGTGCCATCAGTTCACCTGTGACTCATACCGACCCCATGTACAACAGCCCTAAACCCTGCTCTATGCTCTGCCAATCTTATTGTTTCTGACACACCTACTCCCATTTCCCCATTTACTGAGGGTCTTTCTCTCTTGCGCTGTTTCTCCATCCTCTCAAGCATGATGTCCTTCTCCTTGCAACATGTCCAAAGTATGTCAGAGGAAGCTTCCGAATCTTTGCCTCCAAGAAGCCTGCCTGGTCTTATCCTCTCTAGGACGAATTTGTTTGTTTTTCCAGCAGTCCATATATTCAATACTCTTCTCCAACACCACAGCTCAAAGGCATCAATTCTTCTTCTATCATCCCTAGTCATTGTCCAGCTTTCTGCTGCATAGAAAGTAATTGCAAAGACCATGGTCTGGAACAGGCACACCTTAGTCTCCAGACTGACATCTTTGCTCTTCAGTACTTATCTAAGTAAAAAAGATAATAATGCAAATTTATCAACAGTGAAATAAAATGGTTATGGTTATAGTTTTTGTTGTGTGCCTTCAAGTTCATTCTGATGCATGTTGTTGTTGTTGTGTGCCATTGAGTCCAAACTGACCCACAGCTGACCCTCCAGCAGATTTTCAGAGGCTGTAAGTCACACGGGAGGAGATTGCTCATCCTTCTCTTGTGGAGTAGCTGGTGGATTCAAACTGTGTGCCTATAGTGACCCTACATGGCAGACAGCAATTGCCCAGAGAGTCTCCAGGGTTGCAGTCTTTATGAAAGGAAACCTGCATAAAGAGGTACAGTAGGTAAGTACTTGGCAGTTAAGTGAAAAGTCTGCAGTTTTCCTCAGTATAAAGATGTGAATATTTGCTTTTGCAAAAATTATAATCTTGGAAGTCTTAGAACACCTGTTATATAAGGTCATTATAAGTTAGAATTAACTCAATGGCAATAGATTGGTTTGTTTAATCTTTATTGGGGGAAATTGCTAGGTCTTCCCTCCTACGGAGCTACAGATGGGTCTAATCATTCCATGAGTAACCTAGCACTTAACCATCACCAGAGTTCCTTAAAAGATCTATTTTGAAATTGTATTTTAATTTTTTCAAAGCTGTTTGGTTTGCTTTTCCAACATTTTATTACCACCATATGTTGCAATACTTTTAAAAATGTGATTGACATAAAATTTACTACATATTTATTTATTTCTATGCTTGTACCATAATCTATTGTAATTTGCAAATTCTACCAATTATTTCTATGAAGAATAGTTATGTATGTGAAAATGCTTAATAAATATTAAATTATCTTTTCAATGAAGCTAAATATTAATATCAGCCTCCAAATTTTATTCCTCATGTTAAAATACACAAATAAGCATAACTACCAAATACCTTTAATTTACCTTTACCTTTTATTAGTTTGAAACTTTACTTCTAAGTCACTGCTTTGAGGTATTATTGAATTCTAATTCTGTCAACTGGTCAATTATTATTGTTTGTTTTGTCTTTATTCATATTCTCCTGTTGGAAGATCAGTAGAATTCCTAGGACCTTTGATAAAATCATGGATATGTAGCTAAGTACCTCAGGGAAGTATCCAAAGTTCCATGGCCTAACCTAGGATTTGAGGATGTTAGAATTATTAAATTCCATTTTCTTGCCTTGAGTAGTTTTCATGCTTTATGATTTGCTGATGCCAGCCCTCTACTGTTGACAATATAGACTCTATCAGTTTCTACTATTTTGGGGGAGGGGGGTGGAAATCCTAATATTTTAGAATTACACAAATTGAATATTAACTGTAATCAAAACCAAGCAACTCTAAATTATCAAATTGATTTCTCTTCAATGAGAATTCATCCTTGAGCTAGTTTCTTTCAATTGCAGAGATTCTCTTTATCCCAAGAAATAGTTCTCTTTATCCCAAGAAACTGATGTATTTACGTGATCATTAGTTCATATAGTCATGATTATCATTATAAATTGCTTGATTTTATTTTTTGTAGGTGCAAATGCTGCAGTGATTTCAAAGTGTCCTCTGTTTTGTTTTGTTTTTTCTCTATAGGAACCAGAATTTAAGAAGCACAGGTTAAGGATGTCCTCTTGCAACAACTCTATTCCTCAGCCTTTGGTATTTATCCTGGCTGGAATCCCTGGCTTGCAATCTTCCCATGGCTGGTTCTCTGTGCCTTTTTTCTTGGTGTTTATTGTTACAATTGTTGGCAATGTTACCATATTATACATCATCCGAGAGGAGAAGACTCTTCATGAGCCCATGTTCCTCCTCCTGGCTATGCTTTCAATGGTTGACCTGTCCCTCGTCAGTGTCACTGTGCCCCGCATGTTGGCTATTTTCTGGATGGATGCCAAGGAAATCAGCTTCAACGCTTGCCTCACACAGATGTTTTTCATTCCTTCCTTTTATGTCATGGAATCTGGGATCCTCCTAGCCATGGCTTTTGACAGATTTGTGGCCATCTGGAACCCTCTGAGGTATACAGCTATCCTTGATAACAGCATGCTTGTGAAGATGGCACTGGCTGTCGTGTCAAGGGCAATGGCAGTGCTCACTCCTGCGCCAATCCTGGCAAAAAGACTGGAAAGCTTCCAAACCCGTGTAATTGCTTATTCCTACTGTGCTTACATGGCTGTGGTAAAGATAGCTTGTGGAGATGTCTCTACTCACATTGTCTATGGTCTCATGGTCATTGTAGCATCTGTGGGATTTGACTTGTTTTTTATCCTTCTGTCCTATGGGATGATCCTTCATGCTGTCTTTCAGATACCATCTTGGGAGGCACGGGGCAAAGCTCTCAGTACGTGTGGGTCTCATATCTGTACCATTGCTCTCTTCTATTCTCCTGTTGTCTTCTCTGTCCTTGCCCAGATTTTAGGTTACCACATGGCTCCACACCTACAAATCATAATTGACAACCTATACTTCCTGGTGCCTCCCATGGTTAACCCCTTAATTTATGGGGCTCGGACCAAGCAGATAAAGGAACGAGTGCTGCAGATCTTTCACTGTCACAAAGATCGAGATTGACAGCCTAGGCATACAAGGGCTTTGATGATGCACATTGAAAATTATGTGAAGTTGAAGAGATAGAGGGGTCTCATTCATGTCTGTGAACTCACAAGGAAAGGAATAACCCAAGTAACAGTGGGACTCAACTAGTAGCCAAGGTGGAACTGTAACTAGAGAATGTTCTTTCCATCAAGATACAGGTTGTATGAAACTCTCATCACAAGAGCATTCCCAAGTGTTTATACAAGTAGTATATGAAAAGAAAACATTCTTGTTTATTAGCACTATAATAATTCAGTTGCAATACATAGCTTAATTTAGAAACATACTTTCAAGCAAGGTGAGGTTAAAATATAATTAAGATGTATAAATCCAAGTCTCAAGGCAAATTATGAAATTATAGAATAATTCTTTTTACTGCTTTTCTTTCTTAAATGCTGTTCTGTTCTTCTTACCACAAGAATACGTATCATGAAATAAATATACCATGGAAGTAAAACAAATGTACATATGTTGTCAGTAAATTATGAACTCTTGCTCTCTGAAGGGTTTTAACAGGGATGACAAAATGTAGCATCAGCAGTATAAGTAGACTGAACACAAGATGTTGGTATTTTAAAAACAAACAAAAGACATTAAGAAATATACATACCTTTTCAACAGGTTTCCTTTTCTTTTCCATATACCTGACTCTATCAATTTACACAAACTGAAGGCAACCAAAACTATGCCTTAGCTCATCAATTATGCTTGTATTCTGAAAAAAGTACTTATAACTACCTTGCAAGTCACTGCACATATGCACCTTACATCTAAAATGCTCTCAATTCATAAAACTTAAGTTAGTAAATCTGATGTAAAATCCTGTAATACTTAAAGTATTATTTAATTATTCCCCTTAATCCATTCAATGTACCATTAAGATTTAGCTGAAACACTATCTTAATGAGTTTATTTTTCCTTTTTTCATTTCTACCAGTTTTTCCTCTACCTAACACTGCATAATTTTTAATTTTGTCACTGTTAAGTGAGCCAACTATGATTCATAGCAACCTTATGAACAACAGAGCAGAACTTTGCCCCATTCTGTGCCTTATCTCACTCTCTATCAGGCCCATTATTGTAGGCCCATTATTGTATTCTCTTTTGCTGACAATCTGCCTTTCCTTGGCTCTGGTGGTCTGGTGTAAGGAGTTCAGTTGTCAATCCAATGGCAGGTAATTTGAATCCACAAGCTTCTCTCTGAAAGAAAGATGGGCAATCTTTTCCTGTGTAATTTATGGCCTCTGAAAACCCTCTGAAGAGTTAGCTGAGTTAGTTCCAATTTGACAGCACTAACAACTACCTCTTCCAGCATATTGCCTTTTTTCAAAGACAAGTCTTTTCTTACAACATGGCCAAGGTATATGAGATGAAGCTTCACCATAGTTGCCCCTGTTGTTATTGTTGTTGTTGTATGAGTCAAGTTGGAACCTACCAATAGCTAATCCTCCTGTGGGTTTTCAGAGACAGTAAATCACAAAGGAGGAGATTGACCACCCTTCTTCCACAGAGCAACTGGTGGATTTGAACCACATGCCTTCATATTATATCATAGCTTCTTGCCATGAGTCCAGAAGAGCTCTCTAAGAAGCAGCCTGTTGTTACTGGTATCACTGAGTCAAAGTACATCTCATAACAACCCTATGAACAACATGTATGAATCCTGTTCTATCCTGTGCCATCCTGACAATCTCCAACACTCTCAAGCCAATTGTTCTGGTCACTATATCAGTCTACCTGGTTGAGGGTCTCCCTTTCCTTCTCCATTACTACACCCTCCCAGGCATACACCCTTCTCCAAGGAATGACTTCTCCTAGAAACATGCCCAAAGTATGAGGCTGATATCCATCACCTCCAAGGTGTACCCTGGTTGCACCCTTTTCCAGCCATATCTGAACTGAGTTTGTGGTACACTGTGATTGCATAGTGGTTAGTACTCTGCATGGTGGCCACAGCAGCCTCAGTTCAAATCAAAGTCTCTCTAACCACTCTAGTTGCACTTAATTTTAAGCAAAGTGAAACAAAACAAAAAACATTGCTGTCATGTTGGAACTGTTTTATAAATGATCCTCCAAAAGGTTTTCAGTGTCTGTAAGTCCCACAGGAGTTCTTTCATATCTCTTGTGGCACTGCTGGTGGAAAAGTAGCCAGAGAGGTTCTGCCTGTGGGTTAGCAAGGCAACGGCCTATCAACTACACTTGTTGTTCTTGTTAAGTGCCGTTGAGTTGGAGGTGACCCATAGTGACCCTATGAACGAATGATCTGGACACCTGTATAACTTCCGCCCTTTCTCCTGGTTCACAGGGTTTCTAGAGGCAAGCTGTTATGGAAGTCGATGCCACTCCTGCTTCCAAGCTTGTTTTAATTGGGGAGCTCCACCAAACACTGTCCACCATGGGTAACCATTCTTGCTTTTGACTCATCAGTGCCACAGTGTTTGGCTTCACAGCAACCATGAGTTACCTCTGTACAGCAAGGAGACATACCAGGGTTATACAAAATAGAAGAATGTTTCACCCAACATAAGTAAAGACAGGCCTGAGGGCTGCTGACTAGAGTCACCCACCTTTGGCTCGGGAGCATCAACTACACTACCAGAATTTTTTCCTCTTACTTTAGGTACTTATCATTG
>NW_006399794.1:11347344-11404232 GCF_000299155.1 Elephantulus edwardii
TTTATGATAGAAGTTTTATATATACATACATACATATACATATACATATACATATACATATAATTTGTTATTTTGAATTTTTTTGCATGTTTCAGTGAGAATAGTTAAATTTCTCATTGTTCAACCCCATCACCACCTCTTTGCAATATTTCCCATCATCCTTAACAGAAATCAGTCTTCCTTAAGCAATGAACTCCTATTTCACCCCCTTCTCCTTTCTAGTAACTCTAGCAAATTTCCTTTTGCTAGATAATAAACAACTATTAAAATTAAGGATTAAATAAAAACAATTTGTTATTACTGTTTACAGCTCTGTGGGTATGTTTAATGATACTAAGCCAGGTTCCTCATTTGAACATATGGTAAAAAGTGGCCTGGTGTGGAATCCTCTTAAGACGCAAGTATGGAAATCCATTATGACTTCTGTGCTTACAATCTTGGGGCTTTGGTGCTCTCTTCATATAATTGTTATGAATTCCTTACATGGTGTTTTAGGTTTTAAAGAGGTAGAAAGCAGAACCTATGAGGCCAAACTACCCAGAATTGGCACAACATTATAATCACAGTATCAAATTTCTCAAAAGAGTCAAAAGATATCCTAAATTCAAAGGAACTGGAACTCTATTGTGCTCCCTAATAATAATAGTGTATAAGCAGATGTAGCTCAGAAACTATTTCTGTGACTATCTTTAAATATACCATAGTCTCTCTTAGCCACTTTGAACTCATATTGAAAGGTCCAGTACAGTATTGCTTCAGAATTTCATGACCTAAATAATACCCAGGTATAGATGAACTCATTGGGTATAATCACATATTTTTTCCCTATAATTCTTCTTTCTATGAACATTTGTTAGCAATAGATGCATTATTTTATACTGCAAACAAACAATGATTATATAATACAGTTACTGGGTGGGTGAAACCTATAACTCTAGGAGAAAGAAAAAGTTGGAATATAGTAGTCATTGGTCCACACCACTCTGAAATCTAGGTAGATACATGTTAGCTTCAGGATTAGACAGTACCCTAAGCCATAGGCCACTTCTGTTTCTCTGTGATTCTTTGCTTTAATCTATAGTGCTCTTGACTCTACTCTGAGTCATCCTTCATTATCTAAAGAAGTGGTCAAAATATTTGATTCATCTTCTCAGTCTAGAGAAAGTCAATCAATGGCACTAAGGATCAATGAAGCTATACACTAGATGATTTACATATTAACACATTTCTCCACTTAAAACTGAATTTTATATTTTGATAATTGATGAAGGTGAAAATGAGTCTTTTTTTATTAATTGAGTGTTAAAGGAAGTCATATATTTATAAAATCAACTATAGAAATTAATCTGTGAATTCTTAGTGCAAAGTGAAATACTTATATTGCATCAATGAACTGGCCAAATGATTTAACAATTAATTTATCATTTTAACATCAGGGTTATGTTGGTATTCAACAATCTCCCATTTTATTTTTTCAGGAAATTTCCATCTCTCTTCAATTTATACAAAACTTTTATAGATTTTCTAGTTGAAGAGAATAGGTAGAGATATATCATCTCTCTGAAGCAAAAGTAACTTGGCATTTGGATGTTTAAATCTCTTTACATGCACAAAAATGCTGATTCTAGTTCCTATTTTACAAACATGAACTAAAATTAAGGTAAGTTAGCATTTTATCTCCTGAAGTCAAATAAACTATTCAAAACTGCTAATTGTCAATATTTACTCTAAAACCTACATTAATATTTCTAACTTACCATGCCCTAAATTACATTAAATCACATACTCCTACTTCTAACTTACCCTACCTTTATTTACATTAAATCGCATTTCCCGAATGTCCTGATATCATTTCTGTACTATAATTACATTCCTTTTCAAATCAAGAAGTATGTTTTATAAAACGTTGTGCATTCAAAGCATGAACTACTCTTAGTAATGTGAAAAGACAGAATATGTAAAATAATGATGGTGTTATTGTTGTTAGGTGCCATTGAATTGAGTATGACTTATAGCGACCCACTATGAACAGGCAGATATGAACTCGATCCTATCTTGTGCTATCTTCACACTTCCTGAAACACAAGAGCCCATTGCAGCCATCACTTTATCAATCCAGCTGGTTGAGGTTCTTTCCTTCTCTGACCCTACACTGTTCCTCATTCCATGTCATTTTCTAAGGAATAACCTCTCCTAGCAACATGTGCAAAGTATGCGTGGTGAAGCCTCATCATTCCTGCTTCCAAAGAATACTCTCGCTACATTCTCTCCAAGACATAGCTGTTTGTTGTCTTGACTGTCTATGGGACATTCAATGTTCTCCAACACCACAACTCAAAGGCATCAAGTCTTCCTCTGTCATTCCTATTCATTGTCCAGCTCTCAGATTCCTAACAAGTGATCAGGAAGAAAGATGGCCTAAGTCAGACACATTTTAGTCCTCAAATTGACATCATTACTCCTCAGTAATTTGGAGAGGTCCCTCACTGCAGGTTTCCCCAATGCAAGTCATCTCCTTGTTTCTTGACTGCTGGTACCAAGGATGTTAACTGTGGCTCCAGGTAAGATGAAGCTGTTGACAATTTCAAACTCTTCTCCATCCACCATGGTGTTGCCTATCAGTCCAGTGGTAATTATAGGCAGACAAAACCAGAAAAGATGAAAAAGAAAAATCAAGAATAGAAGGAAGAAACAAATAGGAGAATGGAAAATTTATGAATTACATATATAATTTGCATCCAACTATATTGCTTATTTGGAATGTTCTTGTTTTGAGAACCTAAAACCTTTATAAAAGATCAGTATGGGGAAATTCAGACATATGGTCAGACATTCACACATAGTCCAAAGAATCACCATTTTAAACAAGTGAATATATATATATATATATATTTTCTCTATGACATATTAAATGCTGAATCAGTGGTGGGTGCAGACTTTAGAATAAAGATCTGAGTTACCCTCCTTCGTATCTCCTTGGTCTTTACCCCATAAACAATGGGATTAAGTGCAGGGGGCACAAGCAGATAGATGGTAGACAATAGAATGTGGACATAAGGTGATACATGACCAAAACGGTGGCTAAAGAAGGAGAAAAAAGCAAGTATGTAAAATTCAAGAAATACAACAATATGGGCAGTACAAGTATTGAATGCTTTGAGTCTGGCTTCCTTCTGGGGAAGACGAAAAACAGCTTGGAATATCAAGATGTAAGAGATGAAGACGAACATCATGTCAAAACCCAGAATTGCAAATGCCACAAAAAGCCCATATGTTTTGTTAACATGGACATCTTCTGCAGCTAGTTTGACCACAGCCATATGTTCACAATAAGAATGAACAATAACTACAGAATGGAAAAGTTGCAGTCTTTTCAGTAAAATGGGCAAAATTCCAACAAGCACTGTTGCTCGGATTGCCACCACTACTACCATCTTAACCAGAACTAAAGGTGTAAGGATGGATGTGTGCCTCAGTGGATCACAGATAGCAACATAGCGGTCAAAGGCCATTGTTAGTAGGATGCCAGATTCCATGCCTTGCAAAGCATGGATGAAAAAGAGCTGAGTGAGGCAAGCATCAAAGGTCATGGAGCAAGAATCAAACCAGAAGATGGCCAACATCTTTGGTGCAATGGCTAAACAGAGCCCTAAATCCGTGGCTGCCAGTACTGCTAAGAAGATGTACATGGGTTGATGTAGGCTGCGTTCTAGAGGGATTATAATCAGTAAGAAAATATTTCCCATCAGAGCCAACAAGCACACACCAAAGAAAGGGAATCCAATCCAAAATTGCACATGCTCTAATCCAGGAATGCCAATGAGGGTCACTGTCTTGGGGTTCAGGTATGACAGGTTGCTGAATCCCATGGAGACTGGTAACTACGTTGCTCACCACTGACTCTGATACCTAGTCAGAAAGAGAAATGAATGGGAAAGGAGGACAAACCCCAGATTATTTTATGAACATTTAATTTATTAAATGTAAATATGGCCATGTGACCTTGAGTAGTTAGACATTATCTTAGGGAAGTATGGAAATAGTTTCTTAGATTATTCCAAAGCCAATTCAACTAATTGTGGGGAAAAAATGGTTATGTGTTTATCACCTACAAATTATAGAAATGGAAATTTTTATTTCAAGAGTACTGAATCTGCTAGTATTCCAAGTGTCCTCAACAGCTGTCACAGATGGCAGCATTAACTTAAATGTTAATATCAATATTCTTATACGAGATCCATTGCAGACTAAATAGGATTCTTCTCTGGCACATGACTCAATGGCAGAGATATTGGAATTCCTGCTAAAACAAACCAAACTCTCTGCTATGCAGTCAGCTTTTATGAAAAAGAAAAATCGCATCATAGAATTTCCAGGGCTTAAATTTTTAGAAGCACTCTGTCAAAAATCCTGCAAAAAGACTGAATGGTTTGAACTGCAGACCTATCAGTTAGCAGATGAATACTTTTAATCACTGATCATTTATTCATGTCTTCAAAGTTCTGTCTCCTGTAACATTTGTAATTGCAACATCTATTCTTTCCTTGTATCTGCACATTTTCTTTAAAAAAATTATGCCAGATTTATGTGTTACCGTCAAACACTCTGAACTACTACTGATAAAAGACTAGCCTCTCTGTATTGGCTCTGACTCTGAATAATTGATCTGTTGGTAGGTAATCTAGCTCATAATTATTTCTCCATACTTTTCTGAGAGTTTCCTACAAGTGCAGTGATGAGTAAAATTCAGAAGTAATATTTCTGACTTCAAAGTATATGGAAAGACTGAGAAAGTTGTCATTATCTGAAGATTTGAGCTTTGAATTTATTGTGTTGGATGTTGTTGTTATGTGTCATCGAGTCATTTGGGCCTCATAGCCACCCTATGTACATTGGTTTTGAAATCTGTTCTATCTGAGCCAATCTCATTGTCTCCAACAGACCTAATCTCATTTGTCCAGTCAATGAGTCAATCCATTTCATTCTGGGTCTTCCTCTCCTATACTGTCCCTCCACCATTCCAAGCATGACATCCCACTCCAATGACTGGTCCCTCTTGGCCATGTGTCACCCAAAGTATGGAGCCTCAAAATTCTTGCCTCCAGGGAGCAGCCTGGTTTCACCCTCTCCAAGATAGACCTGTTAGTTCTACGGGCAGTTCACAGTATGTTCAACACTCTGCTCCAGCATTAAAACTCAAAGGCATCAATCCTTCTTCTATTATCTTTAGTCATTGTCCAGCTATCAAATGCATGGCAAGTAACTGTGAAGACCATGGCTTGGATCAGGCACACCATAGTCTCCAGACTGATATTGTTGCTCTTCAATATTCTAGAGAGGTCTCTGACAGCAGATTTTCTCAATGTAATTTGTTTTTGTTTGATTGTTGTTGTTTTTTTAATTTCCTGACTGCTGGTGGCAAGAATGTTGATTGTAGAGTCAAGCAAGCTGAAGTTATTAACAATCCCAATCCCTTCTCCATCCATCATGTAGCTGCTAATTGGCCCAGTGGTGAGAATATTTTGTTTTCTTGATATTGAGCTTCAATACATATTGAAAATTACAGTCCTTGACCTTCTGTAGCAAATGCTTCATGTTCTTTTCAGTTTCAGGAAACAATGTCATCCGCATAATGCAGGTTGTTGATGAGTTTTCCTCCAATCCTGATGCCACATTCCCCCTCATAAAGTCCAGCCTCACAAATGATCTGTTTTGCATGTACATTGGAAAGTTATGGAGACAGGATGCATCCCTGATGTACATCTTTCCTGATTCTGAACAGTTAGGAACTGTGTAGGATTGGGGCACCCAATATCTCTATTATTCTCCTCTGTCCTATTTTT
Source organism: Elephantulus edwardii (assembly GCF_000299155.1). Lineage (NCBI taxonomy): Eukaryota > Metazoa > Chordata > Mammalia > Macroscelidea > Macroscelididae > Elephantulus > Elephantulus edwardii. The sequence continues at coordinate 11,353,188 of NW_006399794.1, forward strand.
TGTCTTGAATTACACAAGCTAAAAATGATGTAAAGTCTTACACAACTTCTTTTCCTATTTTTTCCTTGGGATTTTCACCCAGGAAGACATACTAACTGGGTAAACAGCACTACAAATTAAAGTTTGCCTAGTCCCCTCCTTTTTTGAATGGAAACTACAACTATCTACATCCTTTCAGATACAGAAAAATAGACTGAACAGTACTTACTAGAAGTATATTTTCAAATATAACTAGATAGCCTTTAATGTGGTAAAATTTAAAATGTTTTTACTATTTGGTTTATACAGGAAATTGTGTTATATGGGTTTCTACATCCAAAAACAGAGTGAACATAGTGAAAATAATGAAGACATATTGATTGAAGAAATAGATAATTTTGGGAAAAAAATGAAGTATAAACTTTACATGAAGTAAGTATTGAGTTATATTCACGTGGTTACAGATAAAAAGAAACATGTCGTAAAAGCTGTAAAAGCTGACAAAGTCAGAATATAATGCAGATGCAACAATTAATATCTTATAAATAAATTTAAATGTTGTCTGTATGTGTAAGAATAAGTAGAATCATTAGCTCCAATTTCTCCATGGCATGTAATAATTTAGAAATCATATTTATCATATGTGCATATGGGAAGTCTCCTCTCATGCAATTAACTGCCTCTGAAAACCTACTGGAGGGGGTCAGCTTCATGTCAGTTCTGACTTTATAGTACACAACATTGGTATGCATGTATATATACATTTCTTTCCGTAAATATCTTCATCCTTGGACACTTAATAGATGATCACCATGAATCATATTCAGTCTGATGGCAATGAGTTTTTTGTTTGGTTATATAGCATGTTAGATAAAATCCTGGAATTTGGTTTTGGAAATAGAGCATGTACTTTAGATGAAACTCTAACATTTGTTTCACATGAACTGTAGTCCAAGTTCTTTAAATGTACTCAGTTATAAATTGAAGAAAGTAATTGATTATTGAGGACAAATAACTTTAAGAATCCAAACTCAAACCAAACTACTATTGAGTCAGAGATTACTTATAGCAAGTTTTTAGTTGGATTTCAGAGACTGTATACTGCACCCTTTATATATGAAAGACTTCCCAAAAGTATAAATTATAGTGAACATCTGAGATATATATATATAGAGAGAGATCAATATTGATATCTATATATAGAGAGATATTTATCTATATCTATCTCTATAGATATGTGTGTTTGCCTATATATATAGAGAGAGAGAGAGAGAGAGAGAGAGTAGTTGACAGTTACCAAATATGGTAGCTTAATAGCTACCAATAGCCTGTGGAATATCTCTGTGAAGATAGATGCACATTTCTCTTTTAAGACATTTAAGTACAGAAATGAGAAGATTTCTGAAAGAAAGAATCAATAAAACAATTTCATGAAAGTGATGATGTTCATACATATGGTTTGATTAGATATTGTCACTTCTTACATTAATCTATTTTAATTAATGTTCTAAAACAAGAAGTCTATGAATGATTGAATAAAAATGCACTACCATTTGTAAACTTACACTCAAAACAAAAAGGATTTTTTAAATAAATAAGTGGGATAAAAAGCAAAGATGAATGGTGTTAAAAATTCTGATCTGCACTACCTCAGCATCTGTGTAAGCAGGAACCAGTGTCATTATCACAACAGAAAAATGACTTCCAATTTATAGCCAATCCTCAGATTCTATAAATGACATTTAAATTCTGCCTCTTCAACTGGGAAATAAATGTATTTTGTTTTAAAAGTTTAGTGAGTACATGGGAAAAGCATTAATGAGAAAAGCAACATTCTAAAAAAATAACTTGAGAAAAAAATCAGTCATTTTCTGCAACATTTTGTGTAACTTTCAAAATTATTTGAGCCATATTGTTCATTCTTAGTCTTTAAGAGGGAGAGAAAAACAGAATAGAAATTCTTTAAAAAAGAGATGAAAGATAGAAAACAGAGACCAAAATATACAACAAGGGCTATGATCATTGTGCCATTGGTACGTATACCAGAGTTATTTGAGGCAGTGTGGCAGTCTTCCTTAGACCTGCTCCTCAATTTACGCTGCACTCATGAGCTTCTCCTCTTTTTGAACTGTAAATAATCTTAACTAAATTTGACATGCCAAAGAATTTTAAAACCTTTTCCAAGTAAAGGTGAGAAAAAGATTCTGATAACTTTATTTTTTTTCTCTCCTTTTTTCACTACTAAAAGCTCTGCCTGTTTAGCTTATGTAATTAAGAAGATGGTAGGTTACCTTTATGGCTCTCCCATTTCCAAAGAGTATGAATCTAGTCCATCTCTCATTTTGTTCATTAAGAAATCTAAGTCCAGAGAAGGCAGGCAACATGGTAAAGGAAAGTTTGTTCCAGAAAGACTCAAGATTAAGATCTTCTGATTTTCTGTCCTTTATTTCCTTTAAAACTGTACTGTATGTAGGCATCTTAAACTGTAGAAAGGCTTCAACTTATGAGGAAGAAACTCACCCAGATCGAAAGATGGCTAACAGGGATATAAGGAAGAAATAGCTCTTTTCTCCAAGTTGTGGATTTAGGGAAACTATTAAAGGTTCAATTTGTGTCATCATTCACCTTTTGGTGTTGCCTTTCTGGTTGTTTATAGAGTTCAAGATAATCTCAGGACAATGTTATATTGATCTAGTCCGTAGAGAAATCTTTATGCCTTTGAGACTGGATAAGTTTGCAGAAGATCTCTGCCTCATACAAACAGCCAGAAAGCATGCAATTATATACTGGATATTATCTTTTTTAAAGTATTAATTTATTTTGATTGAGATTTTAATGAAAGTTTATAGAGAACTTGGATTTCCATTAATTCATTGTTGTACATTTTCCTCCCTGCCCACCTCCTGCCCCAGTTCACTTTTCTCTTTAAAGGAAAAAAAATCTTTCATTGTTGTACAATTTCCTCCCCGCTCCCAGTCCATTTTACTAAGCAGCTCTTATTCTGGACAGTTGTTATGCAAATAATACCTAATCATATATTCCACTTAACCAGTTTTTTCTTCATCTTTTTCAATGCAGTGTACATTATTTATTCCCTCTTTTCTTAGTTAACCCCAATCCCATGTCAGTCCTGTTTATAACTGTGGCATTATGCAATATTTGGCCTTTTGTGCCTGAAATATTTCACTCAGCATAATGTCCTCTAGAGTGACCCATTTTGTATAATATTTAATGTGTTCCTTGTTTTTCAGTGCAGCGTAATATTACATTGTGTTAATATACCACAGCTTCTCTATCCATTTGTTTTTTGATGGGCATTCAGGTTGTTTACATATCTTTGCTATTGTGAACAATGCAGAAATAAACCTTATTGTGCATATACCAATTTAGGTGACTGTTCCTCTTTCTTTGGGGTATATTCCCAGTAGTAGAATTGCTGGGTCAAATGGTATTTCTGTTTTCAGCTTTTTGAGAAAGTACCATACTACCTTCCAGAGTGATTGCATCATTTTACATTCTCACCAACAGTGAATAAGTGTTCCAGTTTCTCCACAAGTTCACCACCATTTGTTGTTTGCTATTCTGTTGAATTCTGCTATTGTTACTGGGGTACAGTAATATCTCATAGTTGTTTTGAAGCATCTCTCTTACAGCTAGCAATTTTGAACACTTTTTCATGTATTAGTTTGCCTTAATGTCTTCTTTGGTGAAGTGTCTGTTCATATCCTGTGCCCATTTTGCAATTGGTTTGTTTACTTTTCTCTTGTTGTGGTGCTCAAGTATTCTACAAATTCTAGATGTAAGTCCCTTATCAGACATGTCATTATCAATATTCCCCCCACCCCAGTCTGTGGCTTCCCTTTTTATCCTGTTGGAGAAGTTTTTAAGGAATGAGAAAGAGAATATCTGAGGCAGTAGAAAAGGGTCAAGTCAAATTATGATTCCTTATGCCAGATTAATAGAAGTCTGGAGAAACTTTGGTCAAGTCTGGTGAACTTTGTGATACCTAGCCAACCATATCGTATCAAAAGACCTATGGGTGTAGAGGTTAAAATGCTTGGCTAAAGTTGTAAAACAGCCCAGTGGTAGATCGAATTTGCTCCAGGACTTAAGAAGCATAAATGACATAACTGAGCCTCTACAGCTTGTGGTTCCTAACCTGTACACTATAATAGACAAAGTGCTAGTCTATAGGCCTTTTATTGTAAGAACCACCTTCCCTCTGTAACTTGATTTGTGCCACTACTAGAACCTCTACTTGGAATATTATTGCTTGTTAATTTTTGACTCATGTACTTTTAATTTGTTAGTTAAATTTGTGTATTCTAGGTTGCAACACCTCCATGATACATCTTCAAGGATATGAACATGTACGGCTAAGCACAATTAATAACTGTGCATCTAAATTCCAAAATCAATCTCCATAATAGTCTACGTGTTTCCTACTGCCAAAGGGGCCCTTTAGAGTAGTGAGAGATCTTCACCCTGAAACCCATAGCGTCCCTTTTCAGCAGGAAGTAGCTAAGAGAATACGCCATCCCCTTTTCCTTATGAATCAGGGTGAAGTCTCTCTCAGGGAGGAGGGATAGGAAATGGCAAAGGACACACTGACAAAGGAGATTAATCAGAACTGGCTTTGACAAGTACTGTGGCAATTGGACAATTAAAACAGATATTCAGGGGGAGGAGAAGAACGAACTGGGGAGGAGGGTAGAGAAAACAGTGCAACAATAAATGAATGAGAACACAAAATCTGTAAATATTCATTAAAACTAATAAAATTTAATAATAATTAAACAAAAAATGCTTGGCTAAAAACCTCAAGATCAGCGAATTCTACACACCAGCACTTTCGAGACAAGAAGATGAGACAATCTTCTTTTATAAAAACTTACAGCCTTGGAAACCCTGTGGGGAAGTTTCTACTGTGTACAGGGTCATTCAGAGTCAGAATTGACTCAACAGCCGTTAACTCTAGGATGGACTATATTAAAAAGGATATGGCATCAGGAGTGGATGAATACTCATCAAGAACCTGTTTTGCAGATAATACAACCTCACTTGCAGAAAGTGAAGACTTAAAGCACATACTGAAGATCAAAGACTATATAGCCTTTAATATGGATTACATTTCAACATCAAGAAAACAAAATTCTTCATCATTGGACCAATAGGCACCATCATGAGAGATGGAGATAAGATTCTTTGTGAAAGATTTCCTTTTACTAGGATCCATAATCAGTGCCTATGGGTAGCAAGGGTCAAGAAATTAAAGAATCCTTTGCATTGACAGGAGAACAAACAAGTTTGTTTTGGAGAAGGCAATCAGAGTGCTTCTTACTGGCAAGGATAATGAAACTTTATCTCACATACTTTGGGCAAGTTGTCAGGAGGAGTCAGTACTTAAAATAGAACACCATACTGGGAAAGGTGAAGGGTCATTGAATGAGTCAACAAGATAAATTGACATAGTGACAGTAACAGTGATCTCAAACATATTAGAGATCATGAGGTTGGTCCAGGATAGAGCTAAGTTCAGATATGTTGTTCATAAGGTTTCTATGAGTCGAGTGGTAGTTTACTCCATGGCATTTGATAACAACCTATCTTCATTTTACTTGGAACCATAGTCAAGAAATCAAACAATGTATAACATAGGGCAAGTTCACAACAGAAGGCCTCTTGAATATGTTCAAAAACAAAGATTTAACTTTGAGAATTAAGGACTAAGGTGTTTATAACTCAAGCCATAATGTGTCTAATTGCTTCATATGAATATGAAAAGTATAAAAATGAAAACATAAAAATTTGAATGTTAAAAGTATAAGGAAAAGAAAATAATTGCTGTGCTTGAAATCTGATCTTGGTGAAAACTGTTGCGTATAATAGACTGCAAGAAGGATGAAAAACTCTGTCTTCAGAAAAGTACTCCTTAGGAGAGAGAATGAGAACCTTCATCTTATTTATTTTGGACATGTTGTCAGGAGGGACTAGTCCCTGCAAAGGGTATTGTTGTTGTTATGTGCCATTGAGTCACCTGTGACCAATAGAGACCCTAGGCACAAAAGCTCTGAAGCCTACCCTCTCTTCAGCCAGTCTTATTAATTCTGACACACCAATCCCCATCACCTCAATCACGGTATAAGTACATCTCATCTGGTGTCTTCCTCTCCTGCACTGACCCTCCACCCTTCTGAGCAAAATGTCTTTCTCCAAGGACCAGTCTTATCTGGCTACATGCCCAAAGTATGTGAGACAGAGCTTCAAAATTCTAGCCACCAAGGAGAATCTTGGTTTCACCCTCTCTAAGACAGAACTGTTTGTTTTCTTAGTGGTCCGTGGTATGTTCAAAACTCTTCTCCAGCACCTCATTTTGAAGGCATAAATTCTTCTTCTACCACCCTTAGTCATTGTCCAACACTCTGAAGCATAACAAGTAATTGTGAAGACTATGGCTTAGATTAGGAACACCTTAGTCTCTAGGCTGTAATCGTTGCTTTTCAGCACTCTGGAGAGGTCTCTGACAGCAGATTTTCCCAATGCAATTTGTCATTTAATCTTCTAACTGCTAGTGATGTGAGTGTTGGTTGTGGAGCTGAGCAAGTTGTAACTCTTAACAACTTCAATTTCTTCTCCATCTATCATGGTGCTGCCAATTGGCCTATTGGTGAGAATCTTTGTCTTCTTGATGTTAAGCTTCAATCCATACTGAAGACTATAGTTCTTGACCTTCTGTAGCAAGTGCTTCATGTCTTCAGCAAGCAAGGTTGTGTCATTAGCATAATGTAGGTAGTTGATGAGTCTACCTCTAATCCTGATGCCACATTACTCCTCATAAAGTCCGGCTTCCCAAATGATCTGTTCTGTATATAGATTGTAAAGGTATGGAGACAGGATGCATCCCTGATGTACTCCTTTCCTGATTTGAACCATGTAGTGTTTCCCTGCTCTGTTCTGAAGCCAGCTTCCTGGTGCAAATATAGGTTTTGCATAAGCCCAATCAAGTGTTCTGGGATTCCCATTTTCCTCAAGGTTAGCCACAATTAGTCAAATTCTTCACACAGTCAATGAAACAGAAAGAGACGTTCCTTTGGTACTCTTTGCTTTCTGCCAACATCCATCTGATGTTGGCAATAATTTCTGTAGTGCCACAATATTTTCTAAACCCAGCTTGTATTTCTGGTGGTTCCCTGTCAATGTTCCAGCCGTTTCTGGATCATCTTCTGCAGTATTTTGCTAGTGTGTGATATTAGTGGTATTGTTCAATAATTTCCACAAACTGTCAGGTCACTTTTGTTTGGAATAGGAATAAATATGGATCTCTTTTAATCAGTTGGCCAAGCAGTTGTCCTCCAGATTTCTTGGCATAATTTGATGAGCACATCCAGGGCAGCATTTGTTGGTTGAAATATGTCAGTTGGCATTCCATCAACTCCAAGAGCTTTATATTTTTCCATGTCCTTCAGAACCATGTGAACTTCCTCCTTCATCACCATTGCCTCTTGATCATATGTTGTTTCTTAAAATTCTTCTGAGTCAGTCAATTCTTTTTGGTACAGTGACTCTGTATATTCTTTCCATCTTCTTTTAATGCTTCCTGAATCATTCAATATTCTGCCCAATAACATAGAAAAAGTAGAAAAGTCAATAAACCTCAATTAAAGTAGAAAGTCAGCAAAGATGAGCAATTTTTCAATGAGATGAATTGACACAGTGCTTAAAATGATGGCACATAGAATGATTGTGAGGATAATACAGTAATGGGCTATGCTTTATTCTGTTGTGTTTCAGACTGTGATGATTTGAACTGAGATAATGGCATTTAACAAAATACATCTTCATAAATAAAATGTTCCTACAGTTGCTCCTTGCCAGAAGGCAGGAGTGTGGTGGTGGGAGTGCAGGAATCATGGCAAGCTTTTGGAGTCGACTGCTTTTCCGGGAATGTGTTTGACGTGCAGGTTTGCTCTGTCCCTGGAGTGAGGCTAGCCAGCCTGGGCCTAGGGTTTGAACCAGGAGGCAGCCTTAAGCCCAAAGGACACTCGGGCCTGCGGCCCTCGGGCCAAGTTCAAATTGTCTTCCTGTCAAACATTCTTCTAGGTGGTATAGCACTGGTCTGTGCGTTGCTGTGCAGAGGTAACTCATGGTTGCTGTGAGGCTGAAGCCTGTGACAGTGATGTGCCAATCATGGTAATGGGCACCCATGGTGGACAGTGTTGGCTGGAGCTTCCCGACTAAATCAAGCCTGGAAGCAGGAGCGGCATCCACTTCCAAAATGGCTTGCCTCTGGAAAGTCTATGTACGAACACTGCTCAGGCTGTTCGTTCATAGGGTTGCTATGAGTCGTCTATGACTCTACGGCATTAAACAACAACAACAACAACAACAGTTGCAACTTATACATCTACTCCAGGGATTACTACTACCATCACTATTATTATTATTACCATTACATTCTTTAAAACCATTATTGTACATTTCAGTATATTTTTTAAAGATAACTTATTTTATACCCATAAGAGAAAGTCACTATAAACTTGTTATCCAGAACTATTTTGAGAATTTGTGCCTCTATTTCTTACTAACAATTTATATGATTTTCTTTAAGTGAATAGTAAGAATTGGAATGTCAGTCTACTCAAAACCTCTGAGTAATGCATATTTATTAATGCAATCATAGACTATTTGGCCATATCTTAAGTGTGAGCTTGATATTCTAGTCACATATTCATCTTACTACATTTTATTGCAAAAAGGTACCTACGTTAAACTGAGTAACTGTCTTCTTTTTTGCTCCCAACAAACAGCCTTCTGTACCAGTTTAGATTTTTTTTTAATTTTACATGAACCAATTCTTACATGACATATTATAAATTTACTCTATAGTAAGACTCCTGGGATTACATAAGCAGTTCATGGCAATCCATTCTTCTTGTTGTTATGTGCTGTTGAGTCACCTGCAACTCATAGCAACCCTATGTACAACCCTAAACCCTGCTCTGTCCTGTGTCAATCTTATTGTCTCTGACATGCCTACCTCCACCTCAGTCACTATCCATTATAGAATAATTTTATTTATTATTGTTGCTTTTGTTAGGTACCATTGAGTATAACTCATAGCTACTTTATGAACAACAAATCTGAACCCTTTCTTATCTTCTGCTATCCTCATAATCTCTGATACACTTGAATTCATTGTTGCAATCATTGTGTCAATCTATCTTGTTGAAGAGTTTTCTATTTTTTGCCAACTTCTACCTTTCTATGCATGATATCTCCTCCAAGGAATAGCCTCTCCTAGCAACCTACACAAAGTATGTGAAATTAAAATTTATTATCTTTGCTCCTTTTAAATTGAGTTAATGTTGAGTGTAAAAAATATTTTTAAATTTATTATTCACAATCTTAACTTGATGTAAAAGGTGTGAATAATATATTTTCACATATTTTGTTTTTATTTAGTTTCTCTACCAAACCTTTATGGTCAAATAAATTACTCCAGAATTTATAGGAAGTCACACTACTAAGAAAATATGGCACAAATATGGGTGTTTTCTGTATGCAAATATACTATCTTTTTCATTTTGTCTAACTGCTATTAAGAAAGAAATCTAGACTTTCAATTTTTTTTCTTAAACACTGGTTGTTTTCTCTGTTTTACAAAGATCATTGTGTCACAGCTAATAAAACTAACTTGAAACATAGTGAAGTCTAGTAGAGATAGAGAAACACAATTTTGATCAGTTACTTAATAAAAATTGTTGTGTTGCCAGTTGTGTTGGTAAATTAGGACAAGGTGCCAAAAAGAAATAATCATTAATTCCTTTATTAAGTTATTGAGATAGTGTAAACAAGAGACTGAAAAAGATGCCTACTCTCAGTTTCTCCCATTTTTCTCAATGCAGCAGTACTGGAATCAGTTAGCATAGATGAAGAAATCATCTACATATTAGGAGCCTAAAATGAAAGGACTTTGTAACTTTTGGTCTTGGAGGATGGAGAGGCAGAAGAAGTAGGAATGAATAAGTCTTGAAACCAAGTAGATAAAAGTGCCTTATCCACGACATTGAAGAGGGTGTTTCTGGGATAAAAATGTAGAAATGTATGTGAGCCAATGTGCTTATGTACCGCAATTCTTTCCAGAAAACTATAATGTACTGGCTATACATTAAATCTGGTTTGTTGTTTTTGTTGTTATGTGTCATCCACTCATAGCGACCTATGTACAAGAGCCCTAAAGGCCGTTCTATCCTGTGCCAACACATTCATTCCCACCACTCCGCTCACAGAATCGATCCATCTCATCAAGGGTCTTTCTCTCCTGCGCTGTCCCTCCACTCTCCCAAACATGATGTACCTCTCCAACATGCCCAAAGTATATCAGACGAAGCTTCAGAATCCTTGACTCCAGGGAACATTCTGGCTTCATCCTCTCCAGGACAAACCTGTTTTGTTCTCCTAGCAGTCCATGGTATATTCAACACTCTTCTCCAGCACCACAACTCAAAGGCATCAATTCTCTTTCTATCATCCCTATTCACTGTCCAACTCTCCAATGCACAGCACGTAATTGAAGACTATAGCCTGGATCAGGCGCCCCTTAGTCTCCAGCCTGATGTCATTGCACTTCAGTACTCTTGAGAGGTCCCTCACAGCTGACTTTCCCAACACAATTCGTCTCCTGATTTCCTGGCTGCTGTTACCAAGAGTGTTGACTGTGGAGCCAAGTAAACGAAAACTGTTAACTATCTCAATCTCTTTACCATCTTCAACCAAGTCTGGTTTAGGAAACATGATTTCCTTCATTAAATTTGACAAACAAAGCTTTGCAATTGCTTATCATCAAATTTTTGAGATCATGCTAAAATTTTGGACTGGAGTTGGATTTCTCACATATGATATAAATATTTTGTGTTGAGAATACAGAACACCCACTTAGATAGATTTTTCTTATGAATACTACTTAATTTATCAACTGTTTTTGTTGGTATAACTGCCCTGGGGTGCTTTTGTTTATTTTTTAAATAAAATTTTAATTTTATAATGGTTTACTTACAAAGTTTATAAACATTGCGTTTCACACTGGATCTTTCCCATTTCTTTTACCCACCCTCCCTCCCTATCAAAATGCAGAACTCTATGAAAACCTCCATGTTCATCCTTACCCCTCTGATCCTACCCTCAACCCCTGGATCGTCATACATGTTTTACCAGTTATCTATTTCTACAATAATGGTTTTATACAGTATTTGAACTTAGAGGACTGAGTTAGCTCAATTAGCATAATGTTCTCTAGTCCCTCCCAAGTTGGGTAATGATTTACAAAATCATTGCATCTGTATGCTCATAGTATTCTGTTGTGTGAATGTACCATAGTTTCTTAATCCATTCGATCTTGGTTGGACATTTGGGCTGTTTCCATGTTCTTGTGATGGTAAATAACAGTGCTTTGAATATTGCTGTACAGATCTCATTTTGTGTCTCAGTTCTCATTTTCTCAGGGTGTATTCTAAGCAGTGGAATAGCTGTGCCATCTGAAATTACTATGTTCAGCTTTTTTAGGAATCACTTAACGGCTTTACAGAGAAAGATACTCTGATGGCAAACAGACTCATGAAGAAATGCTCCAAATCACTGGCAATAGGAGAGTTTAAAATCAAACCCACAATGAGGTATGTATGATCTCATCCCAGTAGCAGTGGCAAAGGTTAACAAGACACCAACTAATAAATGTTGGAGAGGATGTGGTAGGAACTCTTTTACACTGTTAGTGGAATTTTAAAATGGTACAACCACTCTACCCTTTTTTTTTCTTCTTTCTTTTAAAATTTTATACTAGTTTATTTAAAAAATTTGAATACATTGTTTTCAAGAATAATTATTTTCCATTTCCCTCACCTCTCCATCCATCAAGTTGTACACCACCATGATTAATTCCCTAGGGCTTTAATGGATATTCTCTCTTTTAAAAAAATTATATTATTAATTTTTTTGTGTGTGTACCATCGAATTAGATCTGACTGGTACAGGAGAAGATTGATCCTCCTTCTCCAGCAGAGCATCTTGTGGATTTGAACCACAGGCCTCTGGGATTGCAGTGCAGCTCCTTTCCACTAGGCCACCAGAACACCCTGGACATTGTCTCTTTTGCGAAGGAGAAGATGACACTCAACCAGAACTCACTCAAGCAGCACCCTTTAGTTCTCTTCCTTTAGTGTATTACCAAAAAAAGTTTAAAAAAATGTGACATTACTCCTTAAATAACCTCTCTTTACACATCTTCTCTTTCAATTTACACTTTCACATCTTCTTCCCTCCCATTTTTATTTATTTCTTTCACATATTTTCATCAGCTCTGATCCCTCTATCTTCATAGTTTGTATTTTCATCACAGACACATTCTATAATTAGAAAGATTATATTTTGTTGTATTTAATAAGAAAAGTTTCTTTCTTATAGAAGCCACAACTGCAAAGATACTTTTACATTTTTTTAACATCATGTGCTCTGAAATATTTTTCTGAGTTGCCATTCAATTTACTGGGTTTAGATCAGATTGTCAAGGTTAAAATGCTAGATACTTTTCCTACTTAGTTTCATGACTATCTGAGTTGTGATATATAAAAGAGAAAAAAAAGTTGTGTCATACAAATGATTGCACAATGATTAAGTAAATGTGTAAATATAAAATATCATACAAACTACACAAGAAGAGCTCAAATAAGAATGTGAATCTTAAAGAAAACAGATTCTATTATGTACAATGATACTGCTTTATTTTCACAATTCTAGCTTGGTTGGTTTTTGCCAGAAAAAAATTTCAGCCATTATCATGTTCTACCTGTTTCTGTTCAACATTTACAGAATACAATGCCACCTAAAAGACCCCTCTCCCTGTTTGAAAGAGATAATTTTGCTCTTTGTTTATAAATATTGTTGTTGTTGTGTATTATCAAGTTGAAACCAACCTATAGTTGACCCTCCAGTGGGTTTTCAGAGGTAAGGGAAGAAATTGTCCATCTTTCTCCTGTGAAGCAGCTGTTGGTCTTGAACTGCCTGCCTTCAGGATTGCAGCACAGATTCTTGCACTAGACCACAAGAGTTCTCTTAATATAAGGGACTCACAATTTTAAATATGATACTTGCTGCAGAAGGTCAAGGATTATAGTCTTCAATATGGATTGAAGCTCAACATCAAGAAGACAAAGATACTCACCACTGGGCCAATTGGCAGCACCATGATAGATGGAGAAGAGATTGAGATTGTTAACAATTACAACTTGTTCAGCTCCACAACCAGCACTCTTAACACTAGCAGCCAGGAAATCAAGAGATTAATTGCATTGGGAAATCTGCTGTCAGGAACTTCTCCAGAGTACTGAAAAGCAAGAATGTCAGTCTAGAGATTAAGGTGCACCTAATACAGACCATGCACTTCACAATTACATATTATACTTCAGAGAGCTGGACAGTGTAAGGATAACAGAAGAAGAATTGATGTTTTCTAATTGTGTTGCTGGAGAAGAGTGTTGAACATTCCATGAACTGCCAAGAAAACAAACAGGTCTGTCTTGTAAAGGGTGATACCAAGTTTCTCCTTGGAGGCTAGAATTTTGAAGTTCTGTCTCACATACTTTGGGCACATGGCCTTGAAAGAATGATCCTTGGAGAAGGACATCATACTCAGAAAGGTGGAGGAACAGTACAGGAGAGGAAGATCCCAGATAATATAGATTGATATGGAAACTGGGGTAATGGGGATTGGTGTGTTGGAATTAGTGAGACTGGATCAGGATAGGGAAAGGTTCAGAGCTGTGGTACATAGCTTCACTATGGGTTGCATGCAACCCAACAGCACATGACAACATAATAACATATATATATATACACTCATATTTATGATACTTTATATATATAATCACAATTCAATGAAATTTTATATCCAAAATAATTTGAAAATCAATCTTTATATTTTAGTGATTGAGTTGTCTAAAAGATAAAACCTATAACAAAACAAAACTCTACTGGTATATTTAGAATTAGGATGTAATACTGAAAAAAGCACAATGTTAATGTCTTTTGATTATTCCCTTTCAAACCTTCCAAAATAGGGTAATTAAAAGGAAAATGCAGCAAGATTACTCATGAGAAGAAAGGATGGTAAGACTTCATTTCATGCACTTTGACAATTTTATCAGGAGGGGCCAGTTCTCAAAATTTTATTAGAAGAAGGTAGTTCTTGGAAAAAGATACCATGCTTAGAAAAGTAGAGGATCAGCACAAGAAAAACCCTCACTTGCATGGCTTGACAAAGTAACTGTACAGATAGGTATAAGCACAACTGAGATTAGAAGGAAAACATAAGATCAGGCAGGTTTCATTTTATTGTACATAGATTAGCACATGAGTTGGAACTGACTTAAAAGCACCTAACAACAGCGTCATCATCAACCTACTGATCAATAACATTATGATAAAAAGGGGGAACAAAGTTTGACATTGGTAAGGATTTCATTTTGTTTGAATTCGCATTCAATACTCATAGAAAAGGGAGTTAAAACAAATTGCTTATTGCAATGGACAAATTTGCAGACATACTATCTTTAAAGTAACTACGGTACACCTGACCCAAGTCATGATATTTTCAATTGCTTCATATACATCTGAAAACTGGACAACAAGTAAAGAAGAGAAAGGACTAATTGAAATCTCTGAATAATGTGTTGCTGGTGAAGAATGTTGAATACACACACACCTAACCTAGACACATCTACATATCTGTCTTGGAAGAATTGCAGATCGAGTATTTCTTAGAAAGGAGGGTGAGATAAAGTTACAAACAGAAGGAAGAAACCAAGTTTAATAGATAAATTGACACTGTGATTGCAACAGTAGGCTTGAGTATATCAGAGATTGTGAAGATGATGTGAAACTGAGTTCTATTCTGTGATATGTAGCTAACTCAGTGGCACCTAACTGCTGCAACTCTGCCAGGAGCACGTGAGTATTGTAAATGGTAATAGATTTGAGTACTAACTGAAAGTTTACAGTTCTGAGGCCAACTAGATGTATCTCTAAAGTTCTATTTCTGAAACTAGAACTGCTCAGCTACTGAGTACCCTTCATAGCACACCTCTTCTATAAGACATGGGGTCACTGTGAGTCACACTGGACTAGAAGGCAACTAGTCCTCTTTGTCCTAGTATGAATCCTTTCAAACAACAAGGCTGAAAAGACATTGCCATAGAATGTAATACATCTGTATCATTTAGAAAATATCTAGGAGGCAAAAAAGCCAAATATTTGACAGTTAAGCAGGCTGTGATACAAACAGCAGTGCCTTTCCTGCCAGCTGCAGGCCAGAGAAACAGAGAAAGTCATGAGTAGTTGAGGCTTTGGGTTTTTAAAGCAAAATCTCAAGAGTGTAAGTCACCCACTGGATGCTGAGATAATAGTAGTACTTTCTGGTAGGATTTAGGATGTGGAGAAGACATGGTCGAATATAGAGAAATAGTTCTATTTCTGCTGATTTCTCATTAATAAAATACAATAAGGAAGTTAGATTATTTTGTCTTGTAGGAAACAAAACCTGAACATTTCTGTTCTCCTGAAACACCAGCAGAGGAGAAAAATGGAGTGGAATCAATCAGAATAAAAGAAAATCAATCTTAGCATAACATTCTAACCAAAATACAAGTAATGATTTTTCTCATGTGTAGAAAGAGTTTTGGTGGCAGAAGGCTCTGGTGGCATAAGTATCTGTTAACTGTTTAGCTGCTAACGTATAGGTTACAGCATACAGAGATTTGAAGAGAGTGAACACAACCCTGATACACTCCTTACGTACAGCAGCTCTGAACCCTTCCCTGTCCTGAGCCCATCTCACTAATTCTGACATACCAACCCCCATTGCCCCGTTTGTTGTATCAATCCATCTCATCCACGGTCTCCCTCTCCTGCACTGTCCATCCACCCTTCTAAGCATGATATCCTTCCCTAGGACCGATTTCTCCTGACCACGTGCCCAAAGTATGTGAGGCAGAGCTTCAAAATGCTAGCCTCTAAGGAGAGACTTGGTTTCACCCTATTTGTTTTCTTGGTAGTACATGGTATGCTTAAGACTCTTCTCCAACACTTAAAGGCATCTATTCTTTTTCTATGATGTTTAGTCATTTTTCAACTCTCTGAAGCATGACAAGTAATTGAGAAAACCATGGCCTGGATTAGGTGCACCTTTGTATCTTGGCTGACTCATTGCTCTTCAGCACTCTGGAGAGGTCCATGACAGCAGATTTTCCCAATACAATCTGTCTTTCAATTTCCTGACTGCTGGTTACAAGTGTTGATTGTGGATCCCAGCAAGCTGTAATTGCTAGGAACCTCAATCCCTTCTCCATTTAATATGGTGCTGCCAATTGGCCCAGTGGTTACATTCTTTGTCTTCTTGATGTTGAGCTTCAATCCATATTGAAGACTGCAGTCCTTGACCTTTTGTAGCAAGTGCTTCAGGTCTTCTTCAGTTTCAGCAAGCAAGGTTGTGTCATTTGCATATCGTAGGTTGTTAATGAGTCACCCTCCAATCTTGATGCCACACTTCTCCTCATAAAGCAATGCTTCCCAAATGATCTGTTCTGCATACAGATTGAAAAGATACGGGGACAGGATGCATCCCTTATAAAGGAATAAGAGTTAGACTAGGAATTGTTATGGACCTTTAATTATTGTTGTAGTTACTGTTATTATCTTTTAAATTATATCATTTTTAGGCTAACTTACTTACATGTAAAGATGTATGAATATATTGTTATCAACCTATTTACTATATCTTCTCAGGGCCCTAAAACACCCTTCACTTCTTATCTTTATAATCACATCCACGCTAAAGAAATGTATGAGTGTCTTTTT
The DNA here is from genome assembly GCF_000299155.1 of Elephantulus edwardii. NCBI lineage: Eukaryota > Metazoa > Chordata > Mammalia > Macroscelidea > Macroscelididae > Elephantulus > Elephantulus edwardii. Next base: position 11,370,072 of record NW_006399794.1, read on the forward strand.
TTTAATTTATTTTTTATTATAGGCGTCTCGACTCCTGATTTTCTAAGCCCAGAGCCCAGCTCCAGTGGCAACAAAGAGACAGTGCCTTCAAGGGATCACCAAATGCCTGGGAAGACTGGGAAGTATTACTTTTATTGTTTACATTTAGACTATATCCCCAGAAGAGGATATATATAGGATGTTCTTTATTGGTCTGTGATCCCCAGGGATAAGCAGTGTAAGAGGATTTATAGTTATAACTGACATTCAGACAGACTGAAACTGGGTAGCAAGACCATTCATTTGAAGAGGTAAGACAATTAAGTCAGAGTAAAAATTGCTATTGGCAAGGTGGGAAGGATGTATTCACTATTTCCACAAGGAGTCAGATAGAATGAGATTCTAAGTAAAACTGAATGGTGAAGACAGCTCTTGTAGTTGTCTAAAAGATGATTTTACGTCTCAGCTTTACCAAAGGAAATGTTAAGAAAGTAAGCAAAGGGTCCAAGTTGTGATTTTCAAGTTTTTTATAAATTTTGTGCTATATACTGATGTACATTGGTCAAAACTTTATTTTTTGATGCACTTAGTTAGTCAGGCTAAAATATGCCCCGTATACATAAGTCTATCATATATTTATATATGAATAAATAATACTGATTTATTATTATAAAATGAATTGTTAGAATAACTTTTCAAAATACCTCTTCAGATATTCCAAGTTATATTTTCAGCTCATCTGATACCTGTGAGACAAAAATTATATAGGTTTTCTTCAAAGACAAAAATCAGTGCCAAGCAGTTGTGTAAATGTGAAAACTGTAATATGTAGCACCATGAAGAATCTGAATGATCATTCACAAAAGAGCTCAAATCTCTAGTAACCCAAGTACTTATTATCTATACTTTCTATAAATATTGATCTCCTTTGTTAGAATATTTTATAGCATGCAATATAATTTCATAAAATACAGGTTTTCCTTTAATCATCCAATTATTCACCTTCTAATAGATGACAAGTTTTGTCCATACTTCTTTATTCTCTGCTAATTCTCAACTAATTGACTTTATTATTCTTTGCTATTTCCAGATATTTTTGTCTTCATATCCACAGGCTCATTATTGTGACAAATTGGAATTAATTGATATACATATTACTAATTTTTATGGTAATTGAGCTTTTATATTACCAATTTTCTCACATGTTAGAAAATTATATCTTTATAACAGGCAATACACCATCTATGACCTCTATTATATTTCAAAACTTAGCTGACCTGTTTAACAACACTTTCTGAGGGAAAAAAAAGGTAAGACTTCAACAATTGGAAAAGTATCCAGTTACGGCTTTCTTCACTTACAGATTCTACGTCTTCTGTGACAAATCGTAGTACCATGTTTATGACACACTGAAAAGGATAATACAATGGAAATCATTCAATGGCCAATTGCATGATTTGAAGATGTCAACGTGTCTTACAGTCCACAACAATAAAGAAACTTCAGGACTCACATATTTATAGTTTTTATTATTTTAAGTTTGATTCATTTCCAGATCTTCCAGTTTGCATAATGTTTAACAAGACCCATCATCAACCTATCACTTTCTTACTGATGGGCATTCCAGGACTGGAGGCTGCCCACATATGGATCTCCATTCCATTTTGCCTGGTCTACGTATTGGCACTTGTGGGAAATTCTGCCCTTTTACTAACGGTCAAGTCAGACTCCAAACTGCATGAACCTATGTACCTCTTTCTATGCATGCTCTCTGTGGCTGACTTGATGCTAACTTCCTCTACACTACCCAAGATACTCAGCCTCTTTTGGTTCAAAAACAGAGAGATCTATTTTGAAGCCTGTCTCACACAAATGTATCTCATCCATTCATTGACTACCATGGAATCTGGATTTATCTTGGCCATGGCTTTTGACCGCTATGTGGCCATTTGCCACCCACTGAGACATTCTACTATCCTGACCACTACAGTCATTGCAGGCTTAGGCTTGGGAATATTCTTCAGAGGAGTTGTATTCCTGAGTCCACACCCTTTCCTCTTGAGGTGGCTTTCCTACTGCAAAACTAACATCATCTCCCACACTTACTGTGAGTTCATGGCCCTGATAAAGCTGGTTTGTGGTGAAACCAGGATTCGCCGAGCCTACAGCTTAATCGTGGCCTTCCTGACAGGGGGATTGGATTTCATCTTGATCATTTGTTCCTATGTCCTCATTCTTTTCACTGTCTTTCATCTTCCATCCAAGGCTGCCCGCCTCAAGACCTTAAGCACCTGTGGATCCCATGTATGGGTCATTTTAGTATTTTATACTCCAGCTTTTTTCTCCTTTCTTACTCACAGGTTTGGGCACCGTATTGCTCCACATGTACACATTTTTATAGCTAATATATATCTCCTTATTCCACCTATGATGAATCCCATTATTTATGGTGTTAAAACCAAAAGGATTAGGGAAGGATTTTTTAAAATCCTAAGAATTAAAGGTGTTTAACCTGTAAGGATTTGTGATTCTTCAGATCATCAACAAAGAAAGAAATAAATTATTAAAAGACATAAAGCAAAAATATTTTAGAGTTTAATTATTTTCATTAAAGTTAGTATTTATATTAGACTAAGCAGCTTGAGTCCCATGTAAAATGTATTGATTAAAGGGGCAGAATGAACTCTTTATAAGATAGATTGTTGTTGTTGTTGTTGTTGTTGTTGTTGTTACTGTTATGCGCCACTGGGTCGTCTTCTACTCATAGCAAACCTATGTACAACACCCTAAAACTCTGCTCTATCCAGGGCTGATCTTACTATCTCCGACACACCTATTATCCTCATTACCCCAGTGACTGAATCCATCTCATCAAGGGTCTTCCTCTCCTGCCCTATCCCTCCACCCTCCTGAGAATGACGTACCTCTTCAAGGACTGATCCCACCTTTCAATATGACCAAAGAATGTCAGACAAAACTTCAGAATCCTTGCCTCCAAGGAGCAGCCTGGATTCACCTTCTCTGGGATGAACTTGTTTGTTCTCTAACAGTCCATGGTATATTCAATACTCTTCTCCAGCACCATAGCACAAGTATCAATTCTCTTTCTATCATCCCTAGTCATAGTACAGATTTCTGATGCATAGCAAGTAATTTCAAAGGCCATTGCCTGTATCAGGCATACCTTAGGCTCCAGACTCATATCGTTGCTCTTCAGTACTTTGGAGAGGTCTCTGACAGCAGACTTTCCTAATGCAACTCATCTTTTAATTTCCTGGCTGCTGGTACCCAGAGTGTTGATTGTGTAGCCAAGCAAACTGAAGCTATTAACATTTCAATCTCTTCACCATCTATCACGATGCTGTCCATCTGCCCAGTGGTGAGAATCTATGTTTTCTTGATATTGAGTTTCAATCCATATTGAAGGCTGCATGCAGTCCTTGAAATTCTGCATTGTAACAAGTAAAATCGTCTATTTTAAGTTATAAAAAGTTAAATTTTATTAAATTTATTATATTGTTGTCATTATGTGTTATTGAGTCACAACTCATAGCAACCCTATGCACAATAGTTCTGAATACTGATATATGCTGAGCCAGTCTCGCTGTATCTGAAACACCTATCCTCTTTACTCCAGTTATTATCAATCCATCTCATCCAGGGTCTTCCTCTCCTGTGCTGTTCCTACACCCTTCCAAGCATGATATCCTCTCCAAAGACTGGTCCCTGCTGGCTCTATGACCAAAGTATGTAAGATGGAGTCTCAAAATCCTTGCCTCTAAGGATCAGCTTGGTTTTACTCTCTCCAGGAAAAAACTCTGCTATTTCTCGTCTAAACTTAGTACTTAATAGTTTAATATTTATTAAGTCCTAATTAAAATTATTAAGACATTATATTTAGATTTAGTTGTTTTGATTATGCATACCATAAAATGTGAACTCATTAGTTCTAAAGTTAGAATATACATTTTTTTCTTCATAAAGACCAAGTTTTCAAACAAGCTATACATTCTCAAATTGATAGCAGTTAATTCAAGAATTAAATTACAAACTAATACTTATAGCATGATATATTTTGGAGTTAAACAATTATTTTTCTTGAAGATATCAATATTTGTTCCCATTCCAAAGAAAGGTGACCCAACAAAGTGCAGAAATTATCTAAAAACATCATTAATATCACATGCAAGCAAGATTCTGCTGAAAATTATCCAAAAACAACTGGAGCAGCATGTCAACAGAGAACTGCCAGATGTGCAGACTGGATTTAGAAGAGACTGTGGTACTAGGGATACTATAACTAATAATGTTAGATGGATCTTGGCAGAAAGCAGAGTACCAGAGGAATGTCTGTGCTTCATTGACTATGCAAAAGCTTTTGACTGTGTGGATCACAACAAGCTGTGGCTGACTCTGGGAAGAATGGGAATCCCTGAACATTTGATTGTGCTTATGTGAAAACTATACTTGTACCAAGAGGCAGTCATCAGAACAGAGCAAGGAAACACTGTCTGGCTCAAAATTGGGAAGGGGGTCCACCAGGGATGTATTCTGTCTCCACACCTTTTCAATATGTATGGAGAACAGATCATATGAGATGCTGGGCTGTATAAGGAAGAATGTGACATCAGGATTGGTGGAAGATTCATCAACAGCCTACTTTATGCAGATGACACATCCCTGCTTGCTGAAACTGACGAGGATCTGCAGCCTTCAATATGGATTGAAGCTCAACATCAAGAAAACAAAGAGTTTCACCACTGGGCCAATTGGCAGCATCAATATGAATGGTGAAGAGACTGAGATAGTTAACTTAGTTTGCTTGGTTTGCTCGGCTCCACAGTCAACACTATTGGTACCACAGCCAGAAAATCAAGAGATGAAGTGCATTGGGAAAGTCTGCTGTCAGGGACCTCTCCAGAGTACTGAAGAGCAACAACATCAGGCTGGAGACTAAGGTTCGTCTGACATACTTTGGACATGCTGCAAGAAGGGACCAGTCCTTGGAGAGGGACATCATGTTTGGGAAAGTGGAGGGAAAGTCCAGGACAGGACGACCCTCGATAAGATTGATCAATTCAGGGATTGGGGTAGTGGAAGTAGGTGTGTCGGAGACATTGAGGTTGGCACAGGATAGAGAAGGGTGTAGGGCTCTTGTACATATGGGTGCTATGAGTGGCAAGCAACTCCACAGCACATAAAAACAACAACAGTGAAGTAATTTAAAATTGTTGCAACAGATTTAAAACTAAAATTAAATTATTTCCTTCTCTGCCATTTACTAATCTGGTTTTCCTAGCTACAGTAGTTTCAAGGTGACCACACAATGAAGAGAGAATTGGATTAAGTGTAAATGCCTAAAAGCTGTGAAACAAAATCTCTCCCTAAGATTAAAAACTCTTTGAATTGCAGCATTATAAGGAGAAAATTATTTTGATAATTTTTTACCAACACTATCACTTGCCTTTGTGGAGGAATAGATATATAATAATATATATTAATTTCAGTACTATGTACTTTGTTCAGCTCTTTGCTAACTAGTACCATTTACAGTGTGAAACTGCCTTTCTCCATTTCTCTGTAAACTCTGTTTTCATTTGCAGTTTTAAAAATTGTTCTCTTTATAGTCACCTTTGAGCCACTTGATTATGTTGTGCCTTGTGGAGTTTTTTGGGAGAAAGATGGACAACCTTTTTCCTTTATGGCTTACAAGTTCTTAAAATCCTCCGGCGGGTCAGTTATGAATTAGTTCAAACCTGATGGCAATGAGTTTTTGAGTTTGTGCTTTTTATATTTATGTTCTCTACCACCCTGAATGGTAGAAATGGTTTGCACTTGACTACTACACTAAGGTTGTCAGTTCAAATTCACATAAGGGCAATATGAAAGGAAATGCCTAGTGACTGGTTTCCTTAGCAAAGAAAGAGTTCTGGTGGTTTGTGCTATTAATGCAAAGGTAACCAGTTTGAGGCCCCCAGCTGCATTGAGGGAGAAGATGGCAGCCATAAAACCCTATAAAGCGAGATAGGGACAGAGGAGTGAGGATGTTTTTGTTGATTACCTTTGAGTCGAGAACAACTCATAGCATCCCTATGAACAAAAGGCTCATAACCTATCGACATTTATAAAAAATGAGGATGGGTAAGGTAAAACCACAGGGTTGCAAAATTTGGTATGTGGAAGTGGGTGAATGAAATGGAAAATATTAAGCTGGGATCTAAAAAGACAGGGTAACGGTGGCTATGTTGCAATGGTGATTAATTGTATAAAATATAATGCATGGTAATGCTTGTATGAAACACAATGCAAATAGAGAACAGTGTAAAACACAATGTATACAAACTTTGTAATCAAACAAATATAATTTTTTAAAAGGAAAAAAAACCCCAGCCCAAAAACAGTTATCTCTTACTTAATCACCATGATGAATTAAGTTTATCTATATTTTATTTTGGTGAGACAGGAGCAGCTCATTTTTATTTTCAGTCTACATTTATAATGTCTTTGGTAAATTATTTGTAGCAATAATTTGATGTCCAATGTCAGGGTGCATTGCTCTGCAATTGTCATATATTTCTACTAACCATTTTGATATGTTATCAACAAGCACAATCATATTGTAAATTTTTGATTACATTTTATTTTATAGAATAAACCACAACAAATACCTTAAGTAATCACAACTTTAGATAAATAGCTGAATAAAGGTGGGGGGTGGGGGGTAAATCTCCAAAACAAAACCCCTATAAAATGGTTCTACTCTGTTCTTACACAGGTTGTTGCCATTTTGTTTTTGTTAGATGTTATTGAATCAACTATGAATCATAGCCACACTCTGGACAGTGGTTGATCTTTTTCAGGACATGAATTTAAACTTTGCTAAAGAACAAACATTTATGTGTTGGAGAAGGTACAACCAGAATGTTTCTTGGAATTCAAGTTGATGAAGATTCACCTCATGTATTTTGGACATGTTGTTAGTATAGGCTATTACTTGGAAAAGAAAATTATGCTTGGAAAGGAGGGGTGGGGGTCAGCAAAGGAGAGGAAGCTCTTCAATGAGATAGATTAATGCAGTGTCTGCGGCAATGGACTTAAAGGCGCTGGGGATGATAGGATGGCATAGGATAGGATGTTGTTCATAGGTTTCTATGGGAGTCATATGTACCTGGACAGCACTTACCAACAACAATATAGAGCCTGGCAGCTCAGTGATTGAACATTCAGCCATTGCGCCATTCTATGGCAGAAAAAGACTAGATGATCTGCTTCTGTAAAGTTCACAGCCTTGAGCCAACTGTACTTTACCTGATGGAGGTGTTATGAATAAGTTTGGTTGAGTTTTATTTCTAAAAGTAGGAGTTATCAAAAGTAACTAGAGTATCAGTTTAGCAAGGCCTCATTTTGCCCTACTATTGTGATTAGACCCTTTTAAATATTCTAATATTAACTTTAAACGATTGCTGTCAAATTCATTTAACTCAAGGAAATTCCATGTGTTATAAAATAAAACTGTGCTCCATGTTGCTGTTGTTGTTATGTGCGCTTATGTTGACTACAACTCTTATTAAGCCTATGAACAATGCACTGAACCTTGCCCTATACTGAGTGAACCTCCGTCTCTAGCACACTTGGCCCCATTGTATCAATCTATTTCATCCAGGGTCTTCCTCTCCTGCACTGACCCTCTACTTGGAAGGACATGATTTCCTTCTCCTAGGACTGGTCTCTCCTAGCAGCATGCCTAACTTTTTTGAGACAAAGTTTCCAAATCCTTGTCTCTAAGGACCAAACTCATTTCATGTTCTCCAGGACAGATATCTATTCTCTTGGCAGTAATGACATTTTCAATGCTCTTCTCCAGAACCAAAACTCAAAGGCATCAATAGCTCTTCAATTATCTTCAGTCATTGTCTAGCTTTCAGATGCACAGAAAGCAACTGAGAAGAACATTACGTGGATCAGACACACTTTAGTTTCTAGACTGAGACTGCTCTTTAGCACTCTGGACAGTCCCTGAAAGCCGGCTTTCCTTCCCTGCTTCCAACCACGATGTCCTTCTCGAAGGAATGGTGTCTCTTGGCCACACATTCAAAGTATGTGAGATATAGCTTCAAAATCCTAGTCTCCCTGGCATTGGGGTGGGGGTAAGACTGAGAAAAACTGGATGAAATATGTTTACGGCATTGAAGTCTATGGGGGAGAGAATAGTCTAAAAGTATTCTACTTTAGGGCATTATTTTTATCGTAGGAGTATGCAATGAGGGTTGCAGAGTGGATTATATTTGGAGGTAGGGGGTGGGGTTTGGGGAGGTACGGGGGGGATTGTGTACCAATGAGGGAGTTTTTCTTTTGCTTTTCAAGGAGAGGAGCAAACGGGGGGGGGGGGGAGGAGGGGGAAGGGGTTTGTGCGGGGAGAAGGGTGCAACAATGAATGAATGGAATTCCAAAATCTCTGTAGATGTTCATTGAAATGAAAAATAAACAACCTAAATTAATAAAAAAAAAAAAATCCTAGCCTCCAAGGAGAAACTTGGTTTCACCCTCCCCAGGACAAACCTATTTGTTTACTTGGCAGTCCAAAATATTTTTAAAACTCATCTCCAGTATCACAGTTCAAAAGCATTGATTCTTCTTCTGTCATCCTTAATTATTGTCCAGATCTTTGAAACATAACAAGTAATTGTGGAGACCATGGCCTAGATTAGGCACACCTTAGTCTCAAGACTGACACTGTTGCTTTCAGCACTATGGAGAGGCCTCTGACAGTAGTTTCCTAATGCAATTTATCTTTTGATTTCCTGACTGCTTTTTATTTCCTGATTGTTGGTGTTATGAGTGTTGATTGTGGAACAGAGCAAGCTGTAATTGTTAACAACTTCAATCTCGTCTCAATCTATCATGGTGCTGACAATTGGCCCATTGGTTAGAATCTTTGTCTTCTTGATGTTAAGCCTCCATCCATATTGAAGACTACAGTCCTTGACCTTCTGCAGCAAGTGCTTCAGGTCTTCAGCAAGCAAGGTGTGTCATCTGCATAATGTAGGTTATTGATGAGTGTACTTCCAATACTGATGTCACATTCCTCCTCATAAAGCCCTGCTTTCCAAATGATCTGTTCTACATATAGATTGAACAGGTATGGAGACAGGATGCATCACACACGTACTTCTTTCCTGATTTTGAACCATATGTTGTTTTTCTGCTCTGGTCTGAGGCCCACTTCTTGATCCAATTATGGGTTTTGCATAAGCAAAATCTAGTCTTCTGGGATTCCCATTTTCCTAAAGGTTAGCCACAAATTGTTGTGATCCACACAAATTCCTTCACACAGTCAATGAAACACAGATAGATATTCCTCTGATACTCTCTACTTTTTGCCAAGATCCATCTGATGCTGGCAATAATGTCTCTAGTGCCACGACCTCTTCTGAACCCAGCTTGTAATTCTTTCTGCTAGTTCCCTGTCAATGTTTCAGTTATTTCTGGATGATCTTTAGCAGGATTTTGCTAGTGCATGATATTAGTGATATTTTTCAATAGTTTCCACAATATATCAGGTCATGTTTGTTTGGAATGGGAATAAATATGATCTTTTTCAATCAGTTGGCCAAGTAGTTGTCCTCCAGATTTCTTAGCACAGCTTGGTTAGCATCTGTATATTGAAATAAGTCAATTGGTATTCTATAAATTCCTGGTGCTTTTTTTTTTTTACCAAGTCCTTCAGAGTAGCATGAACTTCCTCCTTCATCACCATTGTCTCTTGATCATATGTTCTTTCTTGAAATTCTTCTGTGTCAGCCAATTCTTTTTGGTACAATGACTCTATACTCCTTCCAACTTCTTATAATTCTTCCTGAATCATTCACTATTCTGCCCACTAAAGTAGGAAACAGTAGAAAAGTCAATTAAAATAGAAAGTTAATAAAAAAGAGCAAGTTCTTAAATAAGATTAATTGACACAGTGCCTAAAAAGATGGCATATAATGGTTGCAAGGATGACACAGGAATGGGCTGTGTTCTATTCTGTTGTGTTTCAGACTGTAATGAGTTAGAACTGATATAATGGCATTTAACGACATAGATCTTCATAAATAAAATGTTGCTGCACTTACAACTTATACATTTATTCTAATGATTAATACTACTATCACTATTATTATGACCCTTGTCGTTGTTGTTGTTCAGTGCCGTCGAGTCGCAGGCGACTCATAGCGACCCTATGAAGGAGAGTCCTCGATGCTTGGGTACCTTTCATCCTCTCTCCAGGTTCATAGGGTTTCCGGAGACAAGCTATTACGGAAGTGGATGCCACTCCTCCTTCCAAGCTTGTTTTAATCAGGGAGCTCCTCCCCACTCTCTGTCCACATTGGGTAACCGGCCATTAACGCTTTTGACACATCAGTGTCACAGTGTTCAGCCTCACAGCAACCACAAGTGACCGCTGTACGGCAACTTGTACACCAGGGCTATAGGACCTAGAGGAATGTCTGAACAAAAACAATGAAACACTGGCTCGAGGGCTGCAGGTCCGAGGGTCCTACCATATCTTAGCAGCTCGGCACACCCAAATGCTGGGAAACTCCCTGCCTCAGACCCCCATTCATCTGGCAAGTCCGCTCTGCCAACCCGCTCGTGGGCCCCCAAAAAACCACCACACTTGCTTGGAGTATTCAAACCTACCTCGCCTCCAGCAGCCAGAGACCAGATTCAACAGGCATTAGAATTCCCAAGAACCTAGGCGGGGCTTGAGCTTTCAGTGTCTTAGCAGGCTGGCATGCCCAAATGCTGGGAAACTCCCTGCCCCAGACCCCCACTCATCTGGCAAGTCCGCTCTCCTAACCCTCTCGTGGGCCCCAAAAAAACCACAATACTTGCTTGGTCGGAGTCCTCAAACCTTCCTCACCTCCAGCAGCCGGAGACCGGATTCCTTATGACCCTTAGAATTCTGTGAAATAATTATTGCACATTTTTTAAAAGATAACTTATTTCATACCCATAAGGAAAAACCCCTAAAAACTTCTTTTTTATCCAGAAACTTTGAGAATTTGGTATTTTATTTCTTACTCACAATTTCAATGATTTTCTTTTAGTTAGTAGTAAGAATTAGAATGTTTTTTTTAAATAAAAAAGTATTTTATTAATTTAGTGAACATTTACAGAGATTTTGGATTTCCATTCATTCATTGTTGCACTAAGAATTAGAATGTTAATATTCAAAACCTTTGAGTAATGAACATCAAAAGACTATTGGACCATATTTTAAAAGCGAGATTGGTACTGTAGTCACGTATTTATCTTATTACATTTTGTTGCAATAAACACTTATTCAATAATTAATATTTACTTAATACAAATTTTAAAATTCATATTACTTTAGGTGTTTTCGTTGTTGGTATGTGCCATCAAGTTACCTGTGACTCATAGCAATACTGTGTACAACAGCCCTAAACCCTGTTCTATCTCATGCTAATCTTATTGCCTCTGACATAACTATCCTCATTACCCCAGTGATTGAATAAATCGATCACATAGAGGGTCTTCCTCTCCTGCACTGACCCTCCATCCTCCCAAGCATGACATCCCTTTCCAAGGACTGATCCTGCCTTGCAACATGTCCAAAGTATATCAGACGAAGCCTCAAAATCCTTGCCTCCAAGGAACAGCCTGGCTCCACCCTCTCCAGGATGAATTTGTTTGTTCTCCTAGCAGTCCATGGTATATTCAGTACTCTTCTACAGCACCAAAGCTCAAAGGCATCAACTCTCAAGGCCCCAGGAATGATGGCATGCCAGTTGACATATTTCAACAAACAGATCCTGCCCTGGATGTGCTCACCAAGCTGTGCCAAGAAATCTGGAGGAAAACCACCTGGCCTACTGACTGGAAGAGATTTATTATTTGTTCCCATTCCAAAGAAAGATGATCCAATAAAGTGTGGAAATTATCCAACAGTATCATTGCTATCACATGCAAGCAAGATTTTGCTGAAGATTATCCTAAAATGACTGGAATAGCACATCAACAGAGAATTACCTGAAGTGCAGGCTAAATTTAGAAGAGGCCGTGGCACTAGGGATAGTATAGCTAATGTCAGATGGATCTTAACTGAAAGCAGAGAGTACCAGAAGAATGTCTATCTGTGTTTCATTGACTATGCAAAGGCTTTTGACTATGTGGATCACAACAAACTGTGGCTGACTCTGAGAAGAATGGGAATCCCAGAACACTTGATTGTACTTATGTGAAACCTGTACTTAAACCAAGAGACAGTTGTCAGAACAGAGCAAGGAAACACTGCATGGTTCAAAATTGCAAAGGGTATGTGTCAAGGATGTGTCTTATCTCCATATCTTTTCAATCTTTATGCAAAACAGATTACCTGAGAGGTTGGGCTCTGGCTCTGAGTAGAAATGTAGCATCAGGATTGAAGAAAGACTCAACAATCTGCATTATGCAGATGACACAAACCCTGATTGCTGAATTTGAGGAGGACCTGAAGCATTTGTTGCAGAAGGTCAAGGACTGCAGCCTTCAATATAGATTGAAGCTCAACATTAAAAAAACATAGGTTCTCACCACTGGGCTGTTTGGCAGCATCACTATAGATGATGAAGAGATTGAGATTATTGACAGCTTCAGTTTGCTTGGCTCTACAATCATTGCATTGAGAAAGTTTTCTGTCAGAGACCTCTCCAAAGTACTAAAGAACAACGATGTCAGTTTGGAGACTATGATGTGCCTGATACAGGCCATGGTCTTTGCAATTACTTGCTATGCATCAGAGAGCTGGACAATGACTTGGGATGATAGGAGAGTTGATGCCTTTGAACTTTGGTGCTGGATTTCTTTAGTAGTAAATAAATAATTCACTACGTTAAACCTAGTAGCTGTCATACTTCTTTACTCCTAACACAAGGCCTTGTGTATCAGTTTAGATATTTTTTTTAAGTTTGGCATGAGCCAATTCTTACATATTATAAGTGGACTCTATGATAAGACTTCTGGGATTGTGTAAACAGTTCCTGACTATCCATTCTAGAAGAATTGTATTTATTATTGTTGCTTCTGTTAGGTGCCACTTAGGACAACTCATAGCCACGTTATGAACGACAGATCTAAACCCTTTCTTATTTTCTGCTGTCCTTTCAATCTCTGATACTCTTGAACTCATTGTTGCAGTCACTGTATCAAGCTATCTGGTTGAAAGTCTTTCTATCTTTTATCACCCTACACCTTTTTACACCTGGTATCTCTCTCCTAGGAATAGTCTCTCCTAGCAACCTGCACAAAGTAGGTGAGATGAAATGTTATTATCTTTGCCTCCTTTTAAACTGAGTAAATATTGAGTATAAAATATGTGTTTTATTATCCTCAATCTTAACTTGATTAAAAAGGTGTGAATAATATTTTTCTCATGTTGTTGTCATGTGCCGTCAAGTCACTTGTGACTCATAGCGTTCCTATTTACAACAGCCCTAAACCTGCTTTGTCCTGTGTCAATTACACTGTATCTGACAAACCCACCCCAATTACCCCAGTCGCTGAATCAATGAATCTCATAGGGGGTCTTCCCCTCCTGCACTGTCCCTCCACCCTGCAAGCATGATGTCCCTCTCCAAGGACCTGTCCCTCCTTACAACATGTCCAAAGTATGTCAGACAAAGCCGCAGAATCCTTGCCTCCAAGGAGGAGCCTGGTTTAACCCTCTCAAGGATGAATCTGTTTGTTTTCCTAGCAGTTCATGGTACCCTCAATACTATTCTCCAGCACCACAGCTCAAAGGCTGATTCTCCTTCTATCCTCCCTAGTCATTGTCAAACTCTCTGACACATAACAAGTGATTGCAAAGATGATGACCTATATCAGACGCACCTTACTCTCCAGAATTACACCATTGCTCTTCAGTACTTTGGAGAGATCGTAACAGCAGACTTGTACATCTTTTAATTTCCTGGCTGCTGTGGAGCCAAGCAAACTTAAGCTGTGAACAAACTCAATCTCTTCACCATCCATCCTGATGCTGCTAATTGGCCCAGTGGTGAGAATCTTTGTCTTCTTGATATTGAGCCTCAATCCATATTGAAGGCTGCAGTACTTCACCCTCTGCAGCAAGCACTTCAGGCCCTCCCCAGTTTCAGCCAGCAGGGTTGTGTCATCTGCACAATGCAGATTGTTGACAGATCTTCCACCAATCCTGATGTTAAACTTCTCCTCATAGAGCCCAGTGCATACAACTTGAACGGTTTGGTGAAAGGGCACATCCCTGGAATATATCCTTCCCAATTTTGAACCATGCAGTGTTCCCTGGCTCTGTTCTGATGACTGCCTCTTGGTCCAAGTATAGATTTCTCATTAGCACAATCAAGTGTTCTGAAATCCCCATTCTCTTCAGAGTCAGCCACAGTTTATCATCCACACAGTCAAATGTCTTTGCATAATCAATAACACAGATAGACATTCCTCTGGTATTCCCTGCTCTTTTTTTAAAAATTTATACTTTTTTTTTTCTGTCAGCTAAGATCCATCTAACATTAGCTACAATATCCCTAGTACCATGACTCCTTCTAAACCCAGCCCGGACCTCTGGCAGTTCTCTGTTGATGTGCTGTTCCGGTCATTTTTGGATAATCCTCAGCAGAATCTTGCTTGCATGTGAAGTTAATGATATTGTCTATAGTTTCCACACTCTGTTGGGTCACCCTTCTTTGGAGTGGGAACAAATATAGATCTCTTCCAGTCAGTTGGCCAAGTGGTTGTTCTCCAGATTTCTTGGCACAACTTGGTGAGCACATCTAGGGCAGCATCTGTTAGCTGAAATACATCAATTGGTATACCATCTATTTCTGGGGCCTTATTTTTTGCTATTTCCTTCTAAGCTGTTTGAACTTCTCCCTTCATTACCATAGGCTCTTGCTCATATGTTGTTTCATTAAATTCTTTTGTGTCTGCCATCTGCCAATTCCTTTCGATACAGTGACTCAGTATATTCTTTCCATCTTCTTTTGATACTCCCTGCATCATTTAATACTCTGCCTAAAGCATCCTTGATTATAGCAACTCGAGGTTTGAATTTGTTCTTCAGTTCCTTGAGCTTAAGAAATACTGATCGTGTTGGGCTCTTTTGATTTTCTGACTGCAACTCCTTGTACATTTCATTGTAATATTTTACTTTGTCATCCTGTGATGCCTTTTAAAATCTTCTATTCAACTCTTTAGTAGCTTGAATTCTTCCTTCTGATTTGGCTTCTCTGCATTCCAGTGCAATATTCACAGTTTCTTCTGACCACACATATTTTGTCTTTATTTATTTTCCCTATCAAACCTGTATGGTCAAATAAATTATTCTAGGATTTGTAGGAAGTTACACTGCTAACCTAAAGATGGTATAAATTTGGGTGTTTTCTGTATTCAAATATACTTAGTTTTTCATTTTATCTATATGCTATTAAAAAAGAAATCTAGACTTTTAATTTTTTTTCAAAAACACTGGTTGTTTTATAAAGACAATTGTGTCACAGCTGATAAAAATATATTTGAAACAATGAAGTCTAGTAGGGATAAGGAAACACAATTTGGATCTGTTACTTAATAAAAACTGTTGTGTTACCAGTTGTGTTGGCAAATTAGGACAAGGTGCCAAAAATAAATAATCATTAAATCCTTTATTAAGTTACTGTGGAAGTGTAAGCAGGAGACTGAAGAAGATTCATCCTCTCAGTTTCCCCAATTTTTTCTAATGTAACTGTAGTGTAAAAACCAGGTAGCACAGATGAGGAAATTGTACACTTACAAAGAGCCTAGAATGAAATAACTTTATGGCTTTTGGTCTTGGAGGATGAAGAGGTGGAAGAACAATAAATGGATAAGTCTTGAAATAAAGTAGATGAAAGTGCCTCATCTGAGGCACATTGATGAAGATATTTCTGGCCTAAAATGCAGAAATGTATGTGAACGTGACTGGACCAGAATGCTTGTGTCCTGCCATTCTTTCCAGAAAACTATAATGTACTGTGTATTAAGTCTGGTTTGAGAAGCATGATTTCCTCCATTAAACTTCTCTGACAAAGATTTGCAATTACTTATCATCAAATTTGTCAGATCAAGCTGAGATTTTGGACTAGAGTTAAATGCCTCGCATATGATGTAAATATTTTGTGTTGAGAATATAGAATATGCACTTAGAATTCCCTTAGGAGCATGATTTAATTTGTCATCTGTTCTATTAGTTAAAAACTGCCCTGGCATGTTATTGTTTGTTTGATTTTTGGTTTTGTTGTTGTCTCTTTTTTCACAATCTTTTAATTCTCCAGGTTTTTAATTTTTTATTTTTTAATTACACCTTTTAAAAATTAATTTTAATGAATGTTTACAGCGACTTTGGATTTCCACTTTTTTGCTGTTTTTGTTGCACTTTTCTCCCTGCCCAACCTCCACCAAGTTCACTCTTCTCTTTGAAAAGTAAAAGAAAAATTCTTTCATTGTTATACAATCCCTCCCCCCAAGTCCACTCCACTATGCAGTCTTTTATACTGATTTACTTACAAGTTTATACATTGTTTTCCACACCGGATCATTCCCATTTCCTGTACCCATTCTCCCACTACCCATCCAATTGTGCAACTCTGTGATTACCTCATGCTCATCCTCACCCTTCTGATCCTACCCTCGCCCCCTTGGGATCCTCATACATGATTTTCCAGTTATCTATTTATACAATAATGCTCTTATATAGTATTTGTCCCTCCTAAGTTAGGCAGTGATTTACAAAATCTGCATGCTGCATAGTGTGCCATTGTATGAATGTACCATAATTTCTCAATCCATTTTATTGTAGTTGGATATTTGGCTTGTTTCCATGTTATTGTGATGATGAATAACACTTTTATGAACACTGGTGTACAGATCTTCTTTTGTGCCACAGCTCTATATTTCTCAGGGTATATTTCTAACAGTGGAATATCTGAGTCGTATGGAATTTCTATGTTCAGCTCTTTTAGGAACTGCCAAAATTCTTCACATATGAAGACATTCAGATGACAAACAGATACATGAAGAAATGCTCCAAAAATCACTGACAATAAAAAGAGATGCAAATCAAAACCACAATGAGATACAAGCTCACCCCATTAGCAGTTGCAAAGTTTAACAGGACACCAAGTAATAAGTGTTGGAGAGGATCTGGAGAAATAGACTCTTATACACTGTTGCTGGAATTGTAAAGTGCAACCACCCTGCCCTGGGGTTTCTAATGGACATTCTTTCTCAAACCTCTATTTAAGATGTTTAGAGAATGTATTGTTTATAGACAAGATATGTTGTTGTGTTGTTGTTATGTGCCGTCGAGTCATTTCCGACTCATAGCGACCCTATGCAAAACAGCCCTAAACCCTGCTCTATCCTGCGACAACTGCACCGCCTCTGACACACCCATCCCGATTATCCCAGTCACCGAATCAATCCATCTCATAGAGGGTCTTCCCCTCCTGCGTTGTCCCTCAACCCTTCCAAGCATGATGTCCCTCTCCAAGGACCCGTCCCTCCTGGCAACATGTCCAAAGTATGTCAGACGAAGCCCCAGAATCCTTGTCTCCAAGGAGTAGCTTGGTTTAATCCTCTCCAAGATAATAAGAGATAAATTTATTTGGAATTAAATCTTCCTCACTCAGCAAACTTAGATATTCTGATTCTATTAAACCTACTTTTACCATTTAATACAAAATAAATAGTATTTTACAGAGATATTTAGAAATGTCATAATTTTCTACCACACCAGGAACTGAGGAAAGTTGGGCTCATTAGTAACCACTTGAACAAATTTAAGGTCAGATGACTAGAAGTTTAAAACAAGTAGTCCATAAAACTTGCTGAGGACAAAGAATATAAAAAAATAAAAGCTTGGAAAAAACCTGACTATTGAGTACAACAGTATTGTTTTATACTTTTGAGTCAGACCCAACTCATAGCTGACCCTCCAGTGGATTTTTAGAGCACAGAAAACTGCAAAGAAGTCCACTGCCTCTCTTTCTCCTGTGGAGCAGCTGGTGTATTTGAACCACGTACCTTTGGGTTGGCAGCACAATTCCTTATCACGAAGTGTCCAGAGCTCTCTACAACAGTATAAAAAAAATTTACTATCTACTAATGAGGAACTTTGCCTTAATAGCATATAATAGAACACTGCACTATAGTATGGATATAAATAACTTCATGTATGCAACCAGAAATTGGCTATGAATGAAGGAGCCCTGTTGGTTTTGTATATTAAGTGTTTAACTGCTAATTGAAATGGCTGAAAGTTCCAGTCTACCAAGTTATCCATGAAAGAAAATGAAGCAGTCTTCTGTAAAGATATTTAGCCGTCAGCCCAAATCAGCATTGCCATTAGTCAAAAATCTATGCAGCAATGAGTTCGTTTTTAGTTTGGATAGATGGATAGAAAGACAAACATACAGATAAATATATATTTATAAAAAAAATAAACACAATACACAGTGGAGTGGACTTGGGGAGAGTGATTGCATAACAATGAAAAAGTTTTTCTTTTACTTTTCAAGAAGAAGAGTGTATTGGGGGAAGGGAGGGCAGGGAGAAAAGTGCAACAATGAATGAATGGAAACCCTAATTCTGTAAATTTTCATTAAAATCGATAACAAAAATAAAAGTATTTTAATTAAAAAGTTGTGTTTGAGTAGATGTTATCCTGGAGAAAATATATGATTGAATAATAAATACAAGAAAAGATATTTCGCATCATACATCATTCTTGTTGTGTTTAGGTAACATCAAGATGACTGTGTCTCATATCATCTCTATGAACAAAAGATGTGATCCTGTATCAGCCTCATCATTTCTGATAAAAAGAAAGAGGAAGTTCCTAAACAAGGTGGGTTGACACAGATCTGAAACTTTTTAAGATTCATCATACATTAATAAGCTTGTATGTATTATTGTCATCCCTTAATCCAAAGCTCTCACACACTAGTCACTACTCTTTATGTTGCACTATTTTTCCACTAATGTATAACCTACATGAACAGTATATTTTATCTCCCCACTTCTTCATAACCATTGCTTATAATATTGGGTATAACACAGTAACTACTCAATAACAATTTTTTAAAAATTAAGTACAAGTGTGACTATAAAACTCAAGTCTCGAGTTGTAATATTTAGAGATGATACAGGCAGAAACTTGAATGACTCAGAAAGTACCAAAAGAAGACACTGAATTGCTGTATCAAAAAGAATCAGCTGACATTGAAATACTTTATGAAGTACAATATTATGAAGAGCCAGTGATAATGAAGGAAGAAGTTCAAGCTGCATAGAAAGCATGGGCAAAATATAAGGGCCCTGAAAATCATGGAATACTAATTGATCTCTTGTGAATGCCAGATACAGCCCTAGGCATGCTCACCAATCTGTACCAGAAAATTTGGAAGACATTAACTGGCTGACTGATTAGAAGAGATCAATATTTGTTCTCATTCCTAAGAAAGGTGATCCAATAGAATGTAGAAATAACCTAGAAAGATCATTAATATCACATGCAAGCAAAATACTCCTTGAAAAAAATCATTCAAAAACAGCAACAGTACATAGAGAACAGCCAGAAGTTCATCTGGATGAGACCGTGGCACCAGGGATATCACTACTAATGTTGGACGGATCATAGTTGAAAGTAAATACCAAGAGAATGTCTATATTGTGCTTTATTAACTATGCAAAAGTATTTGATTGTGTGACATATAACACATTATGGCTAACATTGAAAAGAATGGGAATATCAGAACACTTAATTATTCTCTTGCAAAAACCTATATCTATACTAACAGGTGAACGGTTTAAAATTAAGAAGGTGTGTGATGGGGTTTTATTCTTTCTTCACTCCATTCTCCATTTTTACTATGCAGTGATTTCCCTAAAATGTCCTTATCTTTCTAATCACATCCACTCTAAAGTAATACTAAGTCCATAGCATCAGTGTGTATGCAAACTGAAGACGTGTATGAGTGTCTTTTTAATTTTTATTGTAGGTTTCTGGACTCATAAACATCTAAGGCAGAGCCCAGCTCACAATCAACACCATGACAATGCCCTCAAGAGACCACAGAATGCCTGGAGAGACTGAGAAATATTAATGTTATTGTCTACATTCAGACTATATCCCCAGAAGAGGATACATGTAGGATGTTATTTGTTCAGTCTGTGATCCCCTAGGATAAGAAGTGTAAGGGGATTTGTACTTATAACTGACATTAAGACAGACTGAGACTGAGTAGCTTAGACCACTCCTTTGAAAAGGTAAGATAGACCATCAGGTCAAAGTAAAAATTGTTATTAGTAAGGTGGGAAGGATGTATTCACTATTTCCACAAGGAGTCAGATAGAATGAGATTCTAAGTAAAACTGAATGGTGAAGACAGCTCTTGTAGTTGTCTAAAAGATGATTTTACGTCTCAGCTTTACCAAAGGAAATGTTAAGAAAGTAAGCAAAGGGTCCAAGTTGTGATTTTCAAGTTTTTTATAAATTTTGTGCTATATACTGATGTACATTGGTCAAAACTTTATTTTTTGATGCACTTAGTTAGTCAGGCTAAAATATGCCCCGTATACATAAGTCTATCATATATTTATATATGAATAAATAATACTGATTTATTATTATAAAATGAATTGTTAGAATAACTTTTCAAAATACCTCTTCAGATATTCCAAGTTATATTTTCAGCTCATCTGATACCTGTGAGACAAAAATTATATAGGTTTTCTTCAAAGACAAAAATCAGTGCCAAGCAGTTGTGTAAATGTGAAAACTGTAATATGTAGCACCATGAAGAATCTGAATGATCATTCACAAAAGAGCTCAAATCTCTAGTAACCCAAGTACTTATTATCTATACTTTCTATAAATATTGATCTCCTTTGTTAGAATATTTTATAGCATGCAATATAATTTCATAAAATACAGGTTTTCCTTTAATCATCCAATTATTCACCTTCTAATAGATGACAAGTTTTGTCCATACTTCTTTATTCTCTGCTAATTCTCAACTAATTGACTTTATTATTCTTTGCTATTTCCAGATATTTTTGTCTTCATATCCACAGGCTCATTATTGTGACAAATTGGAATTAATTGATATACATATTACTAATTTTTATGGTAATTGAGCTTTTATATTACCAATTTTCTCACATGTTAGAAAATTATATCTTTATAACAGGCAATACACCATCTATGACCTCTATTATATTTCAAAACTTAGCTGACCTGTTTAACAACACTTTCTGAGGGAAAAAAAAGGTAAGACTTCAACAATTGGAAAAGTATCCAGTTACGGCTTTCTTCACTTACAGATTCTACGTCTTCTGTGACAAATCGTAGTACCATGTTTATGACACACTGAAAAGGATAATACAATGGAAATCATTCAATGGCCAATTGCATGATTTGAAGATGTCAACGTGTCTTACAGTCCACAACAATAAAGAAACTTCAGGACTCACATATTTATAGTTTTTATTATTTTAAGTTTGATTCATTTCCAGATCTTCCAGTTTGCATAATGTTTAACAAGACCCATCATCAACCTATCACTTTCTTACTGATGGGCATTCCAGGACTGGAGGCTGCCCACATATGGATCTCCATTCCATTTTGCCTGGTCTACGTATTGGCACTTGTGGGAAATTCTGCCCTTTTACTAACGGTCAAGTCAGACTCCAAACTGCATGAACCTATGTACCTCTTTCTATGCATGCTCTCTGTGGCTGACTTGATGCTAACTTCCTCTACACTACCCAAGATACTCAGCCTCTTTTGGTTCAAAAACAGAGAGATCTATTTTGAAGCCTGTCTCACACAAATGTATCTCATCCATTCATTGACTACCATGGAATCTGGATTTATCTTGGCCATGGCTTTTGACCGCTATGTGGCCATTTGCCACCCACTGAGACATTCTACTATCCTGACCACTACAGTCATTGCAGGCTTAGGCTTGGGAATATTCTTCAGAGGAGTTGTATTCCTGAGTCCACACCCTTTCCTCTTGAGGTGGCTTTCCTACTGCAAAACTAACATCATCTCCCACACTTACTGTGAGTTCATGGCCCTGATAAAGCTGGTTTGTGGTGAAACCAAGATTCGCCGAGCCTACAGCTTAACCGTGGCCTTCCTAACAGCGGGATTAGACTTCATCTTGATCATTTGTTCCTATGTCCTCATTCTTTTCACTGTCTTTCATCTTCCATCCAAGGCTGCCCGCCTCAAGACCTTAAGCACCTGTGTATCCCATGTATGGGTCATTCTAGGATTTTATGTACCAGCCTTTTTCTCCTTTCTTACTCACAGGTTTGGGCACCATATTGCTCCACATGTACACATTTTTATAGCTAATATTTATCTCCTTATTCCACCTATGATGAATCCCATTATTTATGGTGTTAAAACCAAAAGGATCAGGGAAGGATTCTTTAAAATACTAACATTTAAGGGTGTTTAGCCTCATAATAACTTGTGATTCTTCAGATTATCAAAAAAGGAAAGGTGTTGAAACTATTTAAAGACTATTTCAAATAATTTCCATTAAAGCTGATATTTGTATTCGTCTACACAACTTCATTTCATGTAAACTATTGTTTACAAAGAGTAGAATAAGATAGATTATAGGGAGGAAAATCGTCCGGAAAAAATTTTATTGTAAATTATTAAAAATTTTTGTATTGTTGTTCTTACGTGCTACTGAGTTGCTTGTGACTCATAGCAACCCTATGCACAATAGCTCTGAACACTGCTCTGTCCTGAATCAATCTCACTGTGTCTGACTCACCTGCACTCATTACTCCAGTTACTATCAATCCTTTTCATCCAGGGTCTTCCTCTCCTGTGCTGTGCTTCCACTCTTTCAAGCATGACATCCTTCTCCAAAGACTGGCCCGAGAGTCTCAAAAGCCTTGCCTCCAAGGACTAGCTTGGTTTTACCCTCTCCAGGACAAACCTGCTACTTCTCTTATCTAAATTTAGAATTTAATAAATATTCTTATATTTATCAAATAATAACTAAAATTGCAATGGCATGGTATTTACAATTAGCCTGTTTTGATTATGCAGACCATGATACGTGAACTCATTAGTTCTAAAGTTAGAGTAATAATGCATATATATTTTCTTCATAAACACCAAGTTTTCAAATAAGCCACATGTTCTCAAATTAATAGCAGTTAATTCAAGAATTAAATTACAAACTAATACCTACAGCATGATACATTATGGAGTCAAAGAATTCTTTTTCTTGAAGAAAGTATTATATGCAGAGCAAACAGATTTAAAATTGTTGCAAAGATTTAAAACTAAAATTGAACTATTTCCTTCTCTACCACCTACTAATCTGGTTTTTATAACTACAGTAGCTCCAGGGTGATCATGCACTGAAAAGAATTAAATTAGAAAAAGTGAGAATGCCTAAAAACTCTTAAATGAATCTTTCCCCAGCATTAAAATTCTTTGAATTGCTGCCAACATAATTACCAGGATTCTGGGGAAGAAATTTATTTTGATAATTTTTACCTATGCTGTTGCTTGCCTTTCGAGAAGGACAGGTATATAAAATATATATTCATTTCAGTACTATATATACATTGTTCAGCTCTTTGCTAGTTAACATCTTTTCAGTGTGAAGCTGTATTTCTTCATTACTCTGTTTTCATTTCCATTTTAAGATTATTTTCTTTATATTCATATTTAAGAAACTTGATTCTGATGTTCCTTTGTGGGGTTTTTGGGAGAAAAAATGGACAGTCTTCTTCCTCGTGGTTTACAGCTTCTCAAAACCCTCTGGCGGGTCAGTTATGAATTAGTTCAAACCTGATAGCAGTGAGTTCTTTTGAGTTTGTGCTTTTTTGTTTGTGTTTTCTACCAACCAGAATGGTTTGCACTTGACTGTTACGCTACGGTTTTATCAGTTCAAACTCACATAAGGGCAATATGGAAGGAAATGCCTAGTGACTGGCTTCCTTAACCAAGAAAGCTCTGGTGGCTTGTGCTGTTAATGCAAAGGTATCCTCCTGTTTGAGTCTCCCAGTTGCTTTGAGGAAGAAGATGGCAGCCATTAAACCCTATAAAGTGAGATAGGAGCAAAGGAGTGAGGACAGAGAAGGTTAAGACCACAGGGTTGCATAATTTGGAGGGTAGAGGGATGGGGTTAATGGAATAGAAAAGATCCAGCTGGGATCCAAAAAGACAGGGTAATGGTGTGTATGATGCAGTGGTAATTAATTTTATAAAGCATAATGCATGGGAATGATTATATGAAACACAATGTGAGTGAAGAACAGTGTGGAACGCAATGCATACAAACTTTGTAAGCAAATCAATATAAAATAAAATTTTAAAAAGAAAAAATGGAAACCCAAAACAATTATATGTTACTTGATCATCATTATGAATGAAGTTTATGAATATTATATTTTGGGGAGACAGGAGCAGCTCATTTTTATTTTCAGTCTACATTTACAAAGTCTTTGGTAAATTATTTGTATCAATAATTTGATGTCCAATGTCAGGGTGCATTGCTTAGTTATTTTCATATCTTTCTACTAACCACTTTGATACGTTGTCAACAAACACACCCATATTGTAAATTTGGACTAAATTTTGTTTTATAAAATAGACCCCAGCAAACACCTTAAGCAATTACAACTTTAGATAAATAGCTTAGGGGGGAAAATCCCCCAAATAAAACCCTTAAAATGATTCTATTCTGTACTCTATAAAAGTTGTTGCTATGGTGTTTTTGTTAGATGTCACTGAGTCAACTATAAATCACAACCACCCTATGGACAGTGGTTGATCTTTTTCAGGATATGAGTTTAAGTTTTGCTAAAGAACAAACATGTGTTGGAGAAAGTACCACCAGATGTTCCTTGGAAGTCAAATTGATGAAGATTCGTCTCATGTGTTTTGGACATGTTAGTAGAGGCTATTACTTAGAAAAGGAAATCATGCTTGGAAAGGTGGGAGGGTCAGCAAAGGAGAGGAAGCTCTTCAATGATCTGGATTGATGCAGCGTCTGTGGCAATAGACTTAAAGGTGTTAGGGATGATAGGATGGCATAGCTTAGGACAGCATTCAGAAATATTGTTCATAGGTTTCAATGGGAGTCATATTGAACTGAACAGCACTTACCAACAACAATGTGGGGCCTTGCAACTCAGTGGTTGAACATTCAACTAATCATGCCATTCTATGAGAGAAAAGACTAGATGATCTGCTTTTATACTTTTCCTGATAGAGGTGTTGAGAGTATGACTGGAAATAAGTATAGTTTGAGTTTTATTTCTAAATATGGGAGTTGTCAAAAGTAACTAGAGTATCAGTTTATCCAGGTCTCATTTTGCCCTGCTATTGTGATAAGACCCTTCTTAATATTCTAATAATTAACTTTAAACAATTGCTTTCAAAATTATTTAACTCAAGAGAATTCCATGTGTTACAAAATAAAACTCTGCTCCATATTGCTGTTGTTGTTGTGTGCGCTTAAGATGACTACAACTCATAGCAAGGCTATGAACAACGGTTCTGACTTTGCCCTATACTGAGTGAACCTCTTCATCTCCAGCACGCTTGGCCCCATTGTCACAGTCAGTGCATCAGTCTGTCTCATTCAAGGTCTTCCTCTCCTGCACTGACCCCCTACTTGGAAGGACATGATTTCCTTCTCCCAGGCCTGTTTCCTACTGGCAGCATACCCAACTTACATGAGATGAAATTTCAAAATCCTTTCCTCTGACAAACAATCTGATTTCATCTTCTCCAGGACAGATCTGTTTATTCTCCTGGCAGTCAAAAGCATATTCAACGCTCTTCTCCAGCACCAAAACTCAAAGGTATTGATTCTTCTTCAGTTATCCTTAGTCATTGTCTAGCTTTCAGATGCATAGCAAGCAATTGAGAAGACCATAACATGGATCAGGCACACGTTAGTCTCTAGACTGAGACTGCTCTTTAGGACTCTGGACAGTCCCTGACAGCTGACTTTTCCAAAGCAACTTGTCTTTTGATTTCTTGACTGCTGGTACCAAGACTGTTGATTGTGGATCTGAGCAAGATGAAACTGTAACAGCTTTAATCTTTTCTCTATCTATCACGATATTGCCAATAGGCCAGGTGGTGAGAGACTTTGTTTTCTTGATGTTGAACATTAATCCATATTAAAGATTGCTACCCTTGACCTTCTATAGTAAAATCTCTAAGTCCTCCGCAGTTTTGGTGAGCAAGGCTATATCATCTGTATAACATAAGTTGTTGATAAG
This sequence comes from Elephantulus edwardii, assembly GCF_000299155.1. Taxonomy (NCBI): domain Eukaryota; kingdom Metazoa; phylum Chordata; class Mammalia; order Macroscelidea; family Macroscelididae; genus Elephantulus; species Elephantulus edwardii. The sequence goes on from NW_006399794.1 coordinate 11,396,370, forward strand.
TCTTCTTCCAATATTGGTGTCACATTCTTTTTCATAAAGCCCAGCCTCCCAATGAACTGTAGAAAAGTTACATCCCTAATTCACTCTTCTCTTAATTTTCAAACATGGACTGCTAGGAAAACAAACAGATTTGTCCTGGAAAGGGTTAAACCGGGTGGCTCCTTGGAGGCAAGGATTCTCAGGCTCCATCTAACATACTTTGGACATGTTGTGAGGAGAGACCGGTCCTTGGAGAGGGACATCATGCTTGGGAGGGTGGAGGGACAGTGCAGGAGAGGAAGGCCCTCTATGAGGTGAATTGATTCAGTGACTGGGATAATTTGGATGGGAGTGTCGGAGACAGTGCGATTGGCAAAGGACAGAGCGGAGTTTAGGGCTGTTGTACATAGGGTTGCTATGAGTCGCAGGTGACTCGACGGCACATAACAACAACAACAACAGTGTTTCCTTGTTCTGTCCAGACAATAACTATAGATTTCACATAAGCACAGTCACATCTTCTGGGATCCCCATTCTTCTCTATGGTAGTCTCAAAAGTTGTTGTGATTCACAGTAAAAAATGCCTTCACATAGTCAATAAAACACAAAAAGACACTCTAATAGTAATCTCTTCTTTCAGCCAAGATCCATCTGATATCAACAATAACATCCCTAGTGTCGTGGCCTCTTCTAAACCCTGCTTGTATTTTTGTCAGTTCTCTGTAGATATACTGATAATCTCTTCTAATATTTTCAGTCTTTATGCTATGTTACAGTTACCACCAGAAAAGGCTAGACAGAAGACATTGAGCACCTGTGGGTTTCAAGTTTGAATAACTTAACATTTTACACACCTGTCTTTTATTCCTTTTCAACCACAGATTTGGACATAACATTGCTCCACATATTCACAGCTTCATAGCTAATTTTCTTAGCTTATCTTATTATTCCTGCCATATTGCATCTCATAAAAAATAGTGTCAAAACCAAAACTATCTGGGATACTTTTTCTTTTTTTTGTTTTTGTATCATTCTATGTGAAATACATTTTCATTAATTGATCTGACTATAATATGAGGACAAGATTTCTCAATTAATTTATTTTCTTCACCAAAAAATCTTATATTCAACTAAAATGTTGTAAATTTAGTTATGAGCTCTGTAAAACTACTTGTGAATGAGAATACTGTTTTTTTTTAATTTTTTATTATTATTAATTTTAATGAATATTTACAGAGCCTTCGGATTTCCATTTATTTGTTGTTTCACTTGGCACAGTTTTCTTTAAACAGTCACAAAACCAAATAACTGAACTTATATGTTTTCTTTATTAATCAATTCATCCATACATCTATGTTATTGTTTATGTTCAAACATTATATGAGAAGAAAGATTTCTCAGGTGTTTATGGAGTTCACTTTTATTCAAATATAATTAAAAAATGGAATAGAGCATCCTACCAAGATACAAAATTATTTTGTGAAAAACATTGTCACTTTTCACTACACAGTAATTTCATAATTTGTAAATGACTACATGATATGATTTCTAAGCACATTTTGTTGTACAAATGATTACTAATTTAGTCAGGTTTTGAAAGAGACATTCATATGACTGAATCAAAGTGGTCAGCCTGAAATTCCAGCAAAACATAAGATTTGTTCTTTTGTTTTGAATAGGTAGTAATGCTTTTAGTTTGAACTGAAAGTACAACTAGGGCAAAGATTGCACCTGAAAATCACGCTTATTCATCCATTATGAAGAATCTAGGGCCATGAATGAGACTTATTTTTACCCTACAGTGGGTATTTTGCAGTTTTTGGTTTTTTAAGGAGACTAATTAAGAGTAATTAAAGTAGACTTTTTCTATCTCTATTTTTTATAACTATAAAGAAGGGTATGTTTTCCTTCAGAATCATTTATCCTTTAGAAACTTATATTTAAAAAAGCAACAACACAATGGAAAAAATAAACAAAATCATAGAAGAATGCTTCTCAAACAAAACTAGAACCTTTAAATAGAATTGATGTATTTGTTATTTTTCATTCCGCATAATACAGATTATCTTAATATTATATTTTCTAACCTTACAATTGCTTTTTTCATATTTTTTTAAAAAAATTAATGCACCCTTTCTTATCACTATTATAATGTTTCCTATTGGTCTGCTGGTAATTGTTGTATGCCATCCAGTCACCAGCAATTCATAGCTATCCTTTGTATAATAGCTCTGGAGCCTGCCCTGTCCTAAGCCAGTCTCACTGACTCTGCTACCCCAACCCTCATAGCCCCAGTTATTGTGTCATTGCATCTCATTCGGGGTCTTTCTCTCCTGCACTGTCCCTCCACCCTTCCAAGCATTATGTCCTTCTCCAAGGACTGGTCCCTCTAGGCCACATGCCCAACATATGTGAAATGGAGCTTCAAAATCCTTGCCTCCAAAGAGAAACTTGGTTAACCCTTTAGACAGCTATACACCTAAAGAACAACAACAACAAAAAGTGTACACAAATTATGACTATGCATTCTCTCTCTCACACACACACTCACACACACACACACACACACACACACACATGAACACAGCAACATACACACATACAAACACAGAAACAGTTGCCTGCCAGGGACCTCGTCAGAGTACTGCAGAGTAATGACATCATTCTGGAGACTAAGGTGGACCTCATCCAGTCCATAGCCTTTGCAATTACCTGCTATGCATCAGAGAGCTGGACAATGACTAGCGATGATAGAAAGAGAATTGATGTCTTTGAATTGTGGTGCTGGAGAAGAGTGTTGAATATACCATGGACTGACAGGAGAACAAATAAGTTCATTCTGGAGAGGGTAAAACCATGCTGCTTCTTGGAGGCAAGGATTCTAAGTCTTCATCTGACATACTTTGGACATGTTGCAAAGAGGGATCCATCCTTGGAGAGGGACATCGTGCTTGGAAGTGTGGAGGGACAGAGAAAGAGAAGAACCTCGATGAGATGGATTGATTCAGTGACTAGGGTAATGAGGGTAGGTGTGTCAGAGACAATGATGTTGGCACAGGATAGAGCAGGTTTCAAAGCTATTGTACATAGGGTCACTGACTCACAAGTGACTCGATGGCACATACCAACAACAACAACATACATATACACAGTCATATCATGTTCATGTGTATACATATGTGTGTGGTTTATATACACTTATAAATATTGCTGTATTTTATCCACTTATATGTCATTAAATATAGTTTCTATTAATTTTATGCCTCTGAATGATAATAGGAATATGATGATCTCATATTATTCACACTATACAGATATACAGTGAAATTTGTGGGCTTGTAGCATAGTGTTAATGTGCTGGCCTGCTATTTAAATCCAACATTTAAACACAGAAAGAAAAAAGAAATCTCCTCCCCTATACATTTTAACTTCAGAAAACAAATGAAAATTTACTAGAGCTAGCATAAAATGAATTACAATAAGTTTTATTTTATATAGCTATATCATGCATCCATATGTTGTCTGTGACTAAAACAATTTCATATTCAATAAATATTTGTTAAATAACTTTTGTGTCTGGGTATATTTTAGTATTTTTCTTTTTTAAATTTTCCCCCATACATATGCTATACATGCTGTAATGGAGAGGGTATATTCTAGATGCTTTTCAAAACAATCTTGAAAGGAACCCAAAACTTAGACATGAATGGACATATGTATGACTATTCTTATAGCAGCATTATTCACAAAACAACAATATTGTGATACTGTTATTCACAATATTCACCCAATCCATTAACAAACAAGTGGATTGGCTTCTGAGCTTAGAGTAGGCAGACAGCACCAACAGAAGGAAGCTTTTACAAGCTGCATGCATTTTACCAAGGTACAAGTCCACATCCTTGGGCCAAGGGGGGAGCAACAACTTACAGTGTCCTACCAAAACATCACCCTCACTCAGGACATTATCTTATCGTGTTGTGCACCTGTGTGCCTCAGCTGGAATGCTCCAGCATTCCCCAGTCACAGGAACATGGCCCTGAAGCAGAAGATCAGAGATAAGGACCTTCCTCCAGAACTGACAGAGAGAATTGTGAAGAGATTTGGGGAGTCTGGCTGCACCATTCCACAAATCAAGGAGGACAACAGACTTCAGGAGAGGAAATTGCATTCAAGTGAGAAACTCACTCCCAGAGCTAGAGTGTTGAAGAGCTAAAGAGAGATGCTTGCAGCCTCCCAAGAGAAAAACTGCTTCCATTAGGGAACTTAGACTCGCCATTTCAAAGTCCAAGGAGGAAAACAGACTTCAGGGGAGGGAATTGCAATCAGGTGAGAGACTTATTCCCTAATTGACAAATTCAAGTATGCTGGTAGAACGGGCTTGTAATTTCCTTTGGAAGAACGTGCTTCACCTGGGAAACCTAGCCTCAGGAACCACTCCATAGATCAAATTGGACAATAGATTATAGGAGAGGAGGCAGCAATAGACAAAATTCCCACAAGGCTGTACTGCAGACAAGAGAGGAACAAAAGGACTTTAGGAAAGACAGATTTTTCAACTTCACAAGACCAGAAAGGTTATCCAGTAGAGCAAGTTTCCCACCTCTATAAACAGAACACTTTAAGCCTGTAACTAATAAATGAATAGTATTATGAAGTTAGAAAACTAACACCAACCTACACAGATAATCAAAGAAACAACCTACAACAGAAAAAGCCAAACGCATAGCAAGAAAAACTTTACAAAATGTCAAAAAAGCAGCAAATGTCTTCAAACATTGTGAAAAAAACAAAACAAGCCATCTCCTAAAAAAGCAGGACATATTACAGATCCAATGAATAACCCAGAGACAGGGAGGCAGAAGAAATATTTTGACACAGAGTTACATAAGCAGCTATTGGAGAAGGTACAAATTATGGAAGAAAGAATGGAAGCCATAAATAAAGTGAATTCACCAGACACAGGAAGCCAGAAGAAATATACTGACATGGAAGAATATGAACAACTATGGAAGAAATTGCAAAAGATAGAAGAAAGAAATGAAATTACAAGTAAACAGGAACAAGAATTTAGAAAACCATCATGAAACAGAAAGAGTACAACCAACACAGTACTGAAAATAACAGAAGCATATGAAAATGAAATCCAGACTATCAAGACTGAAAGGCAGAAATTTGCAGCACGCAGGAGGGACAAAAAGAAGCACAATATGAAAAATAGAATAGAGAATCAATGAGTTGAAAGACAAGAACCTCAGTGGGAACATAACAAAAGAAAAAAAGAGAGGAGAAAGAAGGAAGTTGAGGGAAACTTTTGAGTTGTCTAAGATAACAGCAAAAGGAACAATATATGTATGACTGGAATTCTAGAACAAAAGGGTGGCAGAGAAAACATTGAGAAAACGGAAGAACAAACATAAGAAGAACACTTCCTATATATCATGGAGAACAAGGACATCTACATTCAAGAAGTTCAGCTAACTCCAAACAAACTAGACCATAAAAGAAAAACACCAGGTCGTACCATATTCAAATTCTCTCAAATCAAAGATAAGGATAAAATACTAAAAGCAATGAGAGAAAAACAAAGAGTGGTCTACAAAAGAGAACAAATTAGATTTAGTTCTGATTTTTCAGCACAGACCATGCAAGCACAAAAGACAATGGAATGGGATATACAGAAGGCTGAAAGAAAACAATTGCAACTTTCAGGTGGAGGGGAGAAAAGGGCCTGAAGCTCTTCTGGAAAGAGGTTCCTTCATTTGGGGATCCCTGCCATGATGGTGCCCTCATAGGGACCAAAGAAGACAAAAGAGTTTGTGACAGGGAGCTGCAAGGAGAGACTTATTTTCACAGCCGGTATATCGAGATGTTAGAGAGAGAACTTCCTTCAAAGCCCCCTGGACAGAAATTGCTTAAGTTGATGCCCCTGGTCTCATACCACTCCATATACAAAGGATAACAATGGACTTCAGAAGAGAAGATGTCATCAGGTGAGACACTCTTTCCCAGAGCTAGCACTTTCAGGGAAAGAGAAGAAAATGGCCTGGAACTCCCCTGGAGAAAGGCTCCTTCATCTGGAGGATTCTTGCACACTTGAAGCCATCCCAGAGACCAAAGAGGACAATAGAGTTTGGGACAGGAAGCTACAAACATGGGAGAGACTCACTTTCACAGATGCCACACTGAGGTGCTAGAAAGAGAACTGCCTTCAAAGCCTTCTGGACAGAATCTGCTTAACTGGAGCACCTGGTCTCGCGCCACTTAGCTGCAATGGAGACAAAGGAGGAAAACAGAATTTTGGAGAGGGGCCTACAGACTGCAGTAATGAGAGATTACTATAGGGCTACATTGCAGACCAGGGGGCATCTGAAAGACTTCAAGAAAGGCAAACTTTCTCAGAAAGGATTTTCAGTAAAGTGAGTGGCCCACCCCACAGACTGAACATTTTAAGCTGGCAAATAATCAATAAATCATAAAGATAAGAACTATGAACACTTTATATAGACACAAATGCCTAACATGAAAAGAAATTATATAATGTCAAGAAAGTAGCAGGCAGCTTCAAATATTGTGAAAAACAAATTAAGTCTTCTCCTAAAAAAGCAGAGCACATTGCAAACCCAATGAATACCCCAGAATAAGGGAGACAGAAGATATATATTGATATGGAGTCATATGAACCGCTATGGGAGAAACGATGGATGCCAGAAATAATGTGAATACCCCAGAAGCAGAGAATCAGAAGAAATAAACAGATGTGTAGTTATTTGAAAAGCTAAAGAAAGTAAAAATGATGGAAGAAATGATGTAAGGCATTAAGAGACAGGCAGCCAGAAGAAATATATCAGGGCAGAGAGACTTGAACTACAGCAGAAAATGCAAAAGTTGAAAGAAATCATTGAAAAGATAAAGAAGTGTAAGAACTTAAAAATGATCACAGAACAGAGAGAGTACAGCCAACACAGGGCTGGACATAACATAAATGCATGAAAAACAATCCAGACTATTAAGAAAGAAAAAAAATGACAGAAGTATCCAACATACTAGAACAAAAAAGTAGAACAAAAGAGATTGCAGAGAGAGTCATGAGCTGGAAGACAAGAACCTCAATGAAAACATAGAGCAAAAAATCAGAGGAGAACTATAAAGAAAATGAAGACAACATTAAAATCATGTGCGATGACATCAAAAGGAACAACTACATATGACTGGAATTCCAGAACATAAGTGGGACAAGGAAATAATTGAGAAAATTGTGTAAGAGGTACTAGAAGAAAACTTCCCAAGGTATTATGAAGATCAGAGAAATCCACTTTCAAGCAGCTGAGCAAACACCAAATAGACTAGATCCAATAAGAAAATCAAGATATATGCTAGTTAAATTCTCCAAAATGAAAGATAAGGATAGAATACAAAAAGCAGCATGAGAAAAATAAAGTTATTTTTGTTGAAGAAGAAACAATTAGATTAAGTTCTGATTTCTCAATAGAAAAAATGTAAGCAGGAAGACAATGGGATGGCATATACAGAAAAGCTGAAAGAAAATAATTGCCAGTTGAGGATCCTGTGCCCAGCAAAACTGTCCATCATATATGAAGGAGAAATTAGGTCATTTGCAGAAAAGCAGGAAGTTAAGGAATTTGTGAAAACAAGATCAACTCTACAAGCAATTCTAAAGCAAGTACTTCACACAGAGACACCAGAGGAAAATGGATGAACCACAGTGTAACCAGAAACAACAGAAAAAGACACAGCAACATGGCAATGATAAAACCTGGCCTTTGAATAATCACACTTAATGTGAATGGACTAAATGTACCAATTAAGAGAAAAAGAGTAGGAGAATGGATAAAAACCCAAAGCCCATCAGTTTGTTACATG
>NW_006399794.1:11407173-11417282 GCF_000299155.1 Elephantulus edwardii
GACTCGACGGCACATAACAACAACAACAACATAGAAAAAATAAAATAAAGTAATACTGTATTTAAAAATAATAAATAAAAACATGTCTGGAGCAATTGTCCAGAAATGGCTGGTCAAAAAGGAACCTTAAGAGAAAGTGAGTTTTGATTGTACCATACATCATAGGAAGTAAAAACTATGTAAAAATATTACTCAAATTTCTTTAAAGAAACTAAACTGATATGTCTGTTCTGGCTTAATTTTTTTGTAAAAAAATTAAAACAGATTTATTTTGAAGAATTAACTCATACAATTTGAGAGAGACCTTAACAAACTCCAAAACATATGCCGAATAGAAAGTGCAATCTGGTAGGAAAATCCTTTACCCTCTGAGAAACTTCAGCTATGCCTGCTCTGAAGGGTTTTCAAATGATAAAAAGCCATTCAGTAGTTGCAATAGTATGATATTGGTGATTAAAATGATGCCAAAAGTCACATAACTGAAATTGCAAGCCGATGGCTTACTTACTGTATATACACCTTTTCTTCAACAACATACACAGCGAGTAAACACATTCCCGTATAGAAAACAAACAAATCAAATAGACTAGGTACATGGAAGTACAATGGAGAAACTCAGTACCAGTAGTTGAAACATCACTACAAAGTTATTAAAGATTTTAATTTACTTACATTTATAATCAATGTTCCTGGTAGCAGCAAACAAGTCAATCAAACAAATTTATTGGATTGGGTAAATCTACTAAAAAAAAAAGCTTTAAAATGTTGAAATTTTTGAAAAAATGTCACCTTAATGGTTAAAGTGCTTCTGATTCAAGCTATTTTCAATTACTTCAAATATCTTTAGAAGCTGGATTAAAGATAAGGAAGAAATTATTATTTTGTGACCATCAAAATTTAAAAATTTCTTTAAAGAAAACTTCACATTTTTAAATTTTGATGGTGGCAAAATAATAATTGCCTTTATAAATGGTGATAGCAAAAGCTACTATTATTACATGTTTTGGACATGAGGGGTTTGTGCAGGGAGAAGGGTGCAACAATGAATGAATGGAATCCCAAAATCTCTGTAGATGTTCATTGAAATGAAAAATAAACAACCTAAATTTAAAAAAAAAAAAAGCCAGACACTAAAAAAGAACATTATAATTGGTAAAGTAGATGACTACCATAAAAGATGATTCTCAATGAGGTGGAAGTATGCATTGTTTTCAACAATGATTTCAAACATAACAATGATTGTAAGGATGGCATGGAACCCAGTACTTATTTGGTCAGTTGTACAAAGTGTGAGTCAGAACTGGGCAGATTTAACCTAACAACAACAACAAGAAGAGAGAGATTATTTTGTTTGACCACAGTTTTTTTGTGTTGTTTTTTTTTAATTTTATTATTTTGTGTGCGTGTACCGTCAAATCAGATCTGACTGGTACAGGAGGATATTGCTCCTCCTTCTCCGGCAGAGCATCTGGTGGATTCGAACCGTGTTCCTCTGGGATTACAGTGCAGCTTCTTGCCACTAGGCCACCAGAGCTCCCCTTGACCACAGTTTTGACTGAGCTATCAAAACTGTGGGCAATATTTGATAAGTATCTTATCTTAATTCTGCTACAGTGTAATTTGTCATGTCCAAAGTCAGGTATTTTGCTTACTCATTGTAGTAAAGGTTAGGTCCGAGACAATCAGCCAACACCATATGCTTATGTTCAGTGTCAATTGCAAAGTGAACATGAAGAACTGAGAAACTGCAAGGATCTCTGGTGGCCTAGTGGCAAGAAGCTGTGCTGCAATTACAAAGGAACATAGTTTTAATCCACCAGCTGCTCTGCAAGAGAGAATGATGGGCACTCTTCTCCTATGCAATTAACTGCCTCTGAAAACCTGCTGGAGGGTCAGCTATGGGTCACTTCCAGCTCTACAGTACACAACATCTCTTTATTGCAGTTCTCACATAGATTGCAGGGAACCATGAGCCCAGGGGGACACACATACTTGTGAATTCCGCACTAGTTACATGAACACAAATCTTACCGTGGGTCTTATCCCAAGATTCCTGGGAACTTTCCTATCAAATTCTTGTAATTCTCAGAACATTATGCACATGGACCACAACTCATATCACATCGGGCTTGCCTGGTTACATGTAAAATAATGATTCAACACAGCACTACTGCAACTGCCCAGACATGGCTATAGTCTGACTAAAACTGCTTACTGTAGATAAGGCACTTTCTGGGTTAGCACAAATCTGCCTGCGGGGTATACACAAACACATTGCAGCCCCCAGTGATAAGTTGTCTCACCATCTAAAAAAATATGTGATCTCTTAATATGTGAACAACTAATTTGAATTATAATTATATTTATACATATTTGTGTATATATTTGCATATCTTGCTTAGCAGGCATGCTAAATTTTATTGTAATACATGGATCTAGTTTTTGTTTTTGTTTTTTTTTTTTTTTTTACTTTACTGTTATGTTTTTCCTTAAGTCCTCTACCTGCTTATTTAGTTTTAATTGAAGTCATGTATTGGTCAGAGACATAGCATTTAAGAAAATCAAGTGTTCCTTTAAAAGACACCTTCAATCTCTCTCACACCAAACTGACATTATGAGATAAAGAATATGCTTATTACCTAAGGGCTTGTTCCCACTTCCCAGCAGCAAAGGAACAACTGTATTAAGTATGGACTGTCCCAAGTGGGGCTGTAAATCTCACGAGGTTTACATGCACACAATGATTAAAAATCTGTGAAGTTTTTTGGCTTTCATCAACACAACATAATTAGTCTGGAAGGATGAATATTTCATCTGTGTCTGCTTAAATCTAATAAGTGAGGAAGACAATGATGTGATGAGGGGACAGTTTTGAATGAGGAAGAATTACATAACGGTGAGAAAAATCTATACAGAATTACTATGAATTCCTTATAGTCACATGTGCTGAAAATTAAGATCATGTAACAAAGGTCGAAAATACGACAGCATGTTCACGCATTATGTTTAAACAGGGGAAACTGTATCCCAACCACATTCAGCAGTCACTTGTGATGTTAACTGTCTTTCCTGAGGTTTTCCTCACATCTTCTTTATGTTTATAGTTTTTCAGAGAATTGAGAGTATCAAAGGGAAAGAAAGCATGTGCAGGTATGCAATCTGAATAGCTGTCACATTACTGACATTAATTACAAAATTAGTATCTCATATCAACTAGATGTTGGGACAGAAAGAGTTAAGTATTATTTTTATTAATATGCTTTAAGCCATTATTATTAATCCATGAAAACCAATTTGTTTGGGGTTTTGAATGATTTTTTTTGATTGCCTGTGAGTGCTCTCCTGTTGTAATATTTTTTGGCATGTAAAAGCCCTTTGACATAACATCTTCCTTTATTTGGACTACATTTTGTAGTGAACAAGGATACCGTTTTGGAGGAAACAAGACTATATTCTCTTCTGGCGAATGCTGGTTAGGTAGCTTTGGATAATTGTTTACATATATATGAATAAAACTCAATACAAAACTCACTACAATCAAATTGATTCAGACTCATAGCAACTTTTCACCAGGTTTCCAAGGCTGTAAGTCTTAACAGCTGATGACTGTGCATCTGTCCTTCTCCCTCAGAGCAGCTGGTGGATTTGAACCAATATAAATGCATGTCCTTTTGGTTAGCAGAGAATCTCTATGGACTGCACCCCGAGAGCTCCTACATGTAAAATACAGTTTCTACTCTTATAAATTAAGTATAAAATTGTGACTTTATCAGAATTTATACAAATCCGAAAACTGGGCACTGGCTGATGCCCTTCACATTTCTCTTTCTAGTACAAATGAATAATAATTATTCTGAAAGTTTACAGATAGGTTTAGAGCTGTCCTTCCTTTAGAAAGTGTAACCTAAAGCCTTAAGTGTAACTCAGAGTCCCCTGTGCCTGGCTAGCATCTGAATTTCAAAGAGGTGAAACAAAATGATTTGATAATTAATTGTTTTTAAATGTATGTATTTTATGCAAAGTTTTAAACTTGGCAAAATCTTTTCGTGTGTGTGCCTAACTTCATAAGCTTTTTAAAAAGTGAAAATTTACCAGGGAAACAATATTCTAGAGATACCGTCATTCAAAAAGAATGCTTCTAGAAAGTTTATAATTCCTTAATATTTTGTTTCAATAAATTGATATTTTTTTGCCTAGTACAACAAACCCTTAAGGCATAAATGATTTTCAGAGGTATCTTTCAATTAAGGCAACATTGTAGATTTTTACAATGCCTTGTTTGGATGGGGAAAGCCAATATCAATTATTAGGAATTTTCCCTATTCTATCAGGGTTGGGAGGAGAGCTCTTAATATGATGCAGGATAAAAAGTCTGAGCTTAAAGTCATCTTATTATCAGAGAAGATCTATTCCTCTTCCAACAGTCCTTAGTTAGGTCAATAAATTGATTCAAGAAGCTCTCGAGTGGGATTAAATGATGAATAGATTTTCTTGGTTGTGTTTTTATGCTGATTCTGTTGCAGATTAGATTGTACTCACATTTGGTTGCATTATGATCTATCCCAAGGATAAATGAAGGAAAGAAAACAAGACCACATATAACCAGAAAGACCATGCTTCACTTTAATTCTACTCCATTTGCCAATCCTAGTACTTTCTTCTTGATGGGTATTCCTGGTCTAGAAGATTTACACATTTGGATATCCATCCCTTTCTGCTCCATGTATATTGTTGCCCTCATTGGCAACACAGTCATCATTTTCATTATCAAGACCGAGACTGTTCTCCATGAACCCATGTTCTACTTTCTTTCCATGTTGGCCACCACGGACCTCATCTTGTCAACCTCTACACTTCCCAAGATGCTAAGTATCTTTTGGTTCAATTACCATGAAATCAACTTCCACGCTTGCCTTACTCAGATGTTTTTCATCCATGCTTTCTCTGGAGTAGAGTCAGGGCTTCTTGTGGCCATGGCTCTTGACCGGTATGTAGCTATCTGCAATCCTTTGAGACACTCATCTATTCTTACAAATGTTGTGGTGGCCCAGGTTGGCACAGCGGCACTTCTACGCGGGTTAGTGCTGATGACACCACATCCTTTCTTAGTAAGGAGGTGGCCGTACTGCCAGACCAATGTAGTTCCGCACACATACTGTGAGCATATGGCTGTGGTGAAATTGGCTTGTGCTGATATTTCTATTAATAGTCTTTATAGTTTGGCAGTCATTGTATTGATTGTTGGGACTGACGTGACATGCATCTGTCTGTCCTATGTTTATATATTTCGTACTGTATTCAGTCTCCCATCTAAAGATGCCAGGTTGAAGACCCTCAGTACTTGTGGATCCCATGTTTGTGTTATTCTCACTTTCTATATCCCTGCCCTTTTCTCATTCCTGACCCACCGTTTTAGTAGGCATATCCCACGCCACACTCACATTTTACTAGCGAACATGTATTTGCTGGTACCTCCCATGCTGAACCCTATCATCTATGGAGTTAGAACGAAACAGATCCGAGAATGCATTATTCAGTTATTCACAACTAAAATCAGCTGAGCCATACTTTTCATCTTCCTGCCCTCCTACAATCTGTTAAAGAAAACATCTTAGATTTTAGAGTCATCAAAAGCAGAAATAAGCATGAAAATCACATGCATCTTATGAAACTGCTAAATTGTTGCAAAATAAAGCAAATTATTAAACCTTAACTTTAAAATTTCATAATTCTGTTCAAATATTATCAATCAAATAAGAATCATTACAATCTACCTTTTTTTTTTTTTTTAAAACAATCTACCTATTTTGCCAACAAGATGCAAAGGCACACAGTTCGAATCCACCAGCTACTCAGCGGGAGAAGGATGGACAATCTCCTCCCATGTGAGTGATTTACTGTCTCTGAAAACCTGGTGGAGATTCAGCTATGGGTCAGTTCTGACTTGATGGTACACAACACCACCACCTACCTATGACCTTACTTATGAGTTCAAATTCAGAGCAGTAGAATTTTTGAAACTGATACTGTACTGTGCTTTCATTGACACTTCCCTCACCCAAAACTCCATTGATATTTCTAGCTGTTTGTCTTGTACTGCTGTCAAAATGTGTTACAAGTTAAATAGCTTTTATTTTGCAATTGAGAAGATTGTGATTGGGGACACCTTTAAGAATGAATACGAACTCTATATTTACAATAATTATATAAATATTGGATCTCTCTCTAAATTGTAGAAAATTACAAATACTCAAAAATTGTTCTTCTTAAACTGATTGTTGTTGGTAGGTGCTGCTGAGTTGATTAAAATTTATAGTAACCTCATGAACAACAACAAATCAAAACCTTGCCCTATCTGTGCCTTTCTCACGATGTTTAATATAGTCAAACTCATTGTTGCCGTTCTTATGTCAATACAGCTCATTCATAGTCATCCTCTCTTTGGCTAACAATCTATTTTTCCAAGAATGAGGCTTTTCCCCTGAAAAACTGCTGGCTTTTAACATGTCCTAAGTACAGAAGATCAAGGTCCACTATTTTTATTTATAAGGAACACCCTGCTTGCAGTTCCTTCAAGACAGATTGCTTTGCTGTTTTATGCAGTCACTGGTCTGTTCCATTCTCTTTGCCAACATCATGGTATCACTATCTCAAAAACTTTCAAAATTTAAAATTTTAAAGTCATCTTTATTCATTCTCCAAATTTTGCATGAATGTGAAGTAACTGAAAATGCTGCGGTTTGTGTCAGATACACCTTGCCCTTGAGCACTGTAAAAAAGAAAAAAAAGGTCTTTGACAGCAGATATGCCAAATCAACACATCTTTTGATTTCTTGTCTGCTATTATCATGGATGTTATTGTGGATCCATGTAAAATTACATCATATTAAGGTGTGGTGTAGAGGAAAAATCAGTAACAATAGAGGTTGGGGGGGAAAAAAATCTAAGAAAAGCAGTTTCATCAGCCCACAATATCAGAGAATATTTGGAAGGAGGAGTGGCATCCACTTCTTAACCAACATGCCTCTGGAGACTTTATGAACTGTGATAAATGATGATAGTTATAGAAAGGCCTTTTGTTCATAGGGTCACTATGAGTCTTGCTGGACTAGAAGGCAATCAACACAACATAAAAAAGGAAAAGGCAGGTAATGATATGGAAATCAGGACACCACACCCCAGATCAAAGTGGTTGCATTGTCTTTGGCATTTACATGTTGAGTTGAGGGGTCACTTTTCACTAACACGCTAAAGGCAAGCAGCAACACATCTTGCTTACAGGTTTTCCTTTGATATGAATTACAGTCTTATCAAGACACTTTATACAATGGAGGTTAAACAAAGATGCTTCACAGCAGCAAAACTTATGCTTGAAGCTTTACAGACTCCAGTTTTCATTTCTAGCAGTGTGTCCTTAAAACTCACGTCATAATTTATCATTTTCTTCTATTAGATGCAGCAAAAATAATATTGAAGTCTTAGCTGTACCTCATTTCGTTTGTATCATGTTGCTTCATGCATTTTAAAGTTCTTCTATTATGTGTTCTTATATTTAGTATAATTATGTATTCTTAGACAATTGAAAAATTTTATGATCACATAGCTTTTTTTCCTTGGCAATATTTCTAGTTCTGAATTATGATGCTTATATTTTTTATATCCATTCCGACTTTATTTTAAATACTATTTGCATAGTATAATTTTTTATCTCTTTCACTTACCTATTTACTTACATTTAAAATGGGAATTTTCAGAAAACATTAAACATTGCTTTTTTTTCTGAATTTCATCATTCATCTTTAGCGTGGTTACAGCCTGTTAGGGTGAAAAACCTCTGTAACCATTGCAGTTGCAATAGTGGAAGAAATAGCAGTTTATTACAACATGAGGTATAGATGGAAAAAGACATGTAAAGAGAGAATCAGGACAGGTGGTCACCTCCTCTAAAAACTCAAGATGGTTCTATCCTACAGGAAGAGTTACAGTATTGAAATTAAGGTGCTGAAAGCTCATACCTTTTGTTTCCTGGTTTCTTAGATAAGAGAAACATTTTGGTATGTGCAACACACCCATAATTACATTGTATTAGACATTAGACATTCACAGACAAGGGAAATACACACATTGGGTGTTGTCGTTATGTGTTACTAAGGTAAAAATGATAACCTGGTCACTCTCTTTAGTTTAATTTATGGATAGGAGATGGAAATGTAAATTAAGCAACCCATAAGCTGTATCATTTTGTTCTTTGGAGCTAAATTTCTTTTAAGATGTTAATACTATGTGTGCATAATAAAGAAGGTGGCTTGAAACTGAGAAGCAGCAACAAGAAGTTTTATACAAATTGGCATTACTGAAATTGGCCAAAGGACTTGCAAATTGGTGTTTTGAATGGGACATGGAAGTTTTACAATCAGCTCAGTACTCAATAGTTGTTTCTGCTGGGCTCAAACATGAATGAATATTTTACTATGAAGCAACTTTTCAATTTAAAGTAGTTAATAAAGTTACAGTTATTTCAAACATTTCAAAATATTATGTGTCTCATTTGTATTTTTATTTGCTTATGTTTTATTTTATTGTTTTCTCTTAGCACTTACTTTTTATACTTGAATAACGGTATTTTCATTTGTCTAATTTTGCCTTTTTTTAATTTTATGTATTTGGTAAACCTTGCCACTATTTAAATTTTCAGCCATAGATTATACTTAGTTGGAGACGCTAGTTTATGTACCATAGAATATTTAGCAGCATCTTTGGCTTCACTTTACTAGAAAACAAACAATAAAAAGTACAAATATTTCCAGAAGTAGTCAAATACACGTGGGGTACAAGAAGCAATATCCTTCTGCGTCAGAAATCACCATTCACAAGGCTAACATTTCAAGACCTACTTAAAATTAACATGATACCATTCAAGTTAAATGTTAAAACATTACAATCACACAACTTTTTGTCTCTGTACTTTTTTATATGTATTAAAATAAAAACTCACCAGACAATGTTATGTTTGTTTTTAAGAGTGATGCCTATTTTCGATACTTTAACCTACAAATTAATCTTTTACATTGAACTATAAAATTATGGGACGTCTTATGGTGGTAAGAAGCTGTGCCGCAATCCCAAAGCTATGCTGTATGAATACACCAGCTGCTCAAAGAGAGATTTTTGTTACTGCCTCTAAAAACCTCCTGGAGGTTTAACTATGATTTGGGTCCAACTCAACAAACAGCACATAACAACTCCCCTCACTTGGTTTGCTAAATTTCCTACCAGTATGATTGAACTCAAACTCATTGCCATGAACTAGAACCTATTCACAGTGGACCTGCCAGAGAGTTTTGTTGTTGTTAGGAGCCACTGAGTCTACTCCAATTCATAGCCACTCTATGAACAATAGTTCTGAACCCTGCCTTATTTTGTGCCATTCTTATTAATACAGACATACTTGAGTCCATAGCTACAGTCAGTGTGTCCATTTTATCCCTTTGAGGGTCTTCCTCTTTCACCGACCCTCTACCTTTCCATGCATGTTGTCCCTTTCCAAGCAATAGTTTCTCCTAACAACATGCCCAAAGTACATGAAATGAAACTTTGTTATCCTTACTTCTAAGAAGCACTATGGTTGCACTTTCTCTAAGATATGTTTGTTCTGTGGCATCAGGATTGAAGGTAGACTCATCAAAAATCTGCATTATGTAGATGACACAACCTTCCTTGCTGAAAGTGAGGAGGACTTAAGGCACTTGACTTAAGGCACTTGCTGCAGAAGGTCAAACCTTTAATATGGACTACTTCTTAACATTAAGAAAACAAAAATCCTCATCACTGGGCCAATAAGCAACAGATGGAGTAAAGATTGAAATTGTCAACGATTTCATCTTATTTGGACCAACAGTTAACACTCTTGGTATTAGCCATCTGATCAAGGGGCATAATAGCATTATGAAAGTTTATTGTAAGGGACTTCTCCAGATTCCTAAAGAGAAATTGTGGTTGTTATCATGTGCTGTCGAGTCGTTTGCGACTCATAGGGACCCTATGTACAACAACAGCACTAAACCCGCTCTATCCTGTGCCAATCGTACTGCCTCTGACACACCCATCCC
>NW_006399794.1:11421627-11440885 GCF_000299155.1 Elephantulus edwardii
TGGAACCCAAAATTTGGGAACAGAGAAGAAGAATCAGTAGTTGGAAAACATGGGCTTGGTGACAGAAATGAAGCTGGAGATAGAATGATTGAATTTTGTACAATCAATGACTTATTCATTGCAAATACGTTTTGTAAGAAACATAAATGCAGGTTATACACATGGATTTCACCTGACGGTATGCATAGGAACCAGATCTATTATATCTGTGGGAGAAAAATGCTGGAGAAGCTCAATAACAGCCGTGAAAATTAGGTCAAGGGCTGATTGTGGAACAGACCATGAACTACTTATATGCAAGTTCAAGCTGAAGCTGAGGAAAATTAAACTGAATCCACAGGAGCCAAAGTATGACTTTGATTTCATCCCACCTGAATTTCAGAATCATCTCAGGAACAGGTTTGAGGCTTTGCACACTAATGAGTGAAGACCAGATGAGTTGTGGGAGGATGTCAAAGGTATCATCCAGGAAGAGTGCAAACGGTCATTACAAAGAGAAATTATGTCAGTTTAAAGACTAAGGTAAACCTAATTCAAGCCATGGTCTTTCCAAGTACCAGGAAGTTTTGTTGTTATTGTTAGGTGCCATCGAGTTGAGTACAACTCATATGAACAGCCAACCTGAAACCTGTCCTATCACGTGCCAGCCTCAGCATCTCTAAGACACCAGAACCTACTGCTGTAGGCACCATTTTAATTCATCTTGAAGGGGGCTTCCTATTTGTTGACCCTCCATCTTTCCAACCATGATGTCCCTTTCCAAGGAAAAAGGCCTCATTTAGCTAAATGTCCAAAGTAAGAAAAATGAAGCTTCACCATCTTTGCCTCGAAGGAACACCCTGGTCACACCCTTTCCAGGTTATATGTGTTCTCTTTTAAGTCTATGGGATATTCAGTACTCATATTCAGCACCACAATGTAAAGGCATCAGTCAGTTCTTCTATCAAGCAGACTGCTTAATTGTGCTTATGCAAAACCTATACCTAGACCAAGAGACTGTCATGGGAACAGTGCAAGGGGACACTATGAAGTTTAAAATTAAAAAAGGAGTGCATCATGATTGTATCCTTGCTCCATATCTATTCAATCTATGTGAATAGATTCAAGAACTTGTACTCTATGAAGAATGGGAGAAGATTCATCAGTAGCCAGCATTATGCAGATGATAACAACCTTGCTTGCTAAAAGTGAGAACTTGAAGAGTTTGCTGTAGAAGATCAAAGTATACAGCCTCCAATATAGATTTTGTCTCAATATCAGGAAAACAAAAATTCTCACTACTGGGCCAATAGGCAATATGATAGAAAAAAGATTTAAATTGTCAATTACTTCATCTGACTTGGATCCACAATCAATACACTTAGTACCAGCAATCAGGGGATTAGGAGATGTACTGCAATGGGAAAGTCTGAACGCAGGGACCTCTTCAAGATATTGAGGAGCAATGATGATGATGTCAGTTTGAGGACTAAGGTGAACCTGACTCAAGCCATGTTCTTTTCCATCACTTGCTATGCATCTGTATTGAGACGGTGACTGCTGCAATGTGCTCTAATGTTTCAGGAAGTATGAGGATGGTACAGGAAAAGACAGGGTTCAGATCAATGCCTGGCAATAATAGCTATGCATCTGCGAGCCAGAAAGTGAATAAGGATGACAGAAAAAAAATTGATGTCTTTGAGTTATGGCGTTGGAGAACTACTAAAAGAGCAAACAGATATGTCTCAGTGGTGGTGCAACCAGAGTGGTCCTTTGAGGAATACATGGCAGAGCTTCATCTCACATACTTTGGTCATGTCTCTAGGAGAGCTTATTCCTTAGTCAGTGAAATAGAAGAAAACTCTCAACCAGAGGATTGACACAGTGACTGCAGCAATGGGCTCAAGTATGTCAGGGATGGTGAAGATGGTACAGGATAGGACAGAGTTCAGGTCTGTTGTTCATAAGGTCAGTATGAGTCACACTTGAGTCCATGGCACTGACCAACGTCATATTCATCAGGCTACAAGTCACATATTTCTAGGCCCTGACAACTTTTTCATTGACACAGTAATTGTAACAGTGGAGCTGGTTATAGTAGAGGTTGTGAGGATGGCACAGGATGGGGCAGTTTCATGCTACTGTGCATGCATTGCAACTGACTATAATACCTAGTTTATGATACATAGCAACCACAACAATATTTTTTCTTTCACATATATGCCCTAGCCTCAATTTCTTTAGTGATAGGCTTATCTTTTTCTTCCAAAGGAATTTTCTATGAGCTTTCTGTTGGATCCTACTTCTTAGCACTGTATTTTCTTTTCACTAACTCTGCTGTCTCATCATTCCTTTTTTTTTTTCATCATTCTTCTATGTCAGATGTCTCTTCAAACCTCAGCCATGAAATCTTTAGCTAGTTTTCTTACAGTAACTACAATTGGAGGGTGAGATCTTCTGGATTATTGCAGTTGAAAAGCTCATGGAAAACTTTTTAATTTTCTTGATTATTTGAAGGAGGGTAGTAATTTTGAACATAGTATGTGTCTATTTTCTTTAATGCTAACTACTTTCCCTAGTCTTCCTAGAATATTAAAATGATCATGCAAGAATTATATCTATTCTTTTGACTCACATCCTAAGTAGTTGTAGTATACTTACTGTAGGGTAAGGCTAATTAATATTCCCCCTTTCCTTTCTCGTATGCAGGTACAAATCTTTATATCCAATAATTCTTCCCTCCCTTCTCTTTCCATATTCTCTATATTTATCTGCATTTTCATTTCAGTCTCTATTTTTCTCACTTTATGTTCAACTTGTTACTTGCCCTCTGCTTGTCACATTCATGAGTCATATTAATAAAAGTATGGAAAATTCAATATTCTTGTAATTATTGCAATTGTATTATTATTTCCTTCTGTGTCATTCAATAGTTGACAGTCAGTAAAATTGCTTTTATTCAAAGTTATTATTTTACTGTTCCTTGACTATAAGGAACTTAAGTCTTTACTTACAATGTCTTCTACTTTTTCAGCAAGTTTATGAAAAATGGTATTAATTCTTTTTTCTATGATTGCTAGAACTCACCAGTGAAGCCATCTTGAAATATTTTGATGTCTGCATCAATAAATTGTCTACTTTTTATACATTTATTTGAATACATCCTTTCACTTTAGTTATTTTGGGTCCAGATACTTTCCATTTCATTTAATTGTATAATTAGTTTACATATAACTAGCTGTTCATGTTATATGAATGGCTTGGAACTTAAAGGCAGTGCTTCTCTGGAAGTTGGAGTCCACCGATGGCTTGGCAAGAGAAAGATGCACAACCTTCTCGGGTGTGATTTATAGCTCCTGAGAAAAACCTTTGAAGGATTGGCTGAGTTGATTCTGATTCTATGGCAATGAGAGGAGCTTTTTTTCAGTAATATGGTACTCTTTTGTTGTTGCTGTTGTTGTTGGTTTATCTATAAAGATTTTTAATTTTAATTATTTTCCCCCATAGAACCAACATTTAATTTTTTTACTTCTATTATTATGCTGTTGTTGTTATGTGTTGTCAAATTTCCTGTAATTCATAGCGATCCTATGTACAACAACCCTAAATCCTGCCCTATCCTGTGCCAAAACTCACTGTCTCTAACACACCTACTCCCATTACCCCTGTCACTGAATCAATCCATTTCATTGAGGGTCTTCCTCTCCTAACCTGTCCCTCCACCTTCTCAAGTATGATGTTCCTCTCCAAGAACTGGTCCCACCTTGCAACATGTCCAAAGTATGTCAGATGAAGGTGCAGAATCCTTGCCTCCAAGGAACAGTCTGATCTCACTCTCTCTAGGACGAACCTGTTTGTTCTCTTAGCAATCCATGGTATATTGAATACTCTTCTCCAACACCACAGCTCAAAGGCATCAGTTCTCCTTCTATCATCCCTGGTCATCGTCTGGCTCTCTGATGCATAAAAAATGATTGCAAAGACAATGATCTGTATCAGGCACACCTTCTGCTGATCAGCAGACAGATTTAAACTTTCAACCTTTCAGTTAGCAGTTGAGCACTTAGTCACTACATTGCAATGGCTCGACACTAAAACCTGCCCTTTGCAAAAATAAAATCAGCACATAAGCTTTTATTTTTTTACATGGGACCATTATTTTCCAGATACATTCACAACCCATAATAAATATTATAAATATTTAATAAATATTTGAATAAAGAAATAATATACTGATCCCCACAATCTTCTTTCACTCTCATTAACGAAAATAATAAATTGAAAGTTAAAGTGGAAATTACTTATCACAAACATTGAATGTGAATTTAGAAGGTTCAAATATGAACTGAAATAATGTCTGAGGGACCATTATATAGTCTTAATTTTGAGCATCCAGGGAGGTGTGCATAATGAAGGATAACATGAAAGACTTTAGCAACATCTGAATACTTTTAACTCATTCTTTCTTTACAAATATTCTCACAACACGGTCCCGAATTTGTTTTGTCCTGACTCCATAAATGACTGGATTCAAACAAGGAGGAACAACTACATATAGATTGGCCAGAAGAATGTGAATGTATCGAGGAACATTTTTACCAAATCGGTGAGTCATAAAGGAGAAAAATGCCGGTGTGTAGAAGGCCAAAATGACACAGACATGTGAGCCACATGTACTAAGGGCTTTGAGTCTGGCATCCCTGGAAGGTAGACGGAAAACAGCACGGAGAATTTGAACATAAGAAAGGGCAATAAGAATCAAGTCAAATATAAGGGCAGCGATCGTAAATAAGCCATAGATGATGTTAATTCTTATGCTAGCACAGGCAAGACGGGCAATTCCCATGTGTTCACAGTACGTATGAGGAATAATGTAGTGCCCACAGAAGGGCAATCTCTTAAGGAGAGGGCAGAAAGGAATGACAAGGAGGACTGGCCTCCCCACTACAACAGAAGCCATGATGGCAACCACTTTGTTGGTGAGGATAGTGGTGTATCTCAGGGGGTAGCAGATGGCGACAAAACGGTCAATTGCCATGGCCAGAAGCACAACAGATTCCATACCAGTGTAGGTGTGGATGAAGAACATTTGGATGAGGCAGCCTTCAAAGCTTATCTCCCGAAGATTGAACCAGAAGATGGCCAGCATCTTGGGGATTGTAGAAGTTGAGAGTCCTAGATCAATAAAGGAGAGAAGAGCCAGAAAATAGAACATAGGTTGATGAAGACTTTGCTCAGTCTTGATCACAAACAGGATGGTGACATTTCCTATAAGTGCTATGAGATAAACAATAAAGAAAGGGAAGGCAATCCAGATGTGAAAATCTTCCAACCCTGGAACACCCAGAAGGAGGAATGTGGAGGGATATGAGTGAGTGCCATTGGCAGAGAACATCCTCTTGAGGTTTCTTGGAGTATATATCTTCAGTATTGCTAAGAAGAAATAAGGAAATATATGATGATTGAATATAACTAAACATAAAAATATGCCCATAAAATTGTTAAGATGTATCAGAAGGTATAAATGTTGTTTGATGCCGTCGAGTCGTAGATGACTCATAGCAACCCTATGAACGAACGGCCCGAGCACTAGAAGGTAAATAGAGAATAATAAACTATCAGAGACAGTTAGATTCCCTCTTACATTTAACATGACCTTGGAGGCTAGGATCTTGAAGCTCATCTCACATATTTTGGGCACAAGGCCAGGAGGGACCAGTCCTTGGAGAAGGATGTCATGCTTGAAAGGTGTAGGAGAGGAAGATGAGATGGAGCAATGGGGTGGGTGTATCAGAGTCAGTGATACTGGCTCAGCATAGGATAGGCTTCAGAACTGTTGTACATAGGGTCACTATGAGTTGCAAGTGAAGCACATCACAAGAACAATAGCAAGGATTATAAATGACAGAAAAATGAGCAGTCCCTCCCTATGTGATTTATAGTCTGGAGGATCAGTTATGCCTTAGGCCCAACCCAATGACACATGAAACAATAATAACAACCAATAATGACACATAATCCAATAACAACAACAGGTGTTATGAAGGATTGAAACAGTCTTTTTCTGGCAATGTGCTATATGAAACTGTCTCATTACTTAGCTCATTGTTAGTGAAATGCCCATCTATCTGTGATCACCTATTTCATTTGAAAACTCATTCAGTGGCCAGGAATTTTTTCTAAATGACATCCATGGGCTTCGTTATTCGTTGTGAAATACATAAGAGGAAAAAACCCTAAAGCACCATGAAATGAGTAGGGTTGAAATAGAGGAAAATTTGGAATATGAAGATCAAGAAAGTTCTTCTATCTTTCATAATTTCTTCTTCTTTAGTCATTCAGGACTATAATTTTTTTTCTAAGACTGATGTTTTATATACATTCCATATAAGCAATTAAATTGTGCTTATATGACTTGATTGATTTGTTAATTAGTCAAAAATATTTTAACTAATCATAGAGGCAAATAAAAAATTAGCATAATCTTTTTAACAGAGATTGCTGTTGTTTGCTGTCAAGTTAGAGCCAATTCATAGATGACCTTACAGTAGGTTTTCAGAGACAGTAAGTATCGGAGGAGATTGCTCATCTTTCTCCCACAGAACAAGTTGGTGGATTTGAACCCTCATTCCTTTGGGCTGGCAATGTAATTCCTTTGTACTAGGCAACCAGAACTTTTTTTATTAGAGGCAGAAAAGAAAGAAAGAAAACCCATTTAATGAAATTCATTATCCATATATGATTTTTTTTTAAAATGGGGAGAAAAGTCCAACAATGAATGAATGGAATTTAAAAAAAAAAAAAGAGCAACTCAGAAAGTTAGGAAAAGGAAAATGTGTTCAACTTGATGGAAAATATCTACATGAAAGTTAGATTACCAACATCTTACTGAATGGTGAAGCACTGTGTGATGTGCCTACCACAATCAGGATAAGGTGAGAATATCATCCAAGTTTAATTTATTTAATATTTTATTGAGATGTTAACAAATTCAAGGTAGTAAAGAAAGGACATAAAAATGGAAAGAAAAATGCTCATACGGAAAGCTCTAGGGGCCTAGAGGGTCTGGTGTTACCTGAGAAGCCAAAGGCAGGCATTTAGAATTCATCAGCTGCTTCACAGGGAGCAATGGAAATCTTTTCTTGTTTGCCTCTAAAAACCACCGCAAGTTCAGCTATGAATCAGTTCCAACCCGATGACAATGAACAAGAACAAATAACAAAATTGTTTAAGATAAAATATTAAGTCTTCTGGACCTAACTATTTAGCTTACTTGTTACTTGAGAAAAGAATCAGTATTCCTATTTGCCAACAAAAGCAAATTCAGTGTTACTGGGCAACATGAATCTTGATTTCAAACTCACAACGCAAAAACAGCATATTAATGATTATTTTAAAAAAGATAAAACAAAACTATGTTGCAGACCCATGTTTATTGCTGTGTTATTCACCATAGCAAAGAGTTGGAAACAATGCAAGAGGCCATCAACAAACAAATGGAGAGAAAAACTATGGTACATTCACACAATGGAATACTGTGCACCAGTATTCTGGAAAACAATGAGTTCATAAAACATTACACAACACGGTTGACCCTGGGGGACATTATGCTGAGTGAAATATCTTAGTCTCAAAAGGACAAATACTGCATAACACCATTGTTATAAAGCAGGACTGACATGAGGAATTGGGAGGAGAATAGAAAAATAGTGTATAGGTAATTAACACTGTATTGGAACAGATGAAGGAAAGAACTGTTAAAAGGAATATATGATTAGGCATTATATGTAAGACAACCGTCCAGGATGAGAGGTACATTGTAAAGAGTACTGGGGGAGAGGGAGGTACGGGGAGGGAGGGAAGTAATTTTGCAACAATGAGTGAATATTAAACACACACGTACACACACACACAAAACAAACAAACAAACAACCCAAACCTATCTGAGGATTGTATTCTAAAATTACTTCTATTTTTTAAAAAAGTAAGATTTAGCTTTATTCCTAATATTTTTCCTTCTTATTCACACTCATCAGCTTCCTAGTAAATGTGAACCATGGTATATTATTTGTGAATGTTTACAACAAGTTCAATGATAACCCACATTCGCCTGAAAGATTATGAACTAGGTAGAACAACAAAAATCAAACAAAATACTCCTGTATTCTCTAGAAATATGCCCTACATTTTTCTTCAAGATTTTTACTGTTTATAATTTATTTTTCATATACTACATGTCTGTCAAATCAACCAAAATGTATATTCTTTTAAATAAAATTTAAATTTAACTTGAGGTAAGGGAACTTAAGTGGTGAAGCAGTAAAGATTTATGTTCCCAACCTAAAGGCTGGAGACTGAATTCACCTGCTGCTGCAGGGGAGAAAGATGGACAATCTCTTCCCAGAGCTTTGGAAAACCTGCTAGAGGGTCAACGAACAACAACCATGTCATGAAGGCTGACGTCTGCCAAGAAATGCCCCATTTAGAGGCCCTCCTCATGAGAGAGAAACACTTTTGCTTTTATCTTTAATATACTGTTTATTCTCAGAAAAAAATATAATTTACATAAATCAATATTTTCCAAGCATTCTGTTAAATGTTTCATGAGAATGCTTTTACTCAAGATTTCTTAATAGCCTTATGAGGTAGATGGTATCATCAAACAACACCACCTCATTCCCTTGGAATTAGGATCAACTCACAGGTGATTTTCCAGTAGATTTGCAGAGGCAATAAATCACACAGAAAAGTGTCCATCTTTATCCTTTGGGATCATTGATTAATTCCAACTGCCCAACTGGCACCACATTTGAGTGAGTGGTGCAATTCCTTACCAGCTATACCATCAGAGCTGTCTTTACAGGTAAAAAGCTAATGTTAAGAGGTCTGTGGACCTAGCAGTAAGTAGCTTCACTGGAATCCTTAAAGTATGCAATACAAGGCCACCAGCTGCTTCTGAGAGAGAAAGATGGGTAATCTCCTCCTTTGCGATTAACTGCCTCTGAAAACCCTCCAGAGGGCCAGCTATGGGTTAGCCTGACTCTGCGGTACACAACACACACACACAAAACACAAATCACTTGTCTAGTTCTGGTGGCTTAGTGGTAAGGAGCTGCACTGCCAATTCAAAAGCATGAGGTTCAAATCCAACCATGTGTGAAAGATAGGCAGTCTCCATCTATGCAATTTTCTGCTTTTGAAAACCCACCAGAAGATTAACTATGCTTTGATTTTTAATCCTTACAATCAATTTGTCTTAGTTTATTTTTGATAGTGATAGGACTAGGATTAAAAAGTGACCCTGTTTCCCTATTATTAGCTTTCATAACTTTTTTTCAATCACTCCTTTGCTTAAATAGATATGTTGTTGTAATGAACTGTCAAGTTGGAACCAACTCATAGCTGACCCTCCAGCAAGTTTTGAGAAGCCACAAATTGAAAGGGAAGAATCTATCCAGCTTTCTCCAGCAAAGAAGCTGGTGGATTTAAACTACATACGTGCAAGTTGGTAGGAGAGCGAGCTCCTTACCAACCAGACACCAGCGCTCCAGTGTGTAGATGTAGATGTATAATAATTTCCAAGCTAAAGAAGAAAAGTGTTTATCCATTCTATATGTCAAGGTTAAAGAAACTATCATATATTCACATAATGGAGTACTATGCATCACTTACAACAGACAAGAAATATTGCACAACCTGGGTGAATCTAGAACAAATTATGCTCAGTTGAGTAAGTCAATCATGAAAAGACAAATAAAAGCTACAATAAAAAGCTAAGGAAATGTTTATTCATGGACTCAATCTTAGATGATTAACAGAGATGAGAGGAGAGAGAGAGGAGTAAAACCTAAATAGACAAATTGGGTTAAGGGGAAGGCAATAGACACTAAGTGCTTAATTGGACGTTGTAACGAATTAACTCCATTAATCAATGTTGTAGTTAATGGTAAAAGACAAAATGTCTATGAGTGATTGAAGGAAAAACAATATGACTTGTAAACTTTAACTAAAAAACCAAGGACTATGACATTTTGGGGTAGTATGTAGGTACACTAATGGAAAACTAATGGAAATAATTTCACTTTGTATTAGCACACTTATGTTAATCTTTCCTCATTATTTTTTGTAATAACCAGTGGAGAAAACCTAAAATTCAACCTTGGAAATGTATAGTGGCAATGCTTACACAACATGATGAATGTAAATAATGTCATTAAAACATAAATATGAAGAATGTGAAAGTAGAAATCTTTTGTTACATATATAAATGATATGTACATAACCTATATAGAGTGAGTTATGTGTATATTTGTAATTAAAAAGTTATTAACATCTTTTTTAAAAGTATAGCTGCTCACATATGTATCAAATAGCTTGCCACTTGATGCTTACTAAACTTTAGCTGGAGTAACTTGCCATTATTATAATTCATGGATACAACGTTTGGTCCTAATGTGTCATTTTATAAGTTAAAGACATCTTCAGAATAATATGTACTTGAAAGTCATTATCTCAGAAGGAAACAAGGGAGATGAGTCCTCACCATTCAGTTTTAGTGTTACTGTGGTTGTTCTTGTTTAAGTTAGAAAACTCGTGTTTCCCTCCGTCTTCACAGTCTATCACGTATACCTTGCCCATTTAGTTAGAGAATAAGTGCTGTAACTTTCAGAACTCATAATATTATTAAGTCATTCGTTAAATTAATTAATGAAAGATGTTTATCCTAGAATTAACAGGCAAATTTCTGACATATGTCAATAAAATGCTAACATAGATTCTATGGAACAAAATAAGAAAAACAATTTGCATTTTATATTACTATGATTGTGACCAACATATTTATAGAACCTTAGCCTCAAACATACCTATGGCACAGGTGTAATAGGTACTGACATTCTTGGTTTGCAGCTCAGCCTATGAAGAACACTTCTAAAGTCACCTAATAAGATACATAACTCTGCTGTCAATTACATTGTTCTCCCTAACACATTTCTAGTTACTAATAAGGTTTGATTGTTCCACTGAAATTGTATCTATCTATAATCTGGGCACTACTTGAGTATTGTATTAGCTACCATAAAAAGATATTGATACTTATATCTGCAATATATATATAAAGCAATGCTACCTGATGTTACTACCAGGAATTCTCCTCAGTGTCCACAGTGCTGGTTTTTCTCACCTGATAAGCTTTTCTTTTTGAGGGTACTCACTGTCATAAACTATGACTTAGACTTTTGCTTCAGGGAAAACATACTGCCTGTCCCTACAGTATCAGGATGGCCTTCATGCTTAAGATCCCTCAAGAGAAACATAACATCTTTTATGCAAAAGATGCAGCTCCCTTGGGAAGAATGTCCTTTGATTGTCTCTCTCAGGACTGAAATAATCTGAAAGTTTGTGTTTAGGTTTATGAACCTCTCCATTATCAGAGTTCGAACATACATTGAGTAGAATCTGTTTCATATACCCTTCTATATAATCACTTCTACCTTCTGTACTCATCAACATAGCAACCTTTGGATAC
Organism: Elephantulus edwardii; assembly: GCF_000299155.1. Classification (NCBI taxonomy): domain Eukaryota; kingdom Metazoa; phylum Chordata; class Mammalia; order Macroscelidea; family Macroscelididae; genus Elephantulus; species Elephantulus edwardii. The sequence goes on from NW_006399794.1 coordinate 11,433,134, forward strand.
AAACTTATTTGTAAGAGGAAAGACAACACTAGGATTAAACCTGAGATAAAAAGGAAGACCCTAAATTAGGTGGATGGATACAATGACCGCAACAATGGACTCAAACATTACAAAGCGAATGAGGAGGGAGTAGAATCTGACAGTATTTAGTTCTATTATGCATGGGGTCACTCTAAGTTAGAATTCACTGTATAAAATCTAAGAACACATGTTGATTCTGTTCATCATCTTAGAATTTCCCTCTTCCAAAAAAATTGGGCTTACTATATTTGCTGTCTGATATTTTTGTGTTTTAATTCTTAAGCAAACCAGTTTTCTATGCACTTCACACCATTTTCTAGATTTTATGTTCATGTTTTTATAATTATTTTACTTTGTTCATTTTTGTTTGGACTATTCAGTTTGGTTAATTTTATCAAGAATATTATTTTTACTTTATATTCACAACTCTGTATTAATATCTTTATTTTCTGCTATAAATAAATCCATTTTTTCTTTTAGAGTTATGTGTTGGGTCATAAATTTTCATTGGCTATTCTAGTTTGTTTCTGGATCAATTCCTAGTATATAAACTACAGAGAGCAGTGGTGGCCTAGTGGAGGCTGTGCTGCAATCTCAAAGGCACCCAGAGCAAATCCACCAGCTGCTTCACAGAAAAAGGATGGGCATCTCCTCCTGTGTGATTAACTTCTTCTGAAAATCTACAGGAGGATCCTCTGTAGGTTGATTCCAACTTGATAGGACTCACAACAACATATAAACTAGGGTTATATACTTTCTCCACACCTACTCTACATGCTGAGCAAATCATTCGAGGAGTAGGGCTATACGAAGAAGAACGTGTATCAGGATTGGAAGACCCATTAATAACCTGTGTTATGTGGACGACACAACCTTGTTGGCAGAAAGGGAGGAGGACTAAAGAGTGTAGCCACAATTACATATCAGGATCAAGAAAACAAAATTCCTTACCTCTGGATCAACAGGCAGCATCAAGATATATGGAGAAAAGACTGCAGTTGTCAATTACTTCATTTTACTTGGATCTTCACAGCAGTTAAGAAATTAAAAAAAATTTGCATTGGAAAAATCTGCTGCTAAGGACCTCCCAAAGTGATGAAGAGCGATGATGTCAGTTTAAAGAATAAGAAACACCTGATACAAGCCATGGTCTTTTCAATTACTTGAGATACATGTGAAAGCTTGAGAATGACAGAAGAATAGATGCCTCTGAATTGTGGTGTTGGAAAAAAAGCAAACAAATTTGTCTTGAAAGAAGAGAAACTCATAGTCCTTACCTCTAAATAACAGTCATCTTCTGAGAGACTCTTTTGGCAGTCCAAGGTGTATTCAATATTCTTTCCAACAACAGAACTCAAAGCCATAAAAATGTTCTTAAGTCCTCTTTACTTCCTATCCACGTATCATATGAATAAAAAGTGACTGAAAATTCAGTTACTTGGGTCAAGCAACCTTAGTCTTAAAAGAAACATTCTTATTTTTCACTAAAAAAGGTTCTTTTTTTAAAAAAAAAAAGGTTCTTAACAGCAAATTTTCCCAAACTAATATGCCATTATGTTTTCTTATCTGTTGCTTTCATGGGTATTAATTGTACATAAAATTAAATACTAAACAATTTCAAACTTTTCTCAATTTATCTCAATGTTACTTCTCATTCCCATTGTGAAGATTTTTGTTTTGTTATGTTGAAGTGCTGTTACCTCTTATGTTCATATTTTCACACTGTTTTCTGCCTCCCTTCCTCCCTTCCCTCCCTCCCTTACTACCTAGTTGAAGTCATTTAGCACTTCCAGCTTCCCTGATTATATCATATTGCCCATCTCTTTACTTCAGGATATTTTTCTTTCATGGTACATTAGTTTAACCAAAATGCCTTGATACAAATTCACATTAGGTGTTCAAACATTTGTATTGTTATCCTTTCTGTTGTTGTTATGTGCCGTCGAGTCGCTTGCGACTCATAGCGACCCTATGTACAACAGCCCTAAACTCCGCTCTGTCCTGTGCCAATCACACTATCTCTGACACTCCCATCCCAATTATCCCAGTCACTGAATCAATCCACCTCATAGAGGACCTTCCCCTCCTGTGCTGTCCCTCCACCCTCCCAAGCATGATGTCCTTCTCTAAGGACCAGTCTCTCCTCACAACATGTCCAAAGTATGTTAGATGGAGCGTCAGAATCCTTGCCTCCAAGGAGCCACCTGGTTTAACCCTTTCCAGGACAAATCTGTTTGTTTTCCTAGCAGTCCATGGTATTCTCAATACTCTTCTCCAGCACCACAGCTCAAAGGCATCAATTCTCCTTCTAACCTCCTTGGTCATTGTCCAACTCTCTGATGCATAACAAGTGATTGTGAAGACCATGGCCTGTATCAGACGCACCTTAGTCTCCAGAGAGACACTATTGCTCTTCAGTACTTTGGAGAGGTCCCTAACAGCAGACTTTCCCATGGCAATGCGCCTTTTAATTTTCTGGTTACTGGTGCCAAGACTGTTGACTGTGGAGCCAAGCAAACTAAAGCTGTGTACAATTTCAATCTCTTCACCATCCATCCTGATGCTACCAATTGGTCCAGTTGTGAGAATCTTTGTCTTCTTGACATTGAGCCTCAATCCATAATGGAGGCTGCAGTCCTTGACCCTCTGCAGCAGGTGCTTCAGGTCCTCTTTATTTTCAGAAAGCAGGGTTGTGTCATCTGCATAATGCAGATTGTTGATAAATCATCCACCAATCTTGACCTTTCTAAGGTTCATTAATTTTAGAATGAGAAACAAGAACATCATAGAAAGATGAAATATTATTAAAACTTTCAAAAATCAATTTTTAAATTTAGTGATTATATCCTTGAACTAGAGAAAGTAAAATAATATTTTTAATTATCAAATTATGTCTTTACAAGTTTGTATCTTATATGCAGGTTTATGATATGTGTTTAATGGTTAAAAGCTGTGCTGCTAAGCCAAAGGCCACATTCAAATTCACCAGCTGTTTTGTTGGAGAAAAACGGGCAATCTCCTCCCACGCAATGTTCTGCCTTTAAAAACCCATCAGTGGGTCAGCTGTGAGTTGGCTCAACTTGATGGTATAGAATATCTTCAGTACCAATGACAAAAAGCAGCAAAAGTAAGAAACAAAATATGCTATTCCAAACCTATTCAGAGAGTAGATTATGAAAAATATAAAAAAGGGTCAGTGTTTCACTAGTAAACATTTATTGAGCAGTTGGTATAATCCAGAAGTAAACTTCTAATATGTAAAGTATTAATTCATTAGGGTCAGTGAAAGAGAAAATGATCCTCAGTGAGAAGGATTGACAGTGAATGTAGAGATGAGGTCAAGTGTCAGAGAAGATGGTTCAGACAGGATCTGTCTGTGTTCACAGGGTCATTATGAGTCCGACTCAACTTCACATAACAATAACACCGAACAATAAAAACAATCACCCCCTCCTTATAATATTGTATAGTCCTGGCTTAGCTAGAATGAATGGTAAAGTATGAACACCACACAAACACACATAAAATATCTTACGAAAGTTAAAAATTTCACAGTTAATCACCGATTACAAGTCCAGATAATTGCATTAAGTCAAATCTCTGCAGATGCATCAAATAAATGTACATGAGGAAATTCTCATGAGATGACAAACTAGTCAGACTAGCAAACTTGTGTCTCTCCAGTAAGAACAAAAAAAATATTCACACAGTATCACAGCCAAGCATAATTGGAGCACCCTGGAATTTGGGATAAGCAGAGCACTGTCAGGCAGGAGGAAAAGTGAAGATTCAGGTGAGGACCCTGAAGTCCACACCATAAACTGGCCTGTGTAGAGCTTATGCTTCACATAAAGGGAAAATCTTACCGCCATACGGGCGACAACCAGGGAGGATTGAGGACTTTTCCCTTCCACTTCATGTAGACTTCATCTTGAATAGTTTGCTGGTGAACTCGACTCAGGTAAGGCATCCTTCCTTCTCATGATGAGTGGACTGGCGCCATCTGTAGCCTGGTTGTGTGGTACCCTGAGCATGCTCATTCCATCTTGAATATACTACTGAAAGCCAGTGTATGTGTAGAGGGGGGGAAGTTGCATATGTTGATTGCCATGAAAGAGCAGCTCCCTTTCTCAAAAGCTATTATCAGAGATCTACACATTGCTATTGTGAGCCCCTAGCCTGTGATCTCCTGGGGCCTCCATTAGATACTGACTGACTTTGCAAGGATCCAGGTCACACCAGCTGCTAGGAGTGAGCTCTGGGATATCTGCTCTGTGGATCCACCCTATAGCTGATGCCAGTCCAGCAACTTAAAACCGTGATTTTTTTTAAACTCGTGAATGAATAATATTTTCTTTAATGTGTCTATGTCATAATGAAATGATGATCAAATAACCATTGTATCTCAGTTCAAGGATTCACAGAAAATGTTTAGTCATAGTATAGATTTCACTGTGTTTGGGTTTTGTTTGTTTTTTTTTGTTTTCGTTCTTGTACTGCTTCTTCTTTCCCCATGTTCAGGTTCCTGAGTCTTATTAACTTGAGATTCAAAAAGTAGAAACCAATTAAGGTCTCAGATAATATGAATAATTTTAGAGTCAGAAAAATATTCTTGGTCTCCTGAGTACCACCAGATTCCTGAGGGATGTATCGTCTATGTTATAAAGTTCCTCTCAGTCTAGGGCTTTGCTGACCTGAGATGTATTTCTCAGTGTCACACAACACCCACACATAAATTTCTTTTCTGAAGCTCAGTTTTGTGTGAGTATTTTAGGACACGCAATATGTTGTGGATATGTTTTCTATTATTCTAATAGAAAGGGTGAATGGGAGAGAGGAAAAGATGATTAGTATGTTATTAGTATGATAAACTATATGGGTATCAATGCATAGTGATGAGGAGACAAAGCATAAATAATTGTATTGATGCATTCAGCTTCTGTGCTGGTTCGTTTCTTCTCCTCTCTGACATGTCAAGGTAGCCTTTAAAACAATACTTCAAAGAACTGAAGATTACAATATATTACAAAGACAACATTGACAAAAAATTGCATAGTATATATTTAACTTAATTGGTGCCATACTGATCATATTTTAAATCTCACATTTGGTATTTACTACAAAAATAATATATTTATTAAAATATAGTGATAATACTTTATACATGAGGATGATTTTTTTTGCAGTTACATCTGATGAATCATGCAAATTCATGTGAAGCCTGTAGCACCATATTATCCAGGAATGTGGTTTTATACCTAAGAATTTGTTGTAGTTTTGTTATTTTAAGTGCATAACTTTACAGAATTATTACCTAGTCCAGGTTGAAACTATCAGGCAAGTGAAACTTCCAGATAGCTATTTAGGATGATAACTTGTTCATCTTATTCTGTTGATGTTTTTGTGCATTACATGGGAAGACCTTGTGTTTTTGTTCTTTTCATATTTATATTCCTGGACATTTGAATAGCATCTCAGACAGGAAAATGAACAGTGTATTTGTTGCTCTTTCAGTGGTCGAGTGGACAATGCATTGTGGTAAAGTAGTAAGGGACAACCTTCTATGATTTCCAGATGCTTGTCCTAATTTATGTCAGAGTTAAAGTACATAATTGAGGTTCTTGTTCTACAATTACAGCCTTGACCATTTCCTCTAATACATGTCATTACTGTTACCTTTCAGCAGTCATAATTATAAACTCATTTTAAAATAAGAGTTCCTAAGAATTCAAAGCAACAATATGTTAAGGGAGATAAAACTTGTATTTTCTTGATGGCAGCATCATTGAAAGGGAACTCATGCTATCCTACTCATCTGTAGGATGTTGCACTAGTAACCCAAGGGCCACATGTCTCTAACAGGTCAAATCTACCAGCAGCTCAGTGGAAGAATGATGTGCATTCTCCTCTTATGAGATTTACATCCTGAAGAATCTGCTGGAGGGTAAGGTATACGCTCATTATGACTCAAGAGCTGTGAGTGAACTTACTTGAAAACACTTGGGCTTTTCTGGGATATCATTACAAATTTTTTTTAATAGAATGAGTTTTCATAATGTTATAACATTATTATAGATCCAAGGTAAAACTATATAGAAATTAAATATGCTTGTTCTGGATTTCTGGCTTAAACTTTACCTCTCTCTTTCATAGAATACAATGGCCAAGTACTTTTTCTTCTGTGTAGTTAATTTCCATCACCTGTAAAGTGAGACATTGCCAGGTATATATTAAGAAACCAAACTGCATGAAAAACTTTAAATAATTTATATTGTTTCATTTTATACTATACATTTATATTATACTGTTTGCTTATATACTGTAAATTATTCCTAATATTAAAATATTTTGCTAAGTACGTCAAATGAATATAGCAATTTAATTATGCAACACAAAATAGCTACAGTTGTTATTATTAGTTCCCGTATAGTTGATTCTGGATCTCGGTGGCCCCCCTGAGTTGCAGCACAGAATTATGCTCCATAGAGTTTTCAAGGGTGCAGCTTTTCATAAGCAATTTACCAGGTCTTCTGGGTTTCCTCTGTGTGTGTTTAAATCAACAATCTTTTGGTTAGTAGCTCAATGCTTGAAAATGTCATCCCCCAAATATCTCCATATTCACAGAGCTATGTACAACATAGGAAATTACAGATTAAAAATATTTATTTATTAAGCATGGGTTTGTTGTGTTTTTTTTCTGTGCCTGTGCGTTTATTACCCTAGCAAAAAAGAAATAATCTTTTGTGTATTTCCAGGTTTCACCTTTATTAGACTAAATCTAAATAGTGTCTATCTTATCCAAAATTTCAAGTACAGGCCATCTCTAATGTCTCTGGACTCCATGCTCACTTATATGTAGAAGAGATAGGTAGTCCTCTTTCTGTTTTATTGCTTTTCTTCCTCGGGTATTCCTTTTTTAAAAAAATGAGAAGAGATTGCTAAAAAAAAAGAAGAAATATACTTTTGTAGTTATATGGTTCTCTCAGGGCACAGTCTAAGAATTTTGTTGGCAGCAAGAAGTGAAGGCAAAAGTTTCTGCCACTATAATGTTGTGTATTGGCAATACGACATGATCATAACATAAAACATAGCTATTATGCCAGTGCTAACTCATGGAAATTGTATATATTGCAGAATGAAACGATTCTGTAATATTTACTTGTTTGCAAATATTCTGAAAGCAGGTCACTAAGATTTTGTTTGATAACGCTATTGGATAGGTTTGAATCACTGACTGTTAAATAAGTAGAAGATCACATGCCAGTTACACAATCCAGCAAACATAAGCCTGACAGAGTTTTCTCTTCAGAACACTGGGATGAACAGAACGAAGAAAAAGTTGTTATCAACTTCACTTTCAGATGATACTGTAGAGACGAGATAGTGAGACAGGACTGTGATACCTTCAAATTGATGGAACCAAGGTTCCTAGAGGTCAGTTTAACAATGTGCATGCATGACCAAAGAATACAATATTAACCTTTCCAACATGCTATTTTTCTAGGAGAGACAAGAGTTTTAATTTTAAATTAGGAAGAGGCAATAGTTTCTTTGACAAGATGAACTAATTAAATCTAGGAGAACCTATTAAGTACTTTGAGATGCATCAATATTTATTTTCTTTTTTTTTCTATAATTATATTTTATTCATTTTCATAAACATTTACAGAGATTTTGGGCTTCCACTCATTCATTGTTGCACTATTCTCTCTACCCTCCTCCCAGTTTGTT
>NW_006399794.1:11442485-11466796 GCF_000299155.1 Elephantulus edwardii
CTTGAGTCTTTTGCAGATATTTTTCCAATTTTGCCAACACCATTTGTTAAAAAGGCTGTCGTTCCCCCACTTCACTGATTTCATCTCCTTGTCATTTATTTTCAAAAATTTAACAACTTTAATATTTATTGTTTTACCATCCTTTACATATATTTGTAGCTTTTTAGCATTTAGTAATTTTAGCTTAAAAATGATACAGAAATGTTTTTACTTATACCACTACGTATTTTTGCACTTTATTCCCCTCATTAGTTCTTTGTATTTAAACATCCAAGAATAAATATACACTATGCTGTTATCTTTGTGTTTATTTAGTTCTGCAGTCACTGTTCTGTGTATGCTGTGTGCATATGTGTTTATCCTGGGCTGAGATTTTTTTAATGTAGTTATCCATGGAACCCATTAGAAATGTCTGAGGTATAATCACAAAGACATATATAAAAAGATGTATTGAAAAAGTAAAATTATAGAAGGTCAAAAGAAATGACTATTTTTTTAAAAAATGACAAATAGAAGATACTAGAATTAAACAGGAAGAAGAAGAGCAGCAAACAGTTAAAATGTTTAGCTATATAAAATAGGCATTTTAGTTAAGGAACTCATGTAGCCTACTGGTAAGAAGCTGTGCTACAATCCCAAAAGCATGCAGTTTGAATACACCAGGTGCTCTGCAGAGAAAGGGTGAGCAATCTCCTTACTTGGTCTTTTTCCAAACTCATCCTTGTATATTTAAAATAATTTTCATACTCTTTTAAAAAATAAAAATAACATGCTTCAACTCATTCATTATTTTTAATATGCTGGTATAAAGAAAATAAAATTGAAAAATGCAATATAAATGATCTGGAAGAGTCACTGATGAAATTTGTTACATTTTCATTGTTCAAATCCAAATTGACTCCAGGACAATTAGTGTTTTAAGTCTGTACACATGGTTTATTTTTGTTTTTCTTAATTTTTTTATTATACTAATTTATTTATAAAATTCAAATACATTATTTTTCAGAACAGATTCTTCCAATTCTCTCACCCCGCCCCATCTAATTGTACAACTCCATAATTAATTCCCTCCCACCTCGCACATCCTCATCCCTCTGCTTCTACCCTCCCTTCCCCCCTTGGACCATTATACTCATTCTACAATAAGTTAAATAATATATGATTTTTTTTTGTTTTCTTAAAAAATCCTTTTGAAAATTTTCTTCTTAATGAATCAGATTGAAGTTCAGTTTAGTAGCAGAGGAATGCAATATAGTAATACTAGTCTTCAAAATAGTTACCTTGCACTGTGGACAATATTAATAAATTATGCATTCTTTCTAAGTAGACTTGAAGTTTGGAGGAAGCTACCAGCATTGCTCAGCCATGCCTCTTTCAAATGGCACCTTCTTCAAGCCTTCTATCTTCACACTAATTGGAGTTCCAGGCCTTGAATCTGTGCAGCATTGGATTGGGATTCCATTCTTTATCTCTTTTATTCTGGCTGTCTTTGGAAATGGTCTCCTTATCACTGTTATCCGCACTGAGCGTAGTCTTCATGAACCTATGTATATCTTTTTGTCTGTGTTAGCAGCAACTGATCTGGGTCTGACTCTTTGTATTACACCTAAAATGCTGGCTATCTTTTGGCTGCAGTCAAGGGAAATTCACTTTGATTCCTGTCTAATCCAGATGTATTTCACTCACACTTTCCAGTGCATGGAGTCTGGTATTCTCCTGGCCATGGCCTTTGATCGATATGTGGCTATTTGTGAGCCCCTGAGACATTCTGCTATCCTCACCAAGAAGGTACTAATCAGCATTATTATGGTGGTGACCATAAGAGCATCAGTTATCATCATTATGTGTCCACTTCTAATTAAGCTACGTCTGAAGCATTTCAGAACTACAATTATCTCTCATTCTTACTGTGAGCACATGGCTGTGGTAAAACTGGCTGCAGAAAATGTCAAAGTCAATAAAGCATATGGATTGTTTGTGGCTTTCTCTGTCCTTGGATTTGATGTGATCTTCATATTTCTATCCTATGCTTTTATTTTCCGGGCTGTTTTTAAATTACCACAGAAAGAGGCACGTTTCAAGGCGTTCAATACATGTACAGCTCACATCTTTGTCTTTCTTCAGTTCTATATTCTCACTTTTTTCACATCCTTTATACACAGATTTGGCTTCAATGTTGCTCCTTATGTGCATATACTACTGTCCAATCTCTATCTGCTTGTCCCACCCTTGCTCAATCCTATTGTCTATGGAGTAAAGACAAAACAGATCCGAGAGGGGGTTTTCAAACTGTTCACCACCAAGAGTTAAAATAATAGACACATCATTCATTAACTCTTCAAAGTACTTTATCTACTATACATTGTTTTCATGTATAGTGTTCTATGTGTATGTCCTTTTCATAATATATGTTATAATGAACTTTGTATTATTTTAGTGCCCACAGGATGGATATACATTTGATAAATAAAATAACAATATACTAATTTTCATACATCATTTTAGAACATTATATCCCTTTTACTATGATAGTGTTCTTTGACAAAAATGTTATTCTTCTTTAGAATGTAGTCTTTTTGAGTGGGGATCAGTAGTGCACAATGTTATCCTTAGTTGCCTGGTATCTAGAACAACTGTTGTACTCGTTCTTAAGCTTTTTACTGTGATCTTTTTTTTTTTTATAAATCCTCAATTCTGTTACTCTCCATTGCTATAATAAACTTGCAAATAATATACTAAAACGCAATGTATGTTTAAAAGTGTGATCTACATTCTTACCAATTTATAATCATTATAGATCTATAATATGTTTCTGATAAAACCTGTTTTTGATGTTTCCTATGAAAATCTTATTAAATCTCACATTAATTTACCCTAAAATTTTCTAAGAATTACTTCTTCTAATTGAAGGCATCACATTTATTATAGTAAATGTATCCTTAGAGTATACCGCCTTGTGATTTTTCAGGGAGTCATGCATCTTTCCTGGTGTAAAAACCAAACCAAATTGACAAGAATGCTCACTGCTGCAGAATAAATGTCAGTGCAGAGGGATCCTTTATAATAGAACAAAATTTCTCCTTAGGGTTTCTAAACTTGTAAATCTACAGAAGTAGATTGCCATATCTTTCTCCCCTATAAGGACGAGTGGTTTTGAGCCTCTGATCCGATAGTTATCGTCAGAGCATTTTAACTACTATGCCACCAGGGCTGTTCTTTTTTTCCTGGTATAACACTTAATATAACCATGAACTTGGGATCATCTTTTATTATCTCTGCCTCTCAATAGCCACATTGCTCAAAAGGCTAGTTGCTCAACTATTAGTAAATGCACTTCTCAATATTAACACATAACTCATGTAGTATGTTTACATTGAAATGATTCCGATTGTTGTTGTTATGTGCTGTCGAGTGTAGTTGTTATGTGTTATGCCACAGTTGAAACTCAAAGAGACCCTATGTATAACAGCTCTGAACTCTGCTCTATCTTGAGTCAACCTTATTGTCTCTGACATACCTACCATACCTATACCGATAACCTAAGTCACTGAGCCAATTCATCTCATCAAGCGTCTTTCTCTCTTGTGCTGTCACTCTAACCTCCCAAGCATGATGTCCCATTCCAAGGACTTTTGCCTCCTTGAAACATGCCCAAAGTATGTCAAATGGAGTTTCAGAATCCCTGCCTCCAAGAAGTAGCCTGGTTTCACCCTATCTAGGATGAGCCTGTTTATTCTCCTAGCAGTCTGTGGTATATTCAATACTCTTCTCCAGCACCACAGCTCAAATGCAACAATTTTCTTTCTATCATCCGTAGTCATTGTTCAGTTTTCTGATGCATAGTAAGTAATTGCAAAAACCATGGCCTGGACCAGGTCCACATTAGTCTCCAGACTGGCATTGTTGCTCTCCAGTACTCTGGATATGTCTCTGACATCAGACTTTCCCAGTGCAATTCTTGTTTTGATTTCGTGGCTACTGGTATCAAGAGGATTGATTGTGGAGCCAAGCAAACTGAAACTATTAACAATCTGAATCTCTTCACTGTGTATCATGTTGCTCACAATTAGCCCAGTGGTGAGAATCTTTGTTTTCTTTTTTTTTTAATTTTTATTTTCTTATTTTTTTTGGGGGGTATACCATCAAATCGGATCTGACTGGTACAGGAGGAGATTGCCCCTCCTCCTTCAGCAGAGAATCTGGTGGATTTGAACCACATGCCTCTGGGATTGCAGTGCAGCTTCTTGCCACTAGGCCACCACAGGTCTCCAAGAATCTTTGTTTTCTTAATGTTCAGCTTCCATCTCTATGAAAGGTGGCAATCCTTGACTTTCTGCAGCAAGAGCTTCATGTCCCTCTCAGATTCAGCAAGGTTGTATCATCTGCATAATACAGGCTGTTGATAAGTCTTCTTCCAAACCTGATGCCACATTCCTCATCAATATCCATACACATAAATAAATCCAGTGAATAGCACTATTGTTCAAATATATCTACCAACAATTGAGCCAAAAAGGAGGAAATAGAAGATTTCTATCAACTTTTGCAGTTGGAGGTTGATCTAACATGCAATCAAGATGCATTAATAATAATGGCTGACTGGAATGCAAAAGTTGTGAACAGGAAAGAAGGATCAGCAGTCAGAAAACATTGACTTGATGAGAGAAATGTGGCTGGAAATAGAATATAGGATAAATCAATAATCTATTCATTACAAATACTTTCTATAAAAGACATAAACGGAGACTATACATATGGATTTCTCCTAACGATACACATAGGAATTAGGTCTATTACATGTGGAAAGAATCACTGGAGAAGCTGTGAAAACTAGGTCAGGTACTGATTATGGAATAGACCACCAACTACTCATACACAAATTCAAGCTGAAGCTAAAGAAGTTTAAATCAGGGATTTAAACTTTAGAAAATTCCATGCATCAATTTTATCTTCTTCAGATTGTGCATTTTTGGCTGTATTTGTCAATCTTTTTATATCATACACTAGGCATTCTAAGCTTGATCTCAGTTTGTCTCTTATGAACTTTATGGGTTTGGGCTTTACTCTCAAGTCTCTGATCCACCTTACAGTGATTTTTGTGCATGGTGTGAGATAAAGAAGATCTACCAACTGGGAACAAACATTTGGTAATACCATCACAGACAAGAAACTCATAATGTAGGTTTACAGAATATTTCTGGGCCTTCACAAGAAAAAGACTTAAAACCCAATTACAAAATGGGCAAAAGACATGGAAAAAATTTTCACAGAATAACATATTTGAATGGTCAATAGACTTGAAGAAATGCTCCAAATCACTGACAATAAAAGAGATAAAAATCAAAACCACAATTAGATACCATCTCACTCTGGTAGCAGTGGAAAAGTTCAACAGGAAATCAAGTAATAAATGTTGGAGAGGAAGAAGTGAGATTGGAACTCCTAGACATTGTTGATAGAATTGTAAAATTGTACAACCATTCTGGAAGGCAGTTTGGCACTTCCTCAAAAAGCTGAACATGGAAATTCCACTCCATAAAGCCCAGCTATTCCAGAGACTCATACACCAATGTTCAAAGCAGCATTCTTCACCATTGTAAGAACATGGAAACAGCCCAGTTGTCCAAGAACAATCAAATGGATTGAGAAATTATGGCACATTCACACAATTAAATACTATGCAGCACACAGAAGCAATGATTTTGTAAATTACTACCTAGCTTAAGAGGGACTGGAGAACATTATGCTGAGTGAACTAAATCAGTCCCATAAGGACAAATACTGTATAAAACTATTATTGTAGAATGTGTATGAGGATTGGGGGTGGGGAGAAGGTAGAAGCAGAGGGGTGAATACTGGTGTGGATGGATATTAATCGTAGGGTGTACAAGTTAATGGGGGATGTGTGTAAAGGAAATGGGGAAGTTCCTATGTGAAAACAATGTATTCAAACTTTGTAAATTAAAATTTAATAATAATTTAAAAAATAAGTTTCAATCCTTGGAAACCAAAATTTGACCTTGAGTCTATCCCACTTGAATTTCAAACTCATCTCAGGAAGAGATTTGAGGCCTTGAATACTAATGGGTGAAGAAGACCAGATGAACTGTGGGAGGATATAAGAATATCATCCAGAAAAAATGCAAAAGGTCATTACAAAGACAGAAGAGGAAGAAAAGACCAAGATAGATGCCAGATGAGACTCTGAATATTGCTGAGATGAGTGAATAAGTAAAGAAATTAAGGAGTTGAACAGATTTCAAAGGACAGCATGGGAAGACAAAGCAAAGTATTATAATCAAATGTGCAAAGAGCTGGAGTCAGAAAATAAAAGGGCCTAACTCTGCATTTCTTAAGCTGAAAGAACTGAAGAAGAAAATCAAACCTTTTGTGTCTATTTCCTCTTACACACTTAAGTCAATAAGCTCCCTTTAGAAAGATTTCTTTTATTTTTCATCTATATTTTAGAATTAGTACTATTTGTTTAAGCAATTCTGATGGCTTAATGGTAAGGAGATGCATCACCTAAAGGCATCCTTTTCAAATCCACAAGATGCTTTGCAAGAGAAAGATGGGCTATCTCCTTTTGTAGGATCTACTGCCTCCAAAAATCTGCTGCAGGGTCAGCTTGCGTGGGTTCTGACTTGATAGTACACAGCTACAGTTTGTTTCCTAAGCAGCTAAAGAAAATGATGATATTTAACCAGAAGATTTCCTTTCCAATTCAGAGTTTTGGGGACTCTGATGGTCTAATAGGTAAAGAGTTTCATGACCAAATCAAAGAGCTATTTCTGAAATAAAAAAAAGTGACAAAGAAGTTTCAGAAACACAATTTGGACACAGAAAGTTAGGAAGATGAATATATCAAAGTGCAGAAATTATCAAACAATATTAATATCACATAGCAAACAACTGGAGCAACATATCAACAGAGAACTGCCAGATGTTCAGGCTGAATTTAGAGGAGGCTCTGGTACTAGGGATATTATAGCTAATGTTAGATGGATCTTGGAAGAAAGCAGAGAGTACCAGAGGAATGTTTATCAGTATTTTATTGACTATGCAAAGGGTTTTGACTGTGTGGATCACAACAAACTGTGGCTGACTGAGAAGAATGGGAATCCCAGAACAGTTGATTGTGCTTATGTGAAACCTATATTTGAACCAAAAGGCAGTCGTCAGAACAGAGCATAGAAACACTGCATGGTTCAAAATCAGGAAGGATGTCCACCAGGGATGGATTATGTCTCCATGCCTTTTCAATCTGTATGCAGAACAGATTATCTGGAACGCTGGGCTGCACAAGGAGGAATGTGGCATCAGGACTAGCGGAAGATTCATCAACAACATGCTTTATGCTGATGACACAGCCCTGCTTGCTGAAACTCAGGAGGACCTGAAGTACTTCCTGCAGAAGGTCAAGGACTGCAGCCTTCAATAGACATTGAAGCTCAACATCAAGAAAACAATATTTTCACCACTGGGCCAACTGGCAGCATCATTATGGATGGTGAAGAAATTGAGATTGTGAACAGTTTTCATTTGCTTGGTCCCACAATTAACACTCTTGGTACCATCAGCCAGAAAATTCAAGAGACAAATTGCATTGGAAAAGTTAGTGGTCAGGGATCTTTCCAAAGTACTGAAGAGCAATGATGTAAGGCTTGAGACTAAGGTGCGCCTGATCCAGGTCCGAGTCTTCGCAATTGCATGCTATGTGTCAGAAAGCTTGACAGTGACTAGGGATAATAGAAAAAGAAGTGATGCCTTTGAGCTGTAGTGCTGGAGAAGAGTGTTGAATTAACCATGGACTGCTAGGAGAATAAACAGGTTCATCCTGGAGAGGCTGCTTCTTGGAGTCAAGGATTGTGAAGCTTTGTCTGACATACTTTGGGCATGTTGCCAGGAGGAACCAGTCCTTTGAGAGGGACATCATGTTTGGGAGGGTGGAGGGATAGCACAAGAAAAGAAGACCTTTGATGAGATGGATCAATTCAGTGATTGGGGTAATGGGAGTAGGTGTGTCAGAGACAGTGAGGTTGGCACAGGATAGAGCAGGGTTTAGGGCTCTTCACATAGGGTCACAATGAGTCGCAAGCAACTTGACGGCACATAACAACAACAAACAACAATTGACATGATATAAAATCATGATCATAACTTTCCTCACATTTTAAAAATTAGATAAATTGTGGAAGTATTTATATACAGATATAAACTTTAAAGATTGAAGAGTAGAGCTAAAACATATATATGGGAATTATAAATGCAGCTTACTACACAGATTTGGAAAAATTAACATTTATTTTAAAATTTCATTGAATATCATTTGGAACACAATAAAACATTTTTTAAAAGTCTTAAATTGTGTGATTAGAATTTAAAGTATCATAAATTTTAAAAACCTGATATAGTAATATAATTCCTTTGATATGATGGGATTATTGGTGTTTTTAACATAGAAATAAATTAAATCAAAGAGGGAAGTGTGAAGTAAAGAGAAAGATATAGGAGAATTGGATTAAGAAGGTGAGAGAAATGTGTAAGTATTTATTGGGATTAAAGTGTCTAGTGCATAAAAAATATAAAAAACTCTATAAACTCAAAATATATAGGCATCTGTGATCACTATGTATATTTAAGATCTCTATTGGGCTATTATGTCCTATATAACTGGATATTTAACATTATGCTGTAGTTCTTTGAAAGAAAAGTTGTTATTCAATGGATCCTAACCTATTAACTCTCAAATCATTTTTGCCCTGTTGCAGCCAACTCACAATAGACCTTTCAGTGGTCTTCTCACCCCCAAGGCTATAAGTTTCGTGTGAGATGATTACCCCTCATTCACTCACAAGAGAACATATTGGATTCAAATTGCGAGAGAGGTGCTGACTTTGGGTTAGCCCTGTAGCTTCCTTTGGACTACACCACTAGAGCTCACTTTCCAGTCCAAAATAATCATAAAATTCATTAAATATTAACAGAAGTGAGTCAAAATAAATAAGCTTTGGGCCAAATAAAATTAACCTAGTAATAGGAGAAGATCTTTTACTTCCCAAAATTTCCATCTCATATGTATTTAGGTATACATCTATTACACTCTTTATTTCTGCAATAATATTTTCTTTACACGATCATAGATCTGCTTGGTTCTTACTCCATAGATAACAGGGTTGAGCATCGGTGGCACTATAACATAGAGATTGGCCAGAAGTATGTGGATATACCGGGGGACATTCCGGCCAAAGCGATGTGTCATAAAAGAAAAGAGGGCTTGGCGTATAGAAGGCAAGAATTACACAAACATGTGAACCACACGTGCTGAGAGACTTGATCCTGGCTTCACGAGAAGGGAGACGGAAAACAGCACGAAGTATCTGGACATAAGAAACAGCAATGGCTATTATATCAAACACTAGGATAGAAATAGCACCCAAACCATATATAATATTGACCTTGATACTGGCACAAGATAAACGAGCAAGACCCATGTGTTCACAATATGTATGTGGGATAACATGATTTCCACAGAAAGGTAATCTCAGTATAAGAAACACAAATGGAATAACAGACAGAAATGATCTCACTAAGACTCCAAGACATATAATAGAAACTACCTTGTTAGTGAGGATGGTGCTATATCGAAGGGGATTGCAGATGGCCACATAGCGATCATAAGCCATGGCCAAGAGGACTGCTGATTCCATGCCAGTGAAGTTGTGAATGAAAAACATCTGGGTAACGCAGGCACCAAAGACTATCTCTCCAAGGTTGAACCAGAAAATACCAAGCATCTTAGGAATGGTAGCTGTGGAGAGACCCAAGTCAATGGAGGCCAACATGGCCAGAAAGTAGAACATGGGCTGGTGCAGACTCCTCTCAGTTTGAATTACATACAGAATGGTGACATTACCTAAGAGTGCTATCAGGTATACAGCGAAAAAGGGAAATCCAATCCAGAGGTGGAGAGTTTCTAGTCCTGGTATTCCCAATAAAAGGAAAGATGGGGGGTGAAATTGAGTGTCATTGGAAAGGAGCATTCTTTTTAGTAATGCATAAATTCATGATTCTTAAGAACATGCACTTGACTATCTTGTAGGACTGTAGGTAGAACCCTGAAGTCTTGAACACCTGAAGAAAAAGAAGAAAATAATGCACATTTGTAAATATTCTAACTCAATTAATTCATACAATTAAGTGTATTACTTGGCACTACTCAACAACAAGAAGTATAATATATTATAAAGAAGAGATAGCTCAATAAGAAGACTCTTGAAGAAGTTATGGAAAATATTAAAAGTTCCAAATACTGATTGATGTTAGTGTCTCTCTCGGTGTATTGCAAAGCTCTCATCACTATAGTATACTAGGAATTTGTCTTAATAACCTCATTAACTATCTTATCACTAATTAATAAAGAAAAATAGTGTTCCATTTTTCTCAGCTTAAATCTCTTCTAGATCCCACACAAAGAAACCTCTATTAGTTTCAGTTGATTGTGTGCTAATACAGGTATTAACACACAGTATTTTTAATCACTAGTCAATGAGCAAACCTAGTCAATAAAATATAAACTAGAATATTAAAAATAAAATTAAAATCTATTATTTTTTCTTTTGATAGCATTGATTTATTTTTATTTAAAAAATAAAGAACTAAAGGTAGAGATATTGGTAATATTCTCAAAAACCACCAAACAAAAACACCTCATTGCCATGGAGATGGAAATTGACTCTCTAGCAGATTTTCACAGGTTGTAAATCATGAGGAAAGAGATTGTATGTATTTCTCCTGCAGAGCCGCTGATGGATGATTGAAACCACCTGCCTTTGCGTTGGCTGTACAATTTCCTACTCACCAGATCACCAGTGCAATATTAGTTACCATTTATCAAAGAAATACCCAATATTTCTAAAAAATTTAGTAGAATCTGTACAAAGGTAATCTCTATATTTCTAAATCTACAGTGAAAGCATATTTTAATACTATTTGACATAGGAGATGGGAAACTTAAATCATTTTGGACACTCAAAATTCTCTAAATGCTTAGAGTGATAGAGATGGCAAAGAAAGTAGGGAAGAATTTGACAAAAATGGAAGCATAGAGAGTAAGCAAAAATCCTTATTCATGTGCCATAGACACAGCTCCTCTCTTCTTACGTATTTACACAGGTGGTTTTCTAAAAAAATCCTTCATGTCATTTTAATTAGGATGTATCTGTATCTTTATTTTAAAGTTGGAGCATTTGATATTTTACAAGTTTAAATCACATGACAAATATGAAGGAAAGACTAGCTGCTTCTTTCCAAATATGAGCATATAATTATTAGAAACAAGCTAAATTTATCCTTTTCAAGGTTACTCAAATGATATTTTTAGTGCTTCATAAGCTTTCATATTTAGTAGGGAGCTCTGTTGTCCTCAAGGGTGAGAAGTTGAGCTGCTAGCCCAAGGCAGGAAGCTGAACACACCAACAGAAGAAAGATGGACAGTCTCCTTTTGTGTGATTTACAGATCATGAAAACCCAGTGAAGGGCTAGGTATGTGTCATTCTCCCTCAATGGCATTTTAAAAATAAATAAATAAAATGAAATTAATAGTAAAAAGATAAATAGCAAGTTACAACTGTCGTCACCCTAGTGGGGGTAAAGTCTCATCACTTCTTGAGTTCATTATAGCACTTAGCTCTTTAGACCATGAGTTTCACAATCAGACTGTGTAAATCTTGATTTACTACATTTTTCTTACCATAGTTAAAGAAAAGTATCAAACATTGTAGTCTAGCTGTGTGAATTTACACAAGTAATTTAACTTGATATTTCTTTATGCGACAATGGGTAACAGAGGAAGTGAAAACAGGATTCACTCACTGAGACAAAATGTTCTATGAATTATTGATGTAAAAGCAACCAGTCTTATTAAATACTATTTTCTGTATTCTTTAGATAGTAAACTCAGAAAGTCACGAACAGCAATGCTTTTCTTCATAAGATTCTGAAGGTAAATAATCAATGTATCTGTTCTTAGTTTTAAAACTGATGGGTTGTTGGTTTGATTTTTTGTTGTGTTTATTGTTTGGGGATTGTATTGTTTGTGGGGGTTTTTTTTAAGTGTCTTGAACAGCAACAACAACAAAACATGTGTTCTCCATCTTTGTTTAGATAGAAAGCTGGCTGATCTTAATTAAATGCACAAGAAATATATTCAGGATCAAATATAAATATTCTTACTAGTGACATTTTCTAAAGCACTTTTACTTTACCCCCTAAACATTATCCTAAATCTATGTTCCCTAAAGCTTATCTCTGTTCTCCTTTCCTTCCGATCTAATGACTCTTTTCTTATCCACCACCTTGACCTAGTTTTACCCTAGTGAGCTGATAGACAGGGAAGACTCACCAGACTGAGCACCAGGGTGCAGTCCTGTCTCGGTTTTGTCTCCTCTTCTCAGTTTTTATAAGGAAAGGAAAATTCCCTTGAGCTTGTTTACAAATGTCACAGACTCTCTAAGGATTCTAGTTTGTAATCTGGCTTTGAGTTAGTGACAGTGTTGTTAGAGAGCCCTGGTTTCTAACAGAAAAGACTTGGTAGAGCAGTGGTTAAATGAAAAATTTTGCAGTTTCAAATCATATATATAAAACTAGCTGTGCTCCACAAGAGAAAAATATAGCCGTTGACCTCCTTAAAGATTAAAAACCTCAAACCAAACAAATTTTCATTCCACTGATTCTGACTCATGGCAATCCTCTCCTAGGTTACTAAGGCTGCTTTTGAGAGAAAACTGCTCATCTTTATCTTGAGGAGTTACTGATTGATTAAACTGCCAATCTTTTGGTTGAATCCATCTATCATGATGTTGTCTATTGGTCCAGTAGTGAGAAATTTTGTTTTCTTGATATTGAGATACAATCTATATTGAAGGTTGTGCTCTTTGATCTGCAGCAAGGGCTTCTAGTGTTCCTTACTTTCAGCAAGCAAGGTTGGTTGTGTCATCTGTGTTAACACAGAATATTGATGTGTCTACCTCCAATCCTGATGCCACACTCTTCTTCATAGAGTCAGTTTATAGAATAATTTGCCAAGTTTATAGATTGAATAGGTAGGCATGGAGAGAAGATATAACCCCGACTCACACTTTTCTTAATTTTTAACCGTGTAGTGTTCCCTTGCTCTGCTCACACAATAGTATTAGTTTGGATTGAGCACAATTAAGTCTTCTAGGTTTCCCATTCTTCTCAATGTTAACTATATTTTGTTATGATCATATAGTCAAATGCTTTTGCATAATCAATAAAGCACAGACAGACATTATTCTGGTATTCTTTACTTTCAGCCAGGATCCAAATGATATTAGCAATGATACTGTTGGTGCTACAGCCTCTTCTAAATCCAGCTTAAATTTCTGGTGGTTCTCTGCCTACAACCTTCAATATAGGCTGCATTTCAACATTAAGAAAAAGGAAAACAAAAGTCCTCATTACTTCCAATGTACTGTTCTAGCCATGTTTGGGTGATCTGCACCATTACTTTGTTTACATGTGATTTGTACCTAAAGTAAGTGTTTTGTAAGAACAAAACACTGCCATTTCCATGGGGGGGGAAAGGGAGAACTAACATAATAGATCTTCAACAAAGTTACTGGTTGATCATCCTAAAAAATGGTTCCATATTTAGGACTCACTGTCAGTCTATGCCGGTGAGAGATTGGGCATTCCACAGTGGCTATAGCCAAGTTAGCCTTAATGAGTGGCAGTCCATGTTTCTGAGTCCACGCATAATTTTCATCCCTACCTTCTTGCCTATTTTGCTCATATGCCCATTGAGTAATGACAAAAGTAGCTGTGAAAAGAGAGTAGCTAGTTTCAATAAAACATATTATTCTACCCACTTGTTAAAATTTTCTTCTTTTGAGGTTATGCATCAGTAAGTATTAATGTGACTTAGTAACTGCAGTCCTTTGCTCATTTAGAAGAGTATTTACGTACTTGTCTCCATACTTCCTTGTAACCAGTTTTCCAATTGTATTCCTTTCATCAGGTCCCTGGCTGTCCAGTCAAACTATTACTCACAGCCCTCAGGTCCCTGGCTATCCAGTCAAACTATTCGTCACAGCCATGAATCTATACACAATCATGCATCTGACCATTCATTTCTCTTCCCAAGAAAAATGGACATCAGGTGCATTGCTTGAAGTTTTGGCCCTTGAGATGCCTTTAACCATTTCTTTAAAATGTGCTGCAGTGGTGCTGCTGTCCACTTCAGAATGGTCCCTGCTTATGGTGCAGAACCATCTACAAACAAGTCACAGGTTTTCTGTTACTCAGTCAGCTGATCACAAGTAACTATCATGACATCATAGATGTCAGGTGGGAGACAGGAAAGAACATGTGGATTTGGGTCACTTCCTCATGTAAGTTACTTGTACCTTCAGGTTCTGTCTGAGCCTGATCTTATATATAAAACTTCTGTTTAATGATGGAATGTTATTAGGAATGTCCAACTTTATGAATCTTTGCATCAGAGAGCACTGAGATTCTAATAAATAATTGAAGTTCATAATGACTTGGTAGCCCATCTCATCTCACTGTTGTCGAGTTCAAGTTGACTTATATTGGGCCCTCCAGTGGCTGAAAATCTCATGGTAGCTTTTTCATCTTTCCCTTGTAAAGCCACTGACAAATTACAATTGGTCATCTTTAGGTTAGCAGTGCAGCTCTCTATGGACTATAATACCAGAGTTTATATTATAATCATGAAGTATAATTTAGCTTGTGAGATATAATTGATATTATTTGATAATTTATGCATTCACTGAAATGGCCATAAATACTAATATTTTCTTCTCAGTTGGCACAAAACTCATTTCCATTGTGTCAGAATTGACTCATAGCTGAACCTCTGGTGAGTTTTCCAAGGCTTTGATTCACATGGGAGGAGACTGATTGCCCAACTTTATCGCACAGAACTCCTGGTGGGTTTGAACTTGTAGAGAATTGTGGCCCTTGGGTTGGTGGTACAACAGTGTATTGACAATGTTACTAGATCTTCCATTTGGCATAGCAAAGTGATTATTCATAGTATTGCTAGTGAAAATAAGGCAAGGGCTTGATGTCCAAGGGCTAGTCTGTCCTTGCAACATGCCCAAAGTATGCCAAATGAAGTTTCAGAATCTTTGCCTCCAAAGAGAAGCCTGGTTTCACCCTCTCCAGGACAAACCAGTTTGTTCTCCTAACAGTCCATGGTATATTCAACATGCTTCTCCAGCACCACAGCTCAAAGGCATCCATTCTCTTTCTATCATCTGTAGTTATTGTCCAGCTTTCATATGCATAGCACACAATTGTGAAGACTATGGCCTTGACAGGCACACCTTAGTCTCTAGCCTGATGTTGTTGCTCTTCTCTCTGACAGCTGACTTTCCCAATGCCATTTGTCTCTTGATTTTCTGGCTGCTGGTACCAAGAGTGTTAACTGTGGAAACAAGCAAATTAAAACTGTTAATAATCTCAATCTCTTCAATCATCCATAATGATTCTGCCAGTTGGCCCAGCGGTGAAAATCTTTGTTTGTTTGTTTGTTTGTTTTTTATATTTAGCTTCAGTCTATATTGAAAGCTGCAGTCCTTGACCTTCTGCAGCAAGAACTTCAGGTCCTCCTCCGTTTCAGCAAGCAGGGTTGTGTTATCTGATAACATAGGTTGTTGATGATTCTCCCTCCAATCCTGATGCCACATTCCTCCTCATACAGCCGAGTGTCCCTGATGATCTAGTCCGCATACAGATTGAAAAGGCCTGGAGACATAATACTTCCCTAGCGGACACCTTTCCCGATTTAGTATCTGATAATAATTAGGGTAATGACTACCACCTGTAAGTAAGCTCTATCTTTTCCTGGGTAGAGCAAATGGTTTTTAATGAATTAATTTTTGTTATTATTGTTACATGTCATCAGATCAAAACCAACTCATAGGTAACCTTCCAGTGTGTTTTCAAAAGTAGTAAATTGCATAGGAGGAGATTGCCCATTTTTCTCCCATAGAGCCTCTGGTGAATTTAAGCCACATGCTTTTTGCTTGGCAGTGCACTTCCTAACCACTTAGCAAATAACTAAATTTGTTAGTTCAAGTCATTCATAGCTCCATGGAAGAAAGACCTGGAAATATGTTTCAATAAAGATTGCAGGCAAGAAAATCATATGTATTGCTTCTACTCTAACAGCTGGGTTACCATGAGTCAGAATCAACTCCATGACAAGGGACCTCAAGAACCTAATCAGAACGGTATCTAAAAGCCTCAAGTTTCTTCTGAGCCTTCCTACCTTTCTTGGTGAATGCCATCCCTCCCAATCAGGATTTATAATGAAAAACATCTATATTTAAAGGAGCTGTCGTTGTTGATGTTATGTGCCATCACATCAAGTGCAACTCCTAGTGACCCTTTGAACAATAGGAATATTTTCCTATCCTGTGCCATCCTTACTATCTCTGATATATTTGAGCCCAATGCTGCGGTCACTGTGTCAATCCATCTTGATGGGGGTTTTATTCTCTTTTACTATCCATCAACATTTCCAAGTAGATATCCCTTTCTAAGGAATAGCTTCTCCTAGCCGCATGTCCAAAGAATGAGAGATGAAGCTTTGACTCCAAGAAGCACTCTGGCTACACCTTCTCCAAGACTTATCCTTTCATTCTTTTGGCAGTCCGTGGGATACTGAGTACTCTTCTCCAACATAACACCTTAAAGCCATCAATGCTTCGTATGTCATTCTTATTTATCATCCAGCTCTCAGATGCTTAGCAAGTGATTGAGAAGACCACCTGAATTGAGTGCACCTTCATATTCAAACTGACATCATTGTTCTTCAGTGTTTTGGAAAAGTCTCTGACAGCAGACTTGTCAAATGCAATATGTCTTCTAATTTCCTGACTACTTGTACCAGGGGTGTTCATTGTAGATCCAAGTAGGATGAAATTATTGACAATTTCATTCTTTTTCTATCTGTCATGACTGCCTATTGGCCCAATGGTAAAGGCCTTTGTTTTCTTGATATTGATGTATAAAATGTATTGAAGGCTATAGTCTTTGATCTTTTTTTTTTTATTTATAAAATTTTCTTTTAATTGTCATTTTAACGCATGTTTACAGAGAAGTTAGACTTTTATTCATTCATTGTTGCAGAGATAGTTAAACTATTTTGTGTAACACGCAGGCCCTTGGCCTTGGCTGGTGCAAAGGAAGCTGAGAAATGAGGCTTCCAGCTGGTGCTTTGGGCCCGCACAACATTGTCTTAGAAAAGGACAGTGTAGTGGAAAATAGCATCTTCTCCCCAGAAAGTGAGGAGAGTTTAGTGTCTTAGTGATCCACAACAGAAATAATCAGGCTTTAATGAACAGAAAATTGTCTCACGGTTCTCTCCCACTCTCCTGGCTTGGAGATCAACGCATAGCTGACCCTTTGTATGGCTTTTTGGGAGGCTGCATAAATATGGGAGCAGATTGCTCATAGTCTTTGATCTTGAGCAGTAAGCTCTTCAGGTTCTCCTCACTTTCAGCAAGCAAGATTGTGCTGTCTGCATAACATGGGTTGTTGATTAATCTTTGATCCTGATACTACATTCTTGTTCCTAGAGTCTGGCTTCACAAATTATTTGCTCAATGTGCAGATTGAATAGGTATGGAGAAAGGATATAACCCTGCCATGCTTCTCAAAGTTAGCCATAGCTTGTTGCTTATGGGAATGTTGTTGTTGCTGTTATGTGCCGTCAAGTCGTTTGTGACTCATAGCGACCCTATGTGCAACAGCCCTAATACGAAACAAAAATCATGAATGAGGATCAATTGTAGTGTTGTTGAGAGTGGTTAATCATACTTGTATCACTTTTTTAGATGCTATGGATACCCCAACATACATTAGGGACAGAACACTACAAAACAGCTGTTGGCTGATAACTCCTTAAAGACTCCTTGTCTCTTACTCAGGGATAGATTAGAAATGAGAATCCTCTGAGACTCTGTGGGGTTTTAAAAACTGGACCCAGGGAATTTTCCTGTGAATATTCCTCTAGGCAAGGAGCAATCCTCTCATAAAGACTGAGGAGTGGATGACAAAACAGAGACAAGACTTAGTCCTGGTGCTCAGTTTGGTGAGTTTTCCCTATCTCTTATCTCAGTGGGTTACTCCTAGACCATGTTGTTGGACAAAGGAAGAGAAGGGAATGAAGAGGAGAGGAGAAAAAGGGCAAACTTTGGGGAAAGAATACTAAGGGTGAAGTTTAGGGACTGAATAAAATCACAATTAGAAGAGGCCCAACACTAGTAAAGTCATTTGGATTTCTGCTTCAATCCATTTGATGCATATCTTAGAAAAAAGTCAGTCTGCCTGATATCTGGAGAATGAAGTGTAACAGTTTCTACGGAACAGAATGTGACATGCTTTAAAGAAATCATCTATTTTAAAAAGAACAACTACTTAAAGGGTTAGACATGCTTATGTATATAAAATGAAGCAAATAGATTTTAATTTAGTTGTGCAGGATCCTGCAGCTGACGTGATTCTTGCTACTCTCCTTTGTTTATGAAGCAAATAGTGCAACTCGATTTCAGTAAAATCAATCTGTGCATCTCCAGCTTCTAAGCATTAGAAAATACTGCCCTGTTATCAAAGAAATTATTGTTTCTAGTTCCATTATCATGGAGACAAATGTACTGATTTTATTGATAAACTTAGAAGTGGAAATAAGAGTAATATTTTTCAAATTTACGTAAAAGGGGAAAAATGGTTTACAGATGTCTGAATTTTACATTTTACTGAATGACAATGCTTTTTTGTTAGACTGGCAAATATACAGTTAAGTTTAATTGATGCTTATTGGAGGTAGGGTTAGGAAATACATTTTAGAAGTGTTTAAATTTTAGTATTACTGTGAAAAAGAGATGGTTTCTGTATTATTTCTGAAAATTACATCTGAATTTGGAATTATTTCAATCAAATGTCATTAAAATACAATGCAATTCTTTGTTTGAAAATAATAGTCAATATTTAAGTAATTATGTTCCAAACAATGGCAGATACAAACATCTCAAACATAAATTACATTATTATGTTTCTGATAAAGATCTCAGAGCACTTTTATTTCTCAAAAATATGTATAATTTAGAAAGATCTGACTTCTGGAATAAAATTTTCAATGTCTTAATTTGTCCTTAGTTTTCTCTGAGCCAGCTCTGATTTATATAGACATTATGTACAGTACAGCACAACATTTCATGGTCTTGGCTCATCATTGATGTGAAAAAAAGTTCATTGTTTTAGCCATTCTGTATATCTTCTAACTTAAAATACTCATCTTAAAGCAATTTGATGACATTGTGCTGTGATACTCAGTTTTTATTGGCTCGTTTTCAGAAGACTTCTTTCTAGTCATCTTTTTTTAAAAGTTGTGAAGAAACTTGTCTACAAATACGTTACTTTGCTTATATTTGAAATATTAATGGCATAGCTTTCAGCATCATAACAGCAAACAGGTCACCATAATACAACAAACTGACACATGGATGGGTAGTAGCATTTTGCAATGACCAAATATTTTTAAATAGACTAATTTTATTTATTTTAATATGCTTTTTGAGCAATTTTCTGCCAAATGTGTTGAGACTTATTTAATATTTTTATTCATTCAACTGGATATAATGGCTACCATAGAGGGATTACAAACGTCAAGTTGTTAAAAGTGAAAATCTTATTTATTTTAAAAAATAAAGATATTAATAATTAGAAAAGTTATTAGGTGAGTATTCAGGGGGGAAAAATCTTTGTATAATAACCATAATAAAGCTATTCTTATACTAACAAAAACTCCAACAAAATTCTAATCAGGGTGCTTGCAAATCTGAGAGTACCATATGGAGGATTTTATTCTAACTTATTGCCTAACTTCCTTTAAAATCTTATCCTTGTGCAGTCCCTTTGGGCTAGTGCTCTACATATAATATATTTCAATAGAATTATCTACAGAACGGAATATTTATGATAATTTTATGATATCTTTATGTCTTATTACTTCAGGATGATGTCTGATACCCTGTCGACTGGGTAGGCACAATTTTCTAAAAAGTGGACTTATGCAGTACCAAATAGAATGCTACCTACCAATGACACTGAATTCCACCCTTCATCCTTCCTACTACTGGGAATCCCAGGAATGGAAACTCTCCACATCTGGATTGGCTTTCCCTTTTGTGTGGTATACCTGATTGCATTCTTAGGGAACTTGACCATCCTGTTTGTGATTCAGACAGAGAGCAGCCTGCACCAGCCCATGTTCTACTTTCTGGCCATGTTGGCCTCCATTGACTTGGGTCTCTCCACAGCTGCCATTCCTAAGATGCTTGGTATCTTCTGGTTCAACCTTAAGGAGATAGTCTTTGATGCCTGCATCACCCAGATGTTTTTTATCCACAACTTCACTGGCATGGAATCAGCAATCCTCTTGGCCATGGCTTATGACCGCTACGTAGCCATCTGCAATCCACTCCGATATAGCACCATCCTCACCAACAAAGTTGTTTCTGTTATTTGTCTTGGAGTCTTAGTGAGATCATTTTTGGCTGTTATTCCTTTTGTGTTTCTCATACTGAGACTGCCCTTCTGTGGGAATCATGTTATCCCTCACACCTACTGTGAACACATGGGGCTTGCTCGCCTGTCTTGTGCCAGTATTAAGGCCAATATTATTTACGGCTTATGTGCCATTAGTAATCTAGTGTTTGACATCATAGCCATTGCCATTTCTTATGTCCAGATACTTCGTGCTGTTTTCCGTCTCCCCTCTCGTGAAGCCAGGGTCAAGTCTCTCAGCACATGTGGTTCACATGTTTTTGTAATTCTTGCCTTCTATACGCCAGCCCTCTTTTCTTTTATGACACATCGCTTTGGCCGGAATGTTCCTCGGTATATCCATATCCTTCTGGCCAATCTTTATGTTATAGTGCCACCAATGCTCAACCCTGTTATCTATGGAGTCAGAACCAAACAGATCTATGATTGTGTGAAGAAAATATTAACGCAAAAATAGGAACTATAGGAAGAGTACAGTCTAATAGGAATAAAATAAAATATTTTTATGAAATTTTATATAAGAATATTTTGTCATAAGAAATATATTCAACGTGTTTTATAATTGTTCCCTCTTTAAGTGTTTAAAAGCACCAATTTCCCCCTATATTTCCAATCAGTTTTTTTTATTGTATTTTCTGGATTTTCTCCTCCTTCCTTAATTCTTTTATGATTTTATTTTACAATTTACTGAGTCTAAAAATTTGAATGCACTGTTACTGCTAGAAAAATTTGTGGTTTATTAACATTTTCCCCAATACAATTAAATTATTTGTTAAGTCTTTAAATATATAACTGCATTATGATTGGCATATAATGGTGACTATTAATTTCCTAATGTTGTGGAATTTACACAGTAGAATTAACACTTTTATAAACATCCATCTTTCTTATTATCTTTTATATATTATCATAATTTAAATTTGTCTTCCTTTACTATGAGCATTGAATTTCTGTTAATGAAATCTGACAATCCAAAAAATTCTGTTCATTTTAATACTTTAAAAAATAATCTACTTAGGCTTATTGAAGATCTTAATCTTTTCTATTTAATGTATTACCTTATATTTATTGCCTGTTAAAAACAAATATCTCCAATAACTTCGACTTTATATACAATTTTTCACTTATATTAGTCATGTAGACCTCCACATAACTCCTCAAAGTCTAACATGTTAGTAGAATTAACTCTTTCTGGTGATAAAACTATCTTAGAACAATTTCAGTTCGCTTACCTATTTTCTGACCTGTAATAATGTCACTATGTTTTACTTCTTATAGAATTCAAGCCCTATACATGTTATAGCTATGGTTTTAAATATTTAATATCTATTTCATGTTTGTATATATTCATTACCTCATTATCACTCATTCCTTTCTGGGATTTGAACTTTACTTTGCAACTGTTTTGCTCATGCCTGAGAAATAAATTTTATGACTCTATTTTATGCAATTATGCTGGTGATAAGTGTAGTTATTTTTGTTTACCTAAAATGACTTTGTTTCCTCTTTTTAAGAAAAGGGATTTTAAAAAAAAAAAAAAAGAAAAAGAAAAGGGATTTTGAGGTTACAGAATTCTAACTTGGTAGATTTTGGTTTTTTCTTAATTTCTAACCTTTGAAAATATTTGTATTGTGCTTTGGCTTCTGCTTTTTGTTTGAGATGTCAATTGTTAATTTTATTGTTGCTATTTTATAAATAATATATCTCTCCCTTCAGTTTGTTTCTGTAATTTTTTCACAATTGGCAGCATCATGATAGATGGAAAAGAGATTAAAATTGTTAAGAGCTTCAGCTTGCTTGATTCCATAGTCAACATTCTGGTACTAGTAGCCAGGGAATAAAAAGATGAATTGCACTGGGAAACTTTGTTGTCAAAGACCTCTCAGAGTACTGAGGAGCAATGATGTCAGTCTAGAGACTAAGGTGTGCCTGATCCAAGCCATTTTCTTCACAATTACTTGCTATGCTTCATAGAGCTGGATAATGAATAAGCATGATAAAAGAAGTATTGATGCCCTTTGTTGTGGTGTGAGAGAAGAGTATTGAACATACCATGGACTACCAAGAGAACTAGCAGATCTGTTGTAGAGATGGTGAAACCAAGCTGCTCATTAGAGGCAAGGATTTGAAGCTCCGTCTCACATCCTTTGGGCATGTGTCCAGGAGAGACCAGTCTTTGGAGAAACACATACTTGGAAAGGTGGAGGGACAGTGCAACAGAAGAAGACCCCAGATGAGATGAACTGACACAATAATTGGGTTAACGGGTGTGGGTGTGTCAGAGACAGTGAGATTGGTCCAGAATAGAGTTCAGAGCTGTTGTACATATGGTCACTATGAGTCACAAGACTTGCACATAACAGTAAAGGGCTGGGGTTTTTTGTCCTTTAACTATTTTTTTAGTGAAATATTTTATTGTTATTTGAGTGAAAGTTAATAGAACAGATCGATGTTCCATAGATTGATTGTCATTTTTGTATACCATAGAGTTGCAACTGAACCATAGCTGACCTTCTGGTGAGTTTTCAGAGGCACTGGGGGAAATGGCCCATCTTTCTCCAGCAGAGTGGCTGGTGCCCTGGAAATGTATGTTTTCAGGATTGCAACACAGCTTCTTGCCAGTAGGCACATTGATTACAACTTCCAAATTTACTTTTTAATTTTTAATTGCCAATTGATTATTTGACTTCTCTGGAACATTTCACAAAATATCCATTTTTAGAAAAGAAATACTTTCTCATTTTATTTATTCCAAATGTCTATTCTTGTTTGCCTTACAATTTTTCATACAGATTTCTTTCACTCCTCTGGTAAATTAAACATATTTTAAAATTATCATCCTTTTGCATCTATCTAATAATCTAGACATTTATTTTATATTTATTATTCTATTTTCTTAATTTTCCCTTAGTCTGTATTGTGTATGTGGCTAAAGCAGCCTCAATTCATTTTTTAAATGTTTTCTTTCATCCTTAATTTTCTCTAAAGAGTCCAGATCTCTGCCAATAATTTAATATTTCATTTTATGTAGGTCAAATAAATAATATTCCAAAATATGTTTTCCCTCTGAGCTGCAGGACCTCTGGATCTAGCTGTATTATTTAGGTTTCTCTTTCTGATACATCATTATTTTATTTTTAATTGTTTAGCTAGATGTTTTTAGATTATTGCATACATTATATTTTAAAATTATATACATTATAAGAGATTTACTGGAATTTTATTTTCTTTTAGATACTTTTAATTTTAGCTTCCTTGTAGAAGACTAGAGGATCCTAGGTTTCTGAATCCCTTGAATTCCTTTAGGTCTTTAGCTATCTGGTTTCCTCCTTACTCCTGTGGTTTAGCCCTTCAGAGTACATGCCTACTATCCAGATTGTTTCCTAGAGTCATTCTTTCCTGCATGTGTTGACTTCCAATTTTAATAATCCTTTGTCTAATAAATCTAACTAATATCTTCTTAGCCTTTTATCCTCTCAACCTATTTTGTTTTTGGCAATGTGTCTTTTCTAAACCATTTATGGTTTTATTCTTCTTTCACTTAATGCTTTCATTCTTATTGACCTTCATACATTTTTAGCTTGCCTTTCTATATTTTTGTGCTGAAAAATTTTCTACTTTTCTAATTAACTATACTTAAAGTTCATATATCGTGATGAAGGAAGAAGTTCAAGCTGCTTTGAAGGAAA
>NW_006399794.1:11468341-11491009 GCF_000299155.1 Elephantulus edwardii
CTTGTGAATATTACTATCTCCGACACACCCATCCCCAATACCCCAGTCACTGAATAATCGATCTCATCGAAGGTCTTCCTTCACTGTGCTGTCCCTCCACCCTCCCAAGCATGACATCTCTCTCCAAGGACTGATCCCAACTTGCAACATGCCCAAATGTGTCAGATAGAGCTTCAGAATCCTTGCCTCCAAGGACCAGCCTGGCTTCACCCTCTCTAGGATGAACTTTTTGTTCTCCTAGCAGTCCATGGTATATTCAATACTCTTTTCCAACAGCAAAGCTCAAAGGCACCAGCTTTCTGATGCATAGCAAATAGGAATCAGATAACATCTGTGCAAAAAATCACTCAGGAAGCTCAATATTAGCTCTGAAAAATAGGCCAGATGCTGACTGTGGAACAGACCACCAACTTCTCACATGCAAGTTCAAGCTGATGTTGAGGAAAATTAAGTCAAATCCACAGGAACCAAAATTTTACCTTGAGTCTATCCCACCTGAATTTCAAAACCATCTTAGGAACAGATTTGAGGTCTTGGATATTAATGAGTTGAACTGTGGGAAGATATCAAGAATATAATCCAGGAAGAATGGAAAAGGTCATTACCAAAACAGAGGATGAAGAAAAGATCAAGATGGATGTCAGAAGAAACTCTAAATATTGCAGTAGAGCTCTGAGAAGCCAAAGCAAAGGGAAGAAATCAAGGTACTAACGAGTTGAACAGAAGATTCGAGAGGGCAGTGTGGGAAGACAAAGTATTACAATAAAATGTGCAAGGAGCTAGAGTAAAAAAATCAAAAGTGCCAAGCTCACTCAGCATTTCATAAGCTCACAGAACTGAAGAACAAATTCAAACTTTGAGTTGCAATAGTTAAGGATAGTTGAACAGAATATTAAATGATCCAGGAAGCATTAAAAGAAGACAGAAAAAGTATACAGAGTCATTATACCAAACAGAATTGGTGGACACAGAAGAATTTCATGAAACAAAGTATGAGCCTGTAGTCATAAAGAAGTTCAAGCTGCTCTGAAAGAATTGGTAGAAAACAAGGCTCCAGGAATTAATGGCATACTGATTGACATATTTCAACGGACAGATACTGTCCTGGATGTGCTCACCAAATTGTGCCAAGAAATTTGAAGGAAAACCACCTGACCTACTGACTGGAAGAGATCTATTTTTGTTCCCATGCCAAAGAAAGGTGATCTGACAGAGTGCGGAAATTATCAAACAGTATCATTGATATCACATGCAAGCAAGATTCTGCTGAAGATTATCCAAAAACGACTGGAACAGCACATCAGCAGAGAACTGCCAGAGTGCAGGATGGGTTTAGAAGGGGTCGTGGTACTAGGGATATTATAGCTAATGTCAGATGGATCTTGGCTAAAAGCAGAGAATATTAGAGAAATGTGAATCTTTCTATTTACCAATCTTAAAATGTTAATGACATAAAAGGTTTTTAAAATCTTAACATTCATTAGTTCCTGATACACCACCATCTTCCCTATATATTGCTCATTAGTTTGTGATTGCTATTTGTTTTGCCTATGAGTCAGATCTATTCTTGTGTTACCTGATCCTTTTATCATCTTCAGACTCCTTGGTATACTCAAATCTATTATTTTGGCTATTGTGTATTTTGAGGGCTCACGTTGTAGCATTATTCTGGTTAACCGTCAGCTGTGTTAAATAGAGTTTTCATTATTTTCAGAAGAAGATCATTAAATATCTTCTTTGGGTTTTCATGCTCTGAGTTGGAAATTTGACTATAATAGGTAAGACTACAGATATTTAATCTATTATAATAGCATAGTTACAACCATAATACTAGAGGCAAGCTCCTACAGTACAGCAAAATGACCATCAGGGTAGAATGGTTGTTAACCATATAACATGTGTTCCTTTTTTTATTTCCCCTAGGACCACAATATTATTGAAACTATACTTGAAGATTGTTGTGTTGTTATATGCTGTCGATTTGCTTGCAACTCATAGCGAACCTATGTACAAGAGCCCTAAACCCTGCTCTATCCTGTGCCAACCTGTCTCTGATCCACATACTCTCATTACTCCAATCACTGAATTGATCCATCTCTTCGAGGGTCATCTTCTCTTGCACTGACTCTCCACTCTCCCAAATATGATGTCCCTCTCTAAGGACTAGTCCCTCCTTGCAACATGCCTGAAGTATGTCAGATGAAGCTTCAAAATCCTTTCTTCCAAGGAGTAGCCCGGTTTCACCCTCTCCAGGACAAACCTGTTTGTTCTCCTAGCAGTCTGTGGTATATTCAACACTATTTTCCAGCACCACAGCTCAAAGGCGTCAATTCTATTTCTATTATCCCTAGTCACTGCCCAGATCTCTGATATATATAGCATGCAATTGTGAAAACTATATCCTGGACCAGGTGCACCTTAGTCTCCAGCCCCACATCATTGCTCTTCAGGACTCTGGAGAGATCCCTGATAGCTGACTTTCCCAATTCAATTTGACTCTTGATTTCCTGGATTCTGGTACCAAGAATGTTGACTGTGGAGCATATTGAAACTCTCAAAATGGATATAAAGAAAGTATGTGAAGAGGTGAAGAAAGTACACATTCAAGATATTAACAGTGCACTTTGCATTAGAATTAGAAAATTAATTATGGCTGAAAGGGTTTACAATTTAGAATGTATATAAGAGTTAAATAAGAATCATAAATGAAAAATGTATAAATGAATATGAGTCATCAGACAAAAAGGCTGAAAGCCTTGAAGGATATCTTGTTTAGTAACTTTTAACTCAACTAAACTTACTGTCATTGAGTAGGGGCCAACTCATAGCTGACCATCCAAGTGGATTTTCAGAGGCTGCAAGTCTCACAGAAGATTTCCCAGTTTCTAATTTGGAATGGCTACGGGACACAAAGTGACTGCCTGTGGGTTGGCAGTGCAACTCCTTATCCACTAGACCACCAGAGGTCCCTCTGATAGAAATTAAGTGCTGAATAGATTGGATTTGTAGCTTCCTCAACCATTCAACAAATCATTATTACCATTCTTTTAGAATGAGCAATGCTTCCACTGGTGGTAATATTGTTGATTTATTTGGTTTTTGGTTTTTATTTTATAAAATCATAAAAATAAAGATTAATATCTTTAAAGATGACATTGGAGATTTTGTGGATCAATTGAACTTTTAAGCTTTGCCCAATGAATCCTGTAAAACATTTTTTAAGAATGAAAAAACTTATTTTGTGTTTTTATTTCTTTTTATGTATGGCAAGTATTATAGTTTAACATATGTGTAATAATTGCATAAAAAATACAAACTCTAATGGTTACTGTTATTATCTTTGGATTTGAGATGAAATCTAAACTTAGAGAGTTTACAGTATTTGGTTACAGATAACAAAATTTTATGACATATTTTTCATGTCCAATGACATCATTAATTTTGGAATCTATTTATGTTAATTAATCCTTTAAAGTTTACTTAGCAGACACAAAACAACTCAGAAGTGATTAGAGTGGTTGCTGGGTTCATAATGTTACTGAACACAAAGGTTTCTTTCTATTGTCAATTGCCAGTAAGACAGATGGATTGTAATATCCATAAGCATTTTATTACAGATCTGGGAGGAAGATCCTCTCAAAAACTGCCTCCCCCATATGGGAGTGGTCATTATTTTTTACAGTAGGGTTAGATACTAACTTACTGAATAATAAACTTTTTGTTAGTAAAGTTAAAGAATTTCTACATTTTAAAAGAACACTTCCTATATAAGTACTATTTATTCAGGAAAGGCACATTTCCCTTTCTGGTAAACAGGCAGATTAAGATACAATTTACATATGAATGGGAAAAACAGTTTCAAAGAGATAAATGTTGATCTAGATCAGAGGAAATGAGCTGCTTCCTGCAGACAAGAGGCAACTAGAGTCCCCTTGCAGAAGGAGGGCATTTCTTTTTCTGGTAAACAAATAGCTTGAACTACTTCACATGACTAAAGAAAGGAAGCAAAGAATTCTAAGACAAAGTAACTAGTTTTGCCTACTAGAGAAAACCGATGTCAGTTTTATAACTATATTATTATGTTTTTATAACTAATACATATTTAGAGAATTCTGAATTTATTAACACCACCTCATCAATAATATTAATATGCTGTTATTTTTTATATGTAGCCTATATACGATAGCTCTAAATCCTGCTCTATCCCGATCCAATCTTCCTGTCTCTGACACATCTACCTATTACCCTAGTCACTGAATCAATCCATCTCATCAAGGCTCTTTCTCTCTTGAGCTGTCCCTCTACCCTCCCAAACATAACGTCCCTTTCCAAGGACTGGTCCCTTCTTGCAACATGTACAAAGTATGTCAAATGAAGCTTCAAAATCCTTGCCTCCAAGGAGCAACCTGGTCTCACCCTCTTGGATGGACTTGTTTGTTCTCCTAGCAGTCCATGAATATTCAATATTCTTCCCCAGCACCACAGCTCAAATGTGGGAAGCCAAATTAAATAACAAATATTGTATGATAAACCATATGCTTCATCAGGAATTGAAGGAATCACAAAAAATAAGTTGTAATTTCCCTTGTGACAGATCACAGGAAATGAGCTGCTTCCTACAGACAAGAGGCAACTAGGGTCTCCTGGCAGAAGGAGAGTTAATACCTGTGAAATACTTCCTTCCTGAGCTAAGCATTAGGTTGACAATAGAGGAAAAACTCGGCTTCATTTACATGATAATTATCTTTCTTATTTGCTTCCCCTGATTCTCAATAAATACCCAGAGAGATGTGGCTTGTGGCGCCTCAGTTGATTCCAACTGAAACCCCGTTTTTCATGTTCTCTTTTTTATCTCATTTATGGTGTTCTGTCTCATTTTTTTACTTTACACTTGATCTGCAACACTCAACTGCATCAATTTTTCTTCTATCATTCCTAGTCATTGTCCAGCTCTCTAATGTATAACAAGTAATGGCAAAGACTATGGGCTGGATCAGGTGCACCTTAGTTTCCCGACTGGCATTGTTGCTCTTCAGTACTCTAGATATGTCCGTGACATAAGACTTTCCCAATGTAATCTTTTGATTTCCTGACTGCTGATACCAAGAGTATTGATTGTGGAACCAAGCAAACTAAAACTGCTGACAATCTCAATCTCTTCATCTATCATGATGCTGCCAATAGGCCCAGTGGAGAGAATCTTTTTTTTTTTCTTGATGTTGAGCTTCAATCCATATTGAAGGCTGCAGTCCTTGACCTTCTGCAGCAAGTGCTTCAGATCCTCCTCAGTTTCAGCAAACATGGTTGTGTCTTCTACAAAACACAGATTGTTGATAGATCTTCCTCTAATCCTGCTGCCACATTTCTCCTCATAAAGCCCAATCTCCCAGATAATCTGTTCTGCATATATTTTTAAAAAGACTTGAGACGGGACACATCCCTGGAGTACACTCTTCCCAATATTGAACCACACAGTGTTCCCTGCTATGTTCTGATGACTGTCTTCTGATCCCAGCATAGGTTTCACATAAACGTGATCAAGTATTCTGGGATTCTCACTATTATCAGAGTTATCCACAGTTTGTTGCAGTCCATACAGTCAAAAGCCTTTTCAGAGTCAATGCAACACAGATAGACATTCCTCTGGTACTCTGTGCTTTCAGCCAGGATCCATCTATCATTAACTATAATATCCCTAGTGCTATGGCCTCTCTAAACCCAGCCTGCACGTCTGACAGTTCAAAGGGCTGCTGGAAGCAAGAAGACAAAATAAAATATTCTAATGAAATGTGCAAAGAGCTGGAGTCAAGAAATTAAAGGGGACAAACTTGCTCAGCATTTCTTAAGCTCAAGGAACTGAGGAACAAATTCAAGCCTCAAGTTGTAATACTTAAGGATGCTTTGGACAGAATATTTAATGATCCAGGAAGCATTAAATAAAGATGGAAAAGAGCATACAGAGTCATTGTACCAAAAGAAATTGGTGGACACAGAAGAATTTCATGAAACTACATATGAGCAAGAAAGACCCTGTGGTTATGAAGAAATAAGTTCAAGCTGGTTTGAAAGAATTGACAAAAAACAAGACCCCGGGAATTAATGGTATACCAATTGACATATTTCAATTAACAGATGCTGCCCAGGATATGCTCGCCAAGTTGTGCCAAGAATTGTGGAGGACAATCACCTGGCCAAATGACTGGAAAAGATCCATACTTGTTTCCATTCCAAAGAAAGGTGATCTGGCAGAGTGCAGAAAATATCCAACAATATCATTAATATCACATGCAAGCAAGATTCTGCTGAAAATTATCCAAAAACTATTGGAATAACACATCAACAGAGAACAAAATTAATATAACAAAGGGAAAAAATATATGAATCAAGATCACACCCAAAAGAACAAAGGCCAGAAGGTCAGGAATTGAATACCTATCTTCAGTGGATAAAGTTTAATTAATAGTAAAAGATAAGAATTGAAATTTTAATTGCACAATTAAGGAAAAAAAACTGGGAAAGTCTGCTGTCAGGGACGTTTCCAGAATACTGAAGAGCAATGTTAGTTTGGAGCCAAAGTGCCTGATACCAGCCGTGGTCTTTGTAATTACTTGCCATGCATCAGAAAGCTAGACAATAACTAAAAGTAGAAGAAAGATCAATAGCTTTGAGTTCAATGCCTTTAAGTTGTGGTACTGATGAAGAGTGTTGAACACACTGAGGCTTGCTAGGGAAACAAACAAGTCTGTCCTTGAGAGGGTCAAACCAAGCTTCTTCCTGGAGGCAAGGATTTTGAAGCTCCATCTCTCATAATTCAAGAACGTGGCCAAGAGGGACCAGTCCTTGGAGAAGGACATCATGTTTGAAAGGGTTGAGGAACAGCACAGTAAAGGAAGACCTAGGATCAGATGGATTGATTCAGTGACAGGAAAAATGTAATTAGGTTGTTCCTCCCTGATCCTGAGATAAGCTCAGAATAGGGTAGGGTTTAGAGCTAATGCACATAAAGTTGCTATGAGTTATAGGCAACTCAGGGGCATATAACAATACCAACAACAACCAAGAAAGAATTCATGGAGATAGTAATAATTGAGAAATTATACGAGTTAAGAGCAAGCCGCCGAAAACATTCCATGGAACAGCCAGAGGAAATGTGTTGAAAGAGGAGCATAACTTCTGTATTCAAAGAACAGCCAGAGTCCTCTTTGACATCAAATACAAAAAATACAAAGAAGAATGGAATAAGAAACGGAATTGAGCTGGAATACATAATCGAATACAAAGAAGAGTTGGAACAGAAAGTAACAAATATAAGGAGAGCCAATGGCAATAAAGATGAGCCTTCACTTAAATGTACTGTAAACAGTGAAAACAGCATGGTCTAAAATGTATGAAAAGAATGTCTATGATTACTATTTTATGAATAGAGAAAGAGAGTGGGAAGAGTAAGATAAACTCAAGGAAATCAATAATTTCAAGAATGCCTGCAAAAAATCATGGTGTAGACAAATGTAGTCAGAGTCCTTGACAAAAATAATTAGATCCTTGGGTCTATTTTGAAGAAAGAGCTAATGAGATGGTATGACAATTTTGGTATGAATTATGAGAGAAAGAGATTCAAGCATGATTCAAAGTTTCCGTTTTTACGCAGTAAATTTAAAATAAATTAGTAATGGATGATAGCTATTATATGAAAATATAAGTCATCAGGATTCCATATTAGATTACTAACTGAAAGGTGGTTGTTGGGTACCATCAAATTGGAACCAACCCATATCTGACCTTACAGTTGCTTTTCTGAAACAGTAAATCTCACAGGAAGAGGCTGCCCATCTTTTCTCGCACAAAACAGCTGGTGAATTTGAATCCCATTCCTTTGGGTTGGGTAGGTCAAACACACCAGCCTCTCTGAGGGAAAGAAATGAGATAGTCTACTCCTATTAAGAATTTCAGCTTCAGAAACCCAAAAGATGATCACCAAGAGTTAGAATCAACACAAAAGCAATGAGTTTGGAAATTCTTGTTAATGATGTATTTTAGTACTTTAATAGAAGCAGGCTTTAAAAAAGACCAGACAAATGTGGTGAAAAATCTATGCTGAAAGATTTAATATATAGTTTTATTTTTGTTATTTAATAATATTAATTTTGTATACAAACCAATATAAAATATAAAATGGAGAGAAGAAACCAAAACAAAACATAAAGTCACCCACCCATGGCCATTGAATCCATTCAGGTTCATATCAATCCTCTATTGGTTTTCTGAGGAAATCTTTAACAGAAGAGAATTCTTATCTTTCTCCTGTGGAGCAACTGATTGATTTGAACCATAAATCTTTCTTTAGTTAGCATTGCACACACAATTTACTAGTCTACTAAAGAGTCTTACTCATTTATTTAATAAAAAGTCATATAAGGAAATAATTTTCTAATTTTGTGTGAATATGAAACCAATAATCTTTTTTGTACATTTATTATTAATAATCCTTTATTATGAAAAAACTCCTTTATGTTAAGATTAATGTGAAAGCAATAATCCTCAAGCAAAAGTATCAATAATTTCTGATACTCTGAAAATAAAGAGATGACTTTAAAAAAAGATGTGTGTGTCAGATCCACTGTTAAACCTTTGTTCATATCATCTAGTACACTCACAACAATTAGAATTTGCCTTTAGTTATCAGATGAGATAATTCTTAAATTTATGGAGCTAATTATTTCAGGTTACATGTCATAAAAATGTGGTACATTATCTGATTTAACTGACATGATCCCTCTTAGTTTCCATTTCACTCTCTGTATTAATTATACTGCTCAAACTCTGGTGGTCTAGTGGGTAAGAGTTGTGTTGGGATTGCTTTGCCAACCCAAAGGCATAGTTGTAATACACTGGCTTTTCAGTGGAAGAAAAATAGACAATCTCCTTCCATGCAGCTTACAGTCTCTGAAAACTCATTGAAAGGTCAGCTATGGGTCAGTTGTCACTCCAAGGCAATGAGTAAGTGACTCTTATATGTTGTTCAGGTGGTGTAATGGGTAGAGAGTTGATGCTCTCTGTAGTTACTCTGAGGGAGAAAATTGAGCAATCTCCTCTCATGTGCTTTATACCTTCAGAAAAACGAGAGGATCAGCTATGATTTGTTTAAGAATTAAAGTAAAAAAGTCAAAGTCATGATTACGGAGTAGGAACCTGTTTAGTCCAGCTCAAAAACCAGGGTGTTTCAGGTGGGTTCAGACTGCTTAGGAAAAAGTACACAGAGACAAAGTCAGGGAGCAAGGGTCTTAGAATTCCATTGAGTGTAAGTGCTATATTATCCATCAAACCAACAATTTATGCAGTGTTTAATTGAGAAAAAACATAACAGTTTTTTTCAGAGTGATTCTAGGAATTATTTTTAGAAAGTACGGATATACTCATAATTCTATTCCATGACCATCTAAAGTGTGACTGATCCAGGCCATGGTCTTAGCAATTACTTAGCTATACATCAGAGAGCTGGGCTATGACTAAGGATGACAGAAGAAGAAATGAAGCCTTTGAATTGTGGTGCTGGAGAGGAGTCTAGAACTTACCATGGACCTTTAAGAAAGCAAATAGGTCTGTCCTGATGTTGTTGTTATGTGCCGCCGAGTCGTATGCGACTCATAACGACCCTATGTACAACAGCCCTAAACCGTGCTCTATCCTGTGCCAATCTCATTGCCTCTGACAAACCCATCCCGAATACCCCAGTCACTGAATCAATCCAGCTCATAGAGGGTCTTCCCCTCCTGTGCTGTCCCTCCACTCTACCCAGCATGATGTCCCTCTCTAAAGACCTGTCTCTCCTTACAACATGTCCAAAGTATGTCAGACGAAGCCCCAGAATCCTTGCCTCCAAGGAGCAGCCTGGTTTAATCCTGTCTACGATGAATCTGTTTGTTTTCTTGGCAGTCCATGGTACACTCAATACTCTTCTCCAGCACCACAGCTCTAAGGCATCAATTCTCCTTCTATCCTCCCTAGTCATTGTCCAACTCTCTGATGCATAACAAGTGATTGCAAAAACCATGGCCTGTATCAGGCGGACTTTAGTCTCCAGAGAGACACTGTTGCTCTTGAGTATTTTGGAGAGGTCCCTAACCGCAGACTTTCCCATCGCAATACGTTTTTTTTTTTTATTTCCTGGCTACTGGTGCCAAGAGTGTTGACCGTGGAGCCGAGCAAACTGAAGCTGTGAACAATCTCAACCTCTTTGCCATCCATCCTCATGCTACCAATTGGTCCAGTGGTGAGAATTTTTGTCTTCTTAACATTGAGCCTCAGTCTATATTGAAGGCTACAGTCCTTGACCCTCTGCAGTAAGTGCATGAGGTCCTCCTCAGTTTCAGCGAGCAAGGTTGTGTCATCTGCATAACGCAGATTGTTGATAGATCGTCCACCAATCCTAATGCCACGCTTCTCCTCATAGAGCCCCACCTCTCTGATAATCTGCTCTGCGTACAGGTTGAAAAGGTATGGAGACAGGACACATCCCTGACATACACCCTTCCCAATTTTGAACCATGCAGTGTTGCCCTGCTCTGTTCTGACGACTGCCTCTTGGTCCAAGTATAGGTTTCGCATTAGCACGATTAAATTTTCTAGGATTCCCATTCTTCTCAGAGTCAGCCACAGTTTGTTATGATCCACGCAGTCAAATGCCTTTGCATAATCAATGAAACACAGATAGACATTCTTCTGGTATTCTCTGCTTTCAGCTAAGATCCATCTAACATCAGCTACAATATCCCTAGTACCACAGCCCCTTCTAAACCCAGCCTGGACTTCTGGCAGTTCTCTGCTGATGTACTGTTCCAGTCGTTTTTGGATAATCTTCAGTAGAATCTGTCCTAGAGAGGGTGAAACCAAGTTTCTCCTTGGAGGCTAGGATTTTGAAGGTCCATCTCACATATTTTGGGCATGTGGCCAGAAAGGGCTGGCCCCTGTAGAAGGACATCATACTTGCAAGGGTGGATGGGCTGTGTAGTAGAGGAAGACCCTGGATGAGATAGATTGATACAGTAACTGGGGCAGTGAGAGTAGGTGTGTCAGAGTCAGCAAGACTGTCTCAGGACAGGACAGGCTTCAGAGCTGTTATACAAAGGATAACTATGAGTTGCAGGCAACACGATGGCACATAACACAAACAACATCATAGTTTGAAACCAGATTTTATCAGTTGTTTACAAGTATATCTTCTCCCCAAGATATACTTTAACATAAATATGCCCTAAGATGAGCAATCTGGAACAGCATAAAAAGGAATACATTTTCATAATCTTATGACTTGCCACACAAAGGATTTTCCTTTGATGACCCACAGGGTTTTCCTGTCCTGTGTCTTACAGGCTTTCCTGTTAAGGGGGGCAAAGTCTTGTCTACTTGAAAGTGTTCTGGTTTGCTTCATGGGAACAGACTCAATTAGTTCTCTGGTGGGGTTTCTGAGACTATAAATCACAAGATAGGAGATTGCCTGTCTTTCTACTGAAGACCTGGCTGGTAGATTAACACCATCTTTTGGGATAGCAGAGCAACTCCTTAGGGAATATACTATGTGAATACATAGACTTAAGATTTTGTGGTGCTTGTCTTTTAATCCTTATATTTTATCTACATGAAAGTCTTGTTATGAAGCCTATATAAATCATTAATTTATATTTGATGCCTTCCCTGAGCATTTATTTATTCCATTAACAAAATTAACCTATACATAATTAGACCTAGCAGTGTTTCATAAATCTGTATGTCTTTTTGTTTTCAACTTTTCCCCTAAATTTTCTTAACAAATCTAGACCCAATTTGGAAGACAAGTAAATTCTCAGCCAAAGTGTAATAACACTTGAGAACTGAGAACTCATTAATTATTGGAGAATCAAATGCATGTTGTTGTTGTTGTTGTTATGTGCTGTCGAATTACTTGCGACTCATAGTGACCCTATGTACAACAGCCTTAAACCCTGCTCTATTCTGTGCCAATCGCACTGCCTTTGACACACCCATCCTCAATACCCCATTCACTGAATCCACCTCATAAGAGGGTCTTCCCCTTCTGTGCCGTCCCTCCACCCTCCCAAGCATGATGTTCCTCTCCAAGGACCTCTCCCTCCTAACAATATGTCCAAAGTATGTCAGACGAAACCTCAGAATCCTTTCCTCCAGGGAGCAGCCTGGTTTAATCCTCTCCAGAATGAATCTTTTTGTTTTCTTGGTAGTCCATGGTACATTCAATACTCTTCTCCAGCACCACAGCTCAAAGGCATCAATTCTCCTTATATCCTCCCTAGTCATTGTCTAACTCTCTGATGCATAACAAGTGATTGCAAAAACCTTAGCATGTATCAAATGTACTTTAGTCTCTAGAGTGACACCATTGCTCTTCAGTACCCTGGAGAGGTCCCTGACAGCAGACTTTCCCATCGCAATACGTTTTTTTATTTGCTGTCTACTGGTGCCAAGAGTGTTGACCGTGGAGCCAAGCAGAATAAAGTTGTTAACAATCTCAATCTCTTCACCATCCATCCTGATGCTGCCAATTGGTCCAGTGGTGAGAATTTTTGTCTTCTTGACATTGAGCTTCAATCCATACTGAAGGCTGCAGTCTTCGACCCTCCGCAGCAAGTGCATGAGGTCCTCCTCAGTTTCAGCAAGCAGGGTTGTGTCATCTGCATAATGCAGATTGTTAATAGATCTTTCATCAATCCTAATGCCACACTTCTCCTAATAGAGCCCAGCCTCTCAGACAATCTGCTCTGCATATAGGTTGAAAAGGTATGGAGGTAGGACACATCCCTAACATACACCCTTCCCAATTTTGAACCATGCAGTGTTTCCTTGCTCTGTTCTGATGACTGCCTCTTTGTCCAAGTATAGGTTTCTCATTAGAACGATCAAGTGTTCTGGGATTCCC
The DNA here is from genome assembly GCF_000299155.1 of Elephantulus edwardii. Classification (NCBI taxonomy): domain Eukaryota; kingdom Metazoa; phylum Chordata; class Mammalia; order Macroscelidea; family Macroscelididae; genus Elephantulus; species Elephantulus edwardii. The sequence continues at coordinate 11,481,270 of NW_006399794.1, forward strand.
ATTCTTCTCAGAGTCAGCCACAGTCTGTTATGATCCACACAGTCAAACGCCTTTACATAATCAATAAAACACAGATAGACATTCTTCTGGTATTCCCTGCTTTCAGCTAAGATCCATCTAACATCAGCTACAATATCGACCCCTTCTAAACCCAGCCTGGACTTCCGGCAGTTCTCTGCTGATGTGCTGTTCCAGTCGTTTTTGGATAATCTTCAGTAGAATCTTGCTTGCATGTGAAATCAATGATATTATTCTGTAGTTTCCACACTCAGTTAGATCACCCTTCTTTGGAATGGGAACACATATAGATCTCTTCTAGTCAGTTGGTCAAATGCATGACTGGATGCAAAAGACCACCCAGTCATTGGCTTCTAAATCAACAGTATTTCTAAATATCATAAAAAAATGTTTTTAGTGGAGTTGTGATCTAGTTTTGATGTATGAAATTTAAGTGCCAGCAAGAGTATTACAGAAATTGTAAAGATTATACTTGAAAATATCAGTCCAAGAAGGAAAGGAATGTACACGAAGAGAAATATCTTAAGAAAACTGAAAAAAAAAGTGGTCAGAAAATTAGGAAAACAAGAAATCCAGTGTCATCCACTTCCTAAACAACATGCCTCTGGAAACGCTAGGAACTTTGATAAATGTCAATAATTGTAGAGGGGTTTCAGGCCTTTTGTTCTTAGGGTCACTATGAGTTGAGCTCATCTTGAAGGCAACCAACAACAACAACAATAATCATTGCTTATCCTTCTGTTTACTTTACGTAATGCTTACCTTTACTTAAAGCATCTTATATAAAAAGTCCTGCTGTAGCTCTTTAATATTTATTATTTCACTATATAAATAGCATTTTTGCCTGTTTTTATGACACCTGTGGTGATATTTGTGTAAGTGATTGTATTAGGCATCAATTTACAAAGGAAACATGTCTTTATCAATATAGGCTTTCCAGTAACTTAATAAATAAATATAAAAGAAAACTCACCTTTTTCAACTTTATCCTTACATATTTTTGTATTTTGAACATTCGTAAACTAAAACTATGTCCTAGTAGAATGTACTGAAGAGTAAATGACAAAGAGAAGCAGATGCATAAATGTGCAATAAGAGTAGTAACAAAGAAAATGGTGGGGATGAGAACATTAATGAGAGACAGAGAGAGAGAGAGAAAGGAAGGAAGCATAAAGAGGAAGAAAGAAAAAATAGCAGGTGCCACAAGGAAATAAGCAAATGTTATTGTGTACTATCAAGTGGGAACCAACCCATAGCTGACACACCAGTGGATTTTCAGAGACAGTAAATCTTATGAGATTATCCATTCTTCTCCCTCAGAACCACCAATGGATCACAACCATAGTTACTGTATATCCTCAAACTAATCAGACTCACTTGTTAATCCATCTTTAGCCTTAAATCTAAAAGCTTCTAGTCTCACCAATTGCATGAAGTAAATCCTTAAAAAAGTATCCTTGCTATTAATTAACTGTTATTTCATTTGCATTTTTATTTTCATTCTTCACGTTATATATATTTGCATTTCATCCCATAAGAAAAAGTTGGAATTATTTTTCCATTTATCGTTTCTCTATAAATATTCTAAGTACTCTTTCATGAATCTGCTTAGTCCTGACTCCATAAATGACAGGGTTAAGCATGGGTGGAATAACTACATACAGGTTTGCCAGAAGAATGTGGATGTAGCGAGGAACATTTCGGCCAAAGCAATGAGTCATAAAAGAGAAGGGGGCTGGCGTGTAAAAGGCCAAAATCACACAGACATGGGAACCACAGGTACTGAGAGACTTGAGTCTGGCCTCACGGGAGGGAAGACGAAAAACAGCATGGAGAATCTGGACATAGGACAGAGCAATTGCCATGATATCAAACCCCAGGATAGCAATGGTTGCCAGTCCATATATTATGTTCACCTTGATACTAGCACAAGCCAGTCGAGCAAGACCCATGTGCTCACAGTAGGTATGAGGGATGACATGATTCCCACAGAAGGGCAATCGCAAGATAAGAAAAACAAAGGGGAATACACAAAGGAAAGATCTCCCAATTACTAGAAATCCAATGAGTGATACTATCTGGTTAGTAAGAATTGTACTATAGCGAAGAGGGTTACAAATAGCTACGTAGCGGTCATAAGCCATAGCAAGGACTACTGACTCCATGCCAGTGAAGATGTGGATGAAAAACATCTGAGTGAGACAAGCGTCAAATAATATCTCTTTGAGGCTAAAGCAGAAAATGCCCAGCATCTTAGGGATAGTGGCTGTTGAAAGACCCAGGTCAATGGTAGCCAGAACAGCCAGGAAGTAAAACATGGGCTGGTGGAGACTGTGCTCAGTCTGGATCACAAACAAGATAGTGAAGTTTCCAATGAGTGCAATCAAATATACAGCACAAAAAGGAAAGCCAATCCAGATATGGACAGTTTCCAGTCCTGGGATTCCCAGTAGGAGGAAGGAGGATGGATGGAACTGGGTCTCATTTGGTAGGGACATCTTGGAAACTGCTTATGAACATGCTCATAGGACTCTTAACTCACTATCAAGTACTTGTAGTCATTCTCATGTTTTTAGATTAATCCTGAAAAAGAATAGAGAGTATTCCATATTATTTCTTTATCAAGTTTTTGGTTTATACAGACTTCACACACACACACACACACACACACACACACACAACATAGATATATGTAGAGTCCTGCTATTGCGGTTGTTGTGTAGCACAGGGTCAACACCGATCTATTGCTGACCCTCCAGCAGTTTTCAGAGGCAGTAAATGGCACAGGAGGAGATTGCCCATGTTTCTCTTATGTAACAGCCAAGCCATTGGCTTTTGGTTTGGTCACATAGCTCCTTACCACCAGGCAGAGTCCTAGAATCTGCCAAATATAGAGATCTAAGAACAATATCTGAGCAACTGTGGCATGTATCACCTAAAATTGCTTGTGTTTTTGAAAGCATTACAGATGAACCATTAGCACTTGAGTGGATTATGATTCATGTTGACTTTACAAGTTTTCAGAGTAGGACCATGGTCCATTGAGTTTTGAATGGTTGTAATTTTCTGGAAGTGGTTTACTTGTCTTCGTTTAGTGACATTTCTGGCAAAATTTGAGTTATCACTCTTTATGTAACAGCTGATTTGTAACACCCGTGGAACTTAACAATTAAAAATTGCCCTCAATATTTTTGGATACTGACTCATCAGAAAATAGAATGAGAAACATGGCATTTGCAAAAGATTTTTTAAAATTGCATATATATATATACTATTTAAAAATTTGAGTTATCACTCTTTATGTAACAGCTGATTTGTAACACCCGTGGAAAAAAAAAAAAAAAAATTGCCCTCCATATTTTTGGATACTGACTCATCAGAAAATAGAATGAGAAACATGGCATTTGCAAAAGATTTTTTAAAATTGCATATATATATATACTATTTAAAAATTTGTCTATGTAAATACCCTTTTAACCATAATTTTCCTCCTAAGCATTAACTGTATTGTTCCATATTGTTATATCTCTGTATATATATGATACTTTTTCTTGGACTATTTAAAAAAAGTTAAATCTTTCAGATTTTGAATTGTTACTATATTTTCTTGTCTTTATATGTTTTAATTTCTATTTTATTACTGGTATACAATTTCCTATTACTTTTATCAGTCAAGAGTCAGTCCTAAATTTTAATATGCAAAAATGACAAACAATCAATAGAATTCTGGCATAGAAACCAAACTTCACAATAAACTATCTTCAAAACTATTAGTGCTCCAGAATGGAATAAATATTTCTTTCTTGAACACAGATGTTTTTTAACCTCTTAGGATATATGCAAATATATATTTTAAAAAACTAAAGTATTTGTTTTTACATCTTAATCAAAAACAGATTCTAAAACACTTTTTTAATAGTCAGGTCTTTAGTAGAAAGAGGTTGTTGTTATAATGTGCTGTCAAATCTGAATCAATCCAAACCCTGATCCTCCAGCAGGTTTTCAGAGGTTATAGATTGCATGGGAGGAGATTGTGTGCCTTTATCCCACAGAGCATCTGGTGGATTTGAACAGCTTGCCTTTGAGATGGCAGTGCAATTTCTTACTACTAATCCATCAAAACTCCAGAGACTGAAAGAAGGGTCGTTTAAAACAAAGAAAAAAAAAGAGTAAAAAAAAAGAGTTAGAGATCTCAAAGACTATGCATAATTCTACACACAAAATATTAAAGGAACACTTCCAGGTTTTACTATGTTTGTGTGAAACACAATATGAATGGAGGATAGGGTGAAACACAAAGTATTCAAACTTCATAAGCAAATCAATAAAAACAATAGAAAGGAATCATTTACAGATACACTAAATCAGCATAACATGATAATACTGTAATAATAATAACAATAATGTTTTAATGTTCATCAAAAGGTAGCACCGATTTACCAGTTTAGTATTAAAACTAACAGTGTACCTAAAATATTAACATAGGCTTTTTGGAATTTATCTAGAACTATAATTTGTACATAAATTGTACTTTTATATTTCTGAGACATAGAGATGTCTTATAATGTAAAGGTGATTTTAATGCATATTTTTTCTTTGTAAAGCAGTATTGAGAGTGTCACAGAAATGAAAATATGTGCTTTTTTGCCAAGAATATAGAATGGAGAGAATAATGGCTAGAGGAATAGTTGTTATGGGGGGGGTAGGGAAATTACACAATTAGCAACAAAGAGCTACTTCTCATCAAATAATCCTTTAATTTTGTCTCAAAGATTTTCCTTACAAATTAAATTGTTATGATGTTTCAAACAGTAAAGACAATCTTTCTACTTCTCTACACATACATGTGTTATTGTAGTAGTGTACTGTAGACTTGGAACCAACCCATAGCTGGCCCTCCAGTGGGTTTTCAGAAGCTGTTTATTTGCAGGAGAAGAGAGTGATCATCCTTCTCCCGTAGAGCAACTGATGGCCTCAAACTGTACGCCTATGGAATTGCAGTGAAGCTTCTTGCCACTAGGCCAACACAGGTCACACATTTATGTAGGGGGCTCTGTTTGCTTAATCTGAAAAGATCTAACTTCTCTGGTGGTTCAAATCCACCACAGGTTCTATAGGAGATGGATGACTAATGTCTTCCTGTGCAATTTACAACTTCTGAAACCCATTGGAGAGTCAGTTATCAAATAGTTTTAATTTTACATTAATGAGTGAGTGATGAAAGCACAGTTGTAATAATTCCTTTACCTTGCATAAATGCTAAAATAAATGCAGAGTTGGTATAATTGAATGATACTTCTCTGGCATTTTCCACGTGAAAACAGATATCAAATTCTCACAGATATATGCTAGAATGACGAACTGAATTACAAAGACATATAAGAAAAGTAAAATGGTTGGACTCAGAGACAACAGAGTAAGAGAAGAGAGGAAATAAATATTTTTTAAACTCAGAGAAACAGGAAGAAATAGTGACAATATAGAACATTAGATATATCATTTAACAACCAGAAAGAGGAACATATCTCTCTTGGAAAAAGTATAATAATCAAAATGCTCCTTAAAATAAGGATATGAGACTGGTCATGTACTCTGGACCTGTTATAAAAAGTGACTGGTCCCTGGAGAAAGGCACCATGTTTGGCAAAGCATTTGTATTTTTAAGTACCATTAAGTTGTCTATAACTCAGAGTGATCCTATGAACAATAGGAACTGAATATTGCTCTGTTGTTGCAGTCATTGTTGCAGTCACTGTATCAGCCTTTGAGAGTCTTCCTCTTTTTTGCTGACCTTCCAAGTTTCCCAGTAACATGTCTTTTTCCATGGACTCATCCTACATGACAACATTCCCAAAGTATGTGAGATGGCATTACATAGGCATGACCTCCAAAGGACATTCTAGTTACACTTTCTTCAAAACAGATTTATTTGTTCTATTGGTAGTCCATGGTATAGTCAATACTTTTTGCCAACACCACAATTCAAAGGCATCGATTATTCTTCTGATCTTCTCATTCATTGTCCAACTTTAAGATGCAAAGGAAGCAAGTGAAAGTACCATGACACACTTTAGATATGCCTTTCTCTTTAAACTGACATCATTTTTCTTTAGCATTTTGGAGAGGTAAGTCCTTAACAGCATATTTTCCCAGTGTAACATGTCTTGATTTCTTGATTGCTGTGGATTATAGACCCAAGTAAAATGAAATTGATGACACTTCAATAACTTCTCCATCTCTCATGATATTGCCAAATTGGTCCTGTAATAAGTATCTTTATTTTGTTAAGATGTTGATATGTAGTCCATATTGAAAGCTTTAGACTTTGATCTTGTTGAGTAAGCATTTCAAGGTGGGTTTGTTGTTGTTTTTGTTTTTACTTTCTTCAAGAAACGTGTCATCTGCATAATGCAGATAATAGATTATCCTTCCTCCAATCTTGATCCCATTTCCTTCTTAATATAGTTACAAAATCATTCTCAAATTATTTATTCAGCATACAGACTGAAAACAAAATAAAGCGACACCAAACTCATTGCAGTCAAGTTGGAACCAACCCATAGCTGACCCTCCAGTGGTTAAGTTTGTTTATGGAGTTCCTGTTCCAAAGTATGTGCCTTTCAATTAGCTGCTGTACATCTGAAATTTGGACAATGACTAGGAATGACAGAAGAATATATGCCTTTGACTTGGGTGTTGACAAAGAATCCTAATTCTCTTGTGGACTGACAAAAGAATGAAAAAGTCTGTCTTGGACAAAGTGCAACCAGAGAACTCCTTAAACTTTGGACATGTTGTTAGGAGGGATCAGACTTTGAAAAATGTCATCATACTTAGAAAGGTGGAGATAAGATGGAGGAGAGAAAGACCAAAAAAAGTATTGCCACAGTGACTGTAACAATGGGCTTAAGTATATCAGAGATGGTGAAAATGGCACAAAATAGGGCCAGGTTCCGATCTATTGTTCATAGTCGATTCAATGGTACATAATAGCAACAACAATCATTCTATTAAATAATAAAATAGAAACATTTTATATTTTTTTAAATAAAAACATGTTACTTGTATACTAATTATTATAGAATAATAAGATTTATACTGAAATCTTATATAATGGTGATGATGAGTGAAGACGATATATGGTTTATTTTCTACTTCAGACATTTAAGATAAGAAATGAAGGAATTATTTATATTACTGGAAATAATATTTCAGACACATGATATTTATGCATGAAGAACTAAAACTCAAAATAATTAATTCTAAAAAATATCTTTTACAAGGTCTTTTATTAGCCTTGTAACTTTTTAAAGAGTTAATAAGATCTTTCCAGAGCCCATGCCCTGCTGTAAACCATTTAAATAATATCATACTTTTTCTGAGAATGAGCTTAATCTTGATCTACACTACATAAACTAGTGCTCAGAAATAAGCTAACTGTTTCCACAATTACTTTAGATAAGTTGTACTTGAAATAATATTATGGACCAACATTACTCAGCTGCTGACCAAAAGATTGGTGGTTTCAATTAACCCAATGTTTCTGTGGGAAAAAAAGACCTGATAATGTTCTTGCATAAAGGATACAGCACCCAAATCAAATGGATCTTCTTTACTCTCTCAAATGAAGTCTCTACAAGTAAGAGAATTAATTAATATTAATAAGTATGTAATTCTCATTGAAAAGAATCTCTGTTCTTTATAACATAGTCTTATATGGTAAACATGTTCTCAAATCCTCTGTTCTCTAGTTTCTGATATTTCTGTGTCTTCCTACTAACAATTCCTTCTGTAAAATCTAACACCAACAATAATTTATTTGTGATAGTTCTAGACTAAGATTTGAGATTACCCGTTTAGTTTATTTTCTTTTGTGTATTTTCTTCTTCATTCTAATAAAAGTTATTAACAAATCTTTCTGGTTTAGCAAATCTGATAGTATAGTAATTGAAAAGATAAAAAAGTACACAGGAATTATGAGTTATGTTTTGGTGATTGAATAGAAAAGAATATTTTGCATATAAATGTAATTAACTAATGTATATCTCTTTATACATTTATATGTAGCCACAAAAATATGCAATAAAAATATTCAATCCAACCAACCTTTCTGCTCCTTTATGAAATTTCATAAACCTATTTTCAGATCCTCTCTTTTTTTCTACTTTATCATGTTGGCTGTGAACTAGAAGAAGATGTGACAGGGTCACCAACCTATGTACCATTAGGTATCTTAAGCCTGCCTTAGTTTCAGTATTTTTATCTCTACTCAAATGGAGATTGAAAGATTTCTTCTTTAAATAATGTTTACAAGGAGGAGCTTCTACATGGAACTCTCTAAGGTCATATTGTTGAAGAATAGGAAGGCCCAGAGGTGCCTGTTTCTGAACCATGTTCTGGATGGATAATCCAACAGGGAGTTCTGTCCTTATCCTGAAGTAGCAGGCATATCATTTAGAATCAGTGATGTGCACCTGAGCTTATGTGAGTCAACGCTAATTTTTGTCTAAAAAATGTTGTGATGTGACAACTTTGCATCACCTCCCTTCCCCTCAGATAATTTCTTCAACTTGTTAGAGTAGTGAGGAATGATTTTAGTCTCACGACCAAGTTAGAGTGAAGACATTGGCCACATAGTACACATGCTTATTTTTCTCTTCTTTTAAAAACTAACAAACAAACAAACAAGAAAAAGCCCAACAAAAAAAACCAAAAACAAACAACTCTGAATCTTGGGAAACAACATGTTCTCTTTTAACTACTTTACAGTTTCTAAAACCAGTTATTGTCCAAACCTGGAAGAACTTAAGTCTTCTCAGATGAATGGAGGGAGGTAAACATAAAATAGATGAATAGAGGGAGGCAAAGATAAAATAAAATAAAAAAAATGAGGTCTGATAGGGGAGCAGCTGGATAATAAAATAAAAAGGGGACATTAATTTAATGTTTACACAAGCTGTAATGCAGGTTATTCTGACTTTAAGGTAGCCTCACATGGCATACTTCTGTGTGGATTCCCAAGAAACTTTTTGTATTTATCTCCATCTGTATTATAGATCCGTGTAATCTCTGGCATAAGGGGGTCATCTGGGTTCAGCTAGCACAGCAGTAAACAAATGGATAAAAGAACTTTAGAAATAGTTAAAGCGGAAGAAAACTGTGATCTTAGTATATTGAGACAAATGCCGCCTTTAATGTTAAATTCTTGTTGTAAATACAACCTTAAGTGGTTTGAAGTGGTATTCTGTAAGAAAATGAATTATCCAAGAGAATACTCCACTTTGCTTTGGGCTTTCATTAGGTCCCATAATTGTGTCCTGCCAATGAAACATATCATCTCCACCTGGGCCTGCAGAACATTGTGCTGGAGCATTGAGAGCCAAATCACTGAATTCCTTATCAACCCGTTTCAACACCATAGTCTGTGTTTTTCATCTGGCTCTACACTATCTTGGTGTGCGCTCAAAGGTTCGGTCAAAACTCTTGATTATCTGGGCAGCCTGGAAGGATTGTCTCTTCTTCTAACATCAGTTCTGCCAAACACTGGAGCAGAGGGACTTTGGCCTCCTCCAGCGTAGCAGCAAAAACAAAATAAACAACCTAAATTTAAAAAAAAAAAAAAACAACCACAATTACTAGGTCCTTTTCCCCCATATAATACTTGATTGGTTCAAACCAGCTAACCTTTGGGAAGGTGTTCTATGGATATCAAGTAAAACAAG
>NW_006399794.1:11492046-11525943 GCF_000299155.1 Elephantulus edwardii
ACTATGCGGCATTGAAAAACAAGGAACTCATGCAATATTACACAAAATGGATGACCCTGGAGGACTTTATGCTGAATGAAATATCTCAGTCACAAACAGACAAATATGGCACAATGCCACTGTTATAAAAGAGGACTAATATGGGGAGGGGGCAGAAAAAGATGGGATAAATAATGTATGCTGCCTTGAGACAGATGAGGGAGAGAACTGTTTAAAGGGGACATATGATTAGATAGTATTGTTATGAAAGGAGTCCAGAATGAAGGTAGCATAGTGGAGTGGACTTGGGGGGAGGATTTGAATAACAATGAAAGAATTTTTTCTTTTACTTTTCAAATAGAAAAGCGAATTGGGGTGGCAGAGAGAAAATTGCAATAATGAATGAATGAAATACAAAGTCTCTGTAAACTTTCATTAAAATCAATTAAAAAAAGAGCCTATTACAGCAGTCACCATGTCAGTCTACCTAGTTGATGGTCTTCCTCTCCTTCACTGACCCTCCATCCTTCCCAGCATCATGTCCTTCTACAAGGAATAGCACCTCTGAACAATATGCCCAAAGTATATAGAGCAAAACCTCATTATTCTTGCCTTCAAAGAGCACTCTGCCTGCACCCTCTCCAAGACATTTTTGTTTGTTCTCCTCACCATCCGTAGGATGGTCATTGCTTTTCTCCAACACCACTGCTCAAAGGCATCAGTTCATCTGCCATCATTTTTCATTGTCCAGCTCTCAGATGCATAGCAAGTAATTGGAAAGACTATGGCCTGAATCAGACACGCCTTAGTTCTCAAACTGACTATTACTCCCAATAATTTGGAGAGGACCGTAACTGCAGATTTCCCCAGTGAAACATGCCTCCTTATTTCCTGACTGCTTGTACCAAGAATATTAATTGTGGATCCAAGCAAGATGAAGCTGTTGACAGTTTCAATCTCTTTTACATCCATCATAACTCAGCCTATCAGTCCAGTGGTAAGAATCTTTCTTTCCTTGACATTGAGATGCAATACATACTGATTGCTGCATTTCTTGATCTTCTGAGACAAGTGCTTTCAAATCCTCATAAATTTCAGCAAGCAAGGTTGTGTTATCTCCATAATACAGGTTATTTATGAGTCTGCCTCTAATCCTGATGTCACACTGCTCTTTAAAGAGTCCAGCTTCTTGGATAATTTGCTCAGCATACAGATTGAATAGGTATGGAGAGAGAATACAACCCTGTCATAATATATATAATATATACATAATACAACCTGTGTGTATATAAAGGCATTAATAACTTGTGATATTCATTTGGTAAAACCTTACCTGCTGAAAGCAACACCTATAGTAACAGCAGTTACTAAAGAAATCTAAATACATGTTATATTAAGACAATCTGCTGTCAAAGACCTCTCCAAAATGTTAAAGAGTAATGATATAACTTTAAAGACTCGGAGGTAACTAATACAAGCCATGGCATTTTTCAATTGCTTCCTTTGATTCTGTGAGTTGGACAATGATTAAGGATGATAGAGAATTGATGCATTTGAATGGTTTTGGAGAAGAATACTGAATATACCATAGACTGCTAGAAGAACATACAAATCTTTCTTGGAGGATGTGTAACCATGGTACTTATTAGAGGCAAAAATACTAAAACTTCATCTCACATACTTAAGGCATGTTGGCGGGAGGAGCCAGTCTCTGGGGGAAAAAAATGTATCATCCTGGAAAAGTTTTAAAGCAAGGGAAAGAAAGAAAGGCCCTCAACAAGAAAGTGACTTGCAAAATGGAGTAAAAAATATCCAAGATTGTGAGGATAGTGGTCCAGGAGAGGGCAAGGCTCAGATTTGTTATTCACGGGAGTGCTATGAGTTGCAGTCAACTACTTGTCACAAAAAGACAATAATCTTCACATTTGCATGTAAGTTTTATGTAATTATTGTCATTGTTCCTTTATAGAAAGCCTCTTCCAAATTGATTTCAAGATTTTCTTACTGTTTTCAGTTTTAAGTAATTTGATGTGAGATGCATAGATGTAGATAGTTTGGTATTTATCATAACCGATGTCCTAGAAATTTCCCAGATCAGTCCTTTGATGCCTGTCACTAGCTTTAGAAAACAGTCAAAGTTTCTTTGGAAATTTTCTGTGCCACTCATTTCTTCTTGTTCTAGATGACTATTAAATTTATATTACACTTTTTGAAATTTTCATGCAGTTCTTTAATGATTTTCAAGACTACTCAGTTTTTAATAGCAACATGGTACAGTGAGGGATTGATGTGGATCTTCTAAGGTTTTGATGGTCTTTATAATTCTCACTACATGTTTTCTTGTTTTTGTTGCTGTGAACTGTGGAGTCAGAACTGATGCATAGCTGATCCTCCAGTGAGTTTTCAGAAGCAGTAAACTGAAGGGAGGACATTGTCCAACTTTCTCCTGCAGAGCAGGTGATGAATGGAATTCGCATGTCTTTGAGTTGATAGGACAGCCCCTTACCCCTAGGTCACCAGCTGACCATGCAAATATGAGGTAGTTGTGGCCCACCAAAGGGATTAGATAGCTTGCTAATAATATTCATAAGGCAAATGGTATAATGAAAATTAGGTGTGGAGAGTGCTAAAATGGGAATTGTTTAGTTTTGCCATTCTAGTAGATTTTAAAGGAGACATCACAAAGACAGAAAACTGGGATATCGCTACATTTAATAATTGTAATAATTAAAAAGAATAAGAATTAAAAAGTAAGGAATTTCCTTCATTATGGGAGCTTTCTTTTCACCTGAGATTCCTGTAGAGAAGTAGAGGGAGCATTGGGAATGATGGCTGGTGCCAAATTTGTAAAGAATTTAGAAAAAGGAGATCAGATGCGCTTGACATCATTTTTCACACATGAGCACATGATATTGGTGAAAGGTCTCAAGAAGTCATTGTTCACTCATAGAGTGAATGTAGGTACAACAGAAGGAAATGTAACTTTACCCTTTTCTCCATTTTTCATGATGTTGCTTGTTGGTCTTGTGAGTTGTTTGTTTTCTTAATGCTGTGTTAGTAAGGCCCTGCTGGTGCTTCCCTCATGATATCTGTAGGTTTGTTTGACCTTAGGCAAGCTCTTAGGGGCACAACACTGATCTGTCAGTTTCTTGTATTAAAGGAGTGATTCTGAGTATATGTGTTTGTTTATCAGCTGCCCTTATGCACACAAAGCATGTCTGTCAGTAGCTCTACTAAGAGTTCCAAGATTAGGATTGGCCATCCACTTCTGAGAAAAGAGGCCTTTGAAGCCTTATGAACAATAGCAGAACATTTTTAGGTATAACAGATTAGAAGACACTAAAAAATAAAAAAGAAGAATAGCTGCAAATATAATTAATAACTGAAAGATGGAATTGTGAAATATTAATTTAGGATAATAGAACATTGAAAAAAAATGAAATGGAATGCACAAAGACCAACATTCAAGGCATTAGCTAGCTGAGATGGACTGTCACTGACCGCTTTGAATCAGATAATCATATGATCTACTCTGCCAGGAATAAAAACCGAGGAAGAATATACAGTCTTAGTGGTAAAGATCATTTCAAGATCTTTCTGGAAGCTCTGTGCTGTGAGTAAAAGGATAGCTGTACACATACAAGCAAGACCTTGTAATAGAAGCTTTCACCTTGAGCTAACATCAACAAATGATAGCCCTCATTTCATCTACTCTTCTGAAACCAGCTTGAATTTCTAGCATTATACTGTATTGCAGCCACAAGTTTTAAGTTCTGTTTCACAGAACTTTATTTCAGTGTGCACTTATTTGACAATTTCTTCACTCTATTGAATCACCTCTCTCTGGAATGGATATTGACATAAATTAATTTATGACTAGGGGGAAAACATTTTGAATGTAGAACATTGGTAAAGTTGATGGGAGGTACTAATCTTACCTGAACCTTTTGTTTAAGATGCCATATAGTCTCCCACATACCTTAGGGGCAGAATATTACAGGTCAAACACTGAATAATAGCTCTCCAATGACTATTACTGATTTAGAAGCACATTTGAAAATCAGAACTCTCAAAGGAGTATAGACTTTCAAAATTTACTGTAGGGATTTTTATTTTGAAAAATACTTCCAGGCGTAGAACAGTGCCTTCATAAAGGCAGAGGAGAGGGAGAGAAAACAAATGGCACTTCGTTCTCATAGTCACGTAGGTGAGTATTCCTTGTCCCCGAGCTCATAAGGACACACATAGTTCATAATGATTGACATAATGATTGAAAGAGGAGAGAATGAAGAGATAGAGAGGAGAGAAAGAGCAAGATTTGGGGAAAGAAGACTAAGGGTAAAGCCTATTAACTGAATATGATCACATTTAGGGCTTTGCTCACAGCCATTGGATTTTATCCTGAATAATTTGATGTACATTTTAGAAAAAAAAAAACAGTTTGCCTGATAGATAAAGAATGATGGCTATCCATATATACATGGAATGGAATTTGAAGGCTTTTAAGGGAAAGAAGAAACTTTTGCCTTGATCTATGAGGAGTTGTGCTGCTAACTCAAAGATGTACTTCTCTGGCAGGTGCTCTGCAGAGAAAAACAGGCAGTCTTCTCCCATTATGATGAACAGCCTCAGAATTTCAACAGAGGGTCGCTATGAGTTGGAAACAACTCAAAGACAGTGAGTTTAACTTTTTAAAAAGAATATTTGTTTTAAAACTAAAAATTAGCCAAAGAGTTAGACATACTTATTACTTATGTTTTATAAGTAAAGAAAATGAAAAAAAAATCTAAATATTAATTTCCTTGTATAAGGTCACACTTAATATGCAGTACTTTTTATTTACTTTCTTTCTATTACTGGTGGCATAGCCCATAGGGAGGTGTTCTGCTAACTGGTTTGAATCTACCTATAGCTTCTAGGAGAAAGCTGAGGAATCTTCTGTATTATTTACATCCTTAGAAATCCTATCAAGCTGTTTGTCTGCAATGTGTGGTTTGGCTTTGTTTTTACTACTGAAAATTTGCCAAATGAGATTTTAATACAATTATTCTGACTGCAGAATGTACGCCTTGAAACACTAGAAAATACTATCTTGTTGATAAGAGAAAACACCAAAAGCCAAATGTAATTCCATTAGAATGGAAAGGATTGTATTGATACAGTTAGAATGGAATGAATAATATTTTTCTTCAAATGAGAAAGATAGAAGAGACAAGGTTATTCTCAGATGCCTAAAGTGCTTAATTCACAGAATGGGAAGATTTTTGTCTAGATAAACAGTAGCAGAAGTAATATTACATTTAGGATAAACATTCATTGGAAGCAGGATTAGTAATTAAATTAATGTTGAAAGTAATTAGATCAGAGTTGTTGTTGTTGTTATGTGCCATCGAGTTGTTTGCGACTCATAGCGACCCTATGCACAACAGCCCTAAACCCTGCTCTATCCTGCGCCAACCGCACTGCCTCTGACACACCCATCCCGAGTACCCCAGTCACAGAATCAATCCATCTCATAGAGGGTCTTCCCCTCCTGCGCTGTCCCTCCACACTCCCAAGCATGATGTCCCTCTCCAAGGACCCGTCCCTCCTGGCAATATGTCCAAAGTGTGTCAGACGAAGTCCTAGAACCCTTGCCTCCAAGGAGTAGCTTGGTTTAATCCTCTCCAAGATGAATCTGTTTGTTTTCCTGGCAGTCCATGGTACATTCAGTACTCTTCTCCAGCACCACAACTCAAAAGCATCCACTCTCCTTCTGTCCTCCCTAGTCATTGTCCAACTCTCTGATTGATGCAAGTGATTGCAAAGACCATAACCTGTATCAGGTGCACCTTAGTCTCCAGAGAGACACTGTTGCTCCTGAGTACTTTAGAGAGGTCCCTAACAGCAGACTTTCCCATCACGATACGCTTTTTGATTTCCTGACTGCTGGTGCCAAGAGTGTTGACTGTGGAGCTGAGCAAACTGAAGCTGTGAACAATCTCAATCTCTTCACCATCCACCCTGACACTGCCAATTGGTCCAGTGGTGAGAATCAGAGTAGGAAGTATTTTAATTGTGCTATTTTTTGTTCAAAATTATTATAATTACAAGAGATTTTTTATTATTTTTTATAACTGCGTATTAATTTGTAATTACCCAAATAAAATTTCATTATATAGATAGTATCTCCTGTTTGAACACAGATAGTATGTGGAAAATTGGAATAATTTTCATAAATATTTCAGGGAGTGGAAAATATCAAAACCCTCATATACACAAAGCATTATGATAAAGATCTCACGTTGTTCTTGTTACATACTTTCAAGTTGGAACTGACTCATAACTGACCCAACCGTGAGTTTTCAGAGGTAATAAATCACAGGGGAGGAGACTGCCCATCTTTTTTCCCACAGAGTAGCTTGTGGATTTGAACTGAGTACCTGTACATTGGCAGTGCAACTCTCACCAGGAAGCCACTAAAGATATAGATCTCAGAGTTCTTTTATTTCTCTAAGTAACTAGATATTTATAAAGAACTGAATTCTAGAATCAAATTTTGAAACTACTGATTTGTTAGTGTTAACGGTTTTTAAGTCAGCTCTGCCATATAGCGACATCAAGTACAACAAAATATAACTTTATCCAATCCTGTCCCATATTCAAGGTCATTGGGGTGTTCAAGTACATTTTTCCAGGCACCGTTTATTTTGAATGCTTTATTAGTAAATGGGTTAATCTACCAAAACTACATTAGAGAATAGTACTTCACAATTCACAAGGTTTTCACTACTAATAATCAGAAGTATTTTAGAGAGAGTTTTCTTAGTTTGTCTTGTTAAGATTCTCTGCTGGAACTTGTGAGCAATGGAAAACACTGTGGGTATTTGAAATATCATTCATACGTCACTCCAGCATCAGAATAACACATAAGTCACTTCTCTTAGAAAAACTGAAAAAGGGGAGTAGCAACTTGTAGCAGTCAAATATTAAGTATACTTATTTTAACTTTTACATAATTTTTTATTATTTTGGTGTGAATGTTGATAACTCTGCCTATTTCTTGAATATGTATCCCATATCTTATCTGTTGATCCGTATGGTTTATGATGATAGAGTGAGTAAAGTATTGAACTAATAAACCAAATGTCAGTGGTTAGAAACAACCAACTGAATGTGAGAGAAATAGAGGCAGTCTGCAGCCCTAAAGACTTACAACTTGTAAAACCCTAAGGGGAAGTTTTATTCTTCAACATGAATCAGAATTTACTGGAGCTTAATAGGTAGATTTGTTTGTTTAGGACCTAGAAAGAACTAAAAATTATTTAAAACATGAAGAAAATTCTGATTTATAATGGTAACTAATATGGCAAGATATATTCTGTGTTTTTTTTTCTTTTTTTTTCTCTTTCTTTTTCTTTTCCGGGGCGCAAAGAATGGCAAGATATATTCTAAGACTGTTTTAAAGAAAAGTAAAGAAGCTACTAACAAATTTATAAGTATATTGTAAATTTCATATCATTTCCTTCAAAGTGTCACATCTAGCAATTGCTCTTTGCACATAAGTTTTAATAGAATTATCTACAGAAGAGAATGTACATGACTTTATTTTCTCTTTATATTTTCTTTACATCTCCAACAGTGCAGGATTATATCTGATACCTTGAAGACTAGATGAGCACACATTGCTGACATCTGTGAATTTATGTACTATCCTATGGAATGCTCCTTACCAATGACACCAAATTTCACCCTTCATCCTTCCTACTTCTGGGAATCCCAGGAATGGAAATGCTACACATCTGGATTGGTTTTCCATTCTGTGCTGTATATGTGATTGCACTCCTAGGGAACTTCACCATTCTGTTTGTGATTCAGACAGAAAGCAGCCTGCACCAGCCTATGTTCTACTTTCTGGCCATGTTGGCCTCCATTGACTTGGGTCTCTCCACAGCTACCATCCCTAAAATGCTTGGTATCTTCTGGTTCAACCTCAGAGAGATATTATTTGATGCCTGCCTCACACAGATGTTTTTCATTCATAACTTCACACTTATGGAATCAGCAGTCCTCTTGGCCATGGCTTATGACCGCTATGTGGCCATCTGCAATCCCCTGCGATATAGCACCATCCTCACTAACAAGGTGGTTTCTGGGATTGGCCTTGGAGTCCTAGTCAGGTCATTTATTTTTGCTTTTCCGTTTATATTTTTAATTATACGATTGCCTTTCTGTGGGAATTATATTATCCCCCACACCTATTGTGAACACATGGGGCTTGCTCGCCTGTCTTGTTCCAGCATCAAGGTCAATATTATCTATGGTTTATGTGCTATTTGTAACCTAGTGTTTGATATAATAGCTATTGCTATTTCTTATGTCCAGATACTTCGTGCTGTTTTTCGTCTCCCTTCCCGTGAAGCCAGGATCAAGTCTCTCAGCACATGCGGTTCACATGTTTTTGTAATTCTTGCCTTCTACACTCCAGCCCTCTTCTCTTTCATGACACATCGCTTTGGCCGCAATGTCCCCCGGTATATCCACATACTTCTGGCGAATTTGTATGTCATAGTGCCACCGATGCTCAATCCTGTTATCTATGGCGTTAGAACCAAGCAGATCTATGACCGAGTAAAGAAAATATTAATACAGAAATGAGTAATGAATCAGGAGCAGCACCTAATATGAATTTTATTTAATAAGTGATTTTATGAAACATAAACCAATCAGTGCTTACAATTAAGAGATATATTTAAGGGAGCTCTGCTGGCCTAGTGGCAAGACACGCACTGCAATCCCAGAGGTACGCAGTTCAAATCTATCAGATGCTCTGCTGGAGGAGGAGGGGACAATCTCCTCCTGTACCAGTCAGGTCTGATTTGATGGTACACTTAAAAGCAATAAAAAAAAAGAAATATATTTAATATGTATATAAAACTGTTTTCTTCAGTAAGTAGCTCTGATGAAGTAGTCCAAAGATGTCTTTGATAGTTTAGTTCCACCAATGATAATAATGGAGAAAGATGGACAATCTCTTTCCATAAACTTTACAGCCTCAGTAATTTTGTGGAGAGTCAAATATGAGTCCATTGCAATAAGGTTAGTGAGTAACTATGTTAATACACTAAATTTCCATCTGTATTTGCAACTACTTTTCTCATTACTTTTTCTGGGTTATCAATGCAATTATCAAAACTTTTATGATTTTATTTTATCATTTTATTCATTGCAGCATATACATTGTTCATAGACTGATCATTTATTTAATAAAATTTTTCTTTTATACTGGTTTACTTAAAAACTCATATACATTGTTTTTCACACTGGATCTTTCCCATTACCTTAACACCCCCCTCCACCCATCCAATTGTGTGACCCTATGATTACCCACACGCCCACACACGTCCGCCCATCCTCACCCCTCTGCTCCCAACCTCCCTCCTTAGATCCTCACACATGGTTTACTGGTGAACTTCTTCTACTATAATAGAGTGAACCTTCTTAAACTTCTTTATTCTCCCAATAATATTATGATTACTAATAAATGATTGTTTTAAGGTTGGAATACAGTTGTAGTAATATAATGGTGATTATGCAGTTTTTCGGACTTAGTAAAATTTAAAAAATATAAAACTAGTCTGCAGTCTTAACTTTTAAATGTTCATCTTTAGTTATTTTCATATGATTAATTTTATCTCTCCTTACAATCAACTCTTAATTTGCATTAAAAGCAGTATGATTCATTTTTTAAAAAAGAATGCTTTTAAAAAGACTAATCATGTACATTTAAGATATTTCTGTTTTTCTGGTTACTGTATTTTCATTTATTTGTGTTTACAGTGTGTTACTCCCACTTGACCTGTAAAAAATTGTTCAATAATGATCTTTCCACTTTGTGATTATTCATCTTTTATTACCTCTCTCTCTTTCTCATTGCTGTCAAGTCTGAATCAACTTATAGCTAAAATAATCCTCCAGCAGGTTTCTGAGGCCAAAATTTACTCAGGAGGAGACTGCCATTTTCTATCTCAGAGTCACTGATGGATTTAGAACCACTAGAGAATCTATGAGTGAGCCGCTCACCTTTTTAGGGACTCTTCCACAAGAGCTTCCCTTTGTTATTATCTACCCCCTTCGTTTTATTTTATCCATTTTTTTTTTTGCTATTGTGGTAGAGATTTCCGCATAGCATCTTGATGTCTGATATAACTTAGCTACTATTGCCTCTGTTGGGTGATTAAAGGATTTTAGATTTATTTTAGCCCATTTATTTCTTTCTGACATATAATAACAATCTCACTCATTAGTATGGAGTCAGTACCAACTCAAAGCTGTCACACTAGCAGGTTTTCAGAGGCTGTAAATCATGTAGGAGTAGATTGTCCATTTTTCTGCCACAGATCAGCTGATAAGTTCTAACCACTTGCCTTTGTGTTGGCATTGAAACGCCTTACCCACTAGGTCACCAGACTGGTACATTTTACATCTTAGAAAGTTTAATCTTAAATTATGTTATGATAATTGTTTTATACAGGTACTATTAATTTTAATGTTTGTTCATATTTACTATCTCATTGTTAATTTTTACTATCTGAATCTCAGCACTCCTCTCTATAACTTTTATTTGTGCCTGAAATAAAGTTCGATTTTAATGTTTGTACATATTTACTATCTCATTGTTAATTTTTACTATCTGAATCTCAGCACTCCTCTCTATAACTTTTATTTGTGCCTGAAATAAAGTTCGATACTTTTAGTATTCTTTTTCTGTAGATAAATTTTTTGCAAGATAGATTTTATTTTTTGCCTAAAAAATGGCATCATTTCATCATTATTTTAAAGTTGAGTTATTGTATTCTAAATTAGTTTGATTTTTAAATTTGCTTACCTTCTTTTAGCTCTTTGGAAATACAATTTGTTGTATTCTGGTTTCTACTTTTTGCTTCATATGCCAACTGTTGTAGTGTCAAAGGTAATAACACCTTTCCATTTTGTTTTTATTCATAGTATCTTCTTTGACATGGACTTACTTTTTTCTTTTCAAGTGTTTATTGATTATTGCCTTCCAGCATAGAATGTTTATCTTCTCCACTACCTTTGATTGATTTCTTCTGAGTTATAGGATTTTCACTGACTATTTTCACCAAAAGTAGTTCACCAAGTCTTTGTTTCCTAATCTGTCCTAACCTGACATTAAGGAAAGCATGACCATCATAAATTACTCTGAAGATACTTAAAACACTAGTGAAAAGCTGCCACCCTTATAATTGCTGTTTTTGCCATTAAGTTGGAATTGATCCATAGCTGACCCTTCAGGTTTTCAGAGACAATATATTGTCCATCTATCTCCCATGTATCATCTGGTGGATTCAAATCACGTGTCTTTGGAGCTTCAGCACAACTTCTTCTTACTAGGCCACTGGAGATCCTTGTTATTATTGTTTTCATATGTCATTGAGTTGATTGTGACTCATAATGACACTATTCACAACAGCTCAGGATCCTTCTTGATCTTGAGCCAACTTCATTGCCTCTGATACATCTTACTCCCATTACCCAGTCGCTGAATCAATATCCATTTCATCTAGGGTCTTCCTCTCCTGTGCTGTCCCTCCACCCTTCCAACCATGATTTACCTTTCTAAGGACTGGTCTCTCCTGGCAACATGCCCAAGCTTCAAAATTCTTGCCTCCAAAGACTAACCTGGTTTCACCCTCTCCAGGATGAATCTGTTTGTTCTCCTAGAAGGCTATGGACTATTCTACACTCTTCTCTAGAACTACAACTCAAAAGACATTGATTCTTCTTTAGTCATTGTCCAGCTCTCTGAGCATAGTGAAGACCATGGCCTGGGTCAGATGCACCTTAGTTTCCAGACTGACATCACTGCTTTCAGTACTCTAGAGAGGTCCTTGACAGCACACTTTCTCAATGCAATTCATCTTTTGATTTCCTACCTTCTGATATCAAGAGAGTTGATTGTAGAGCCAACAATCTCAATCTTTTCACCATCTATCATGATGCTGCCAATTGGCCCAATGGTGAGAATCTTTGTTTTCTTGAGGTTGAGCTTCAATCCACATTGAAGGCTGAGGCTGCAGTCCTTGACCTTCTACAGCAAATACCTCAGGTCCTTCTCAGTTTCAGTAAGAAAGTTGTGTCAAGTGCACAACACAGATTAATGATGAGTATCCCTCAGATGCTGATGCCATAGTCCTCTTCATAGAGTCCAGCTTCATGAATTATTTATTCAGCATTCAAACTGCATAACCTCCAGAATAGGTTTGACGAACTGAATATTAATGAATGAAGGCCAGGTGAGTTACAGAATTACATTAAATATATCATCCATGAAGACAGCAAATGGTCATTACAAAGATAGGGGACAGGGTAGAAAAAAAAGACTGAAATGGGTGTCTGAAGAGAATCTGAAAATGGCACTAAAATGTTGAAAATAAAAAGAAAGGAAAGAATTGAAAAGTAAAAGTGATGAACAGAAGATTTCAAAGAGCAAATGAGAAGACAAAGTAAATGAATGAATGTGCAAAGCACTGACACTGCCAGACAAAAAGGACAATTTTTCATTTCCCAAGGTGAGAGAACTGAAGAACAAATTAAAGCCTTGAGTGATAATATTGAAGGATTCTATGGGCCAAATCCTGAATGATCCAGGAAGCATCAAAAGAAAGAAGAAGGAATACACTAAATCACTGTAACAAAAGAAAAAAAAAACACAAAAGCAAAACAAAACAAAAAACCTAACAATTTAAAAAAAAATTTGCAGGCACAGAACGATTTCAGAAAATAGTATATGATCAAGAACCAGTGTTCATAAAAGAAATTCAAGCTTCGTTGATGTCATTATTTTTGAGGCTCTAGTGTTCTTCTAGTTGAAGCTTTTTAGCACAAAATAATTCCTCACAAATCTATGGAATGCCAATTGACACATTTCAAAAAACAGATGCAGCCCTGGATGTGCTCACCAAACTACGCCAGAAAATTTGGAGGATAGCTACCTGACTAATCAATTGGAATATATACATATTATTTCCCCTTCATACAAAAATAGGTGATTGAGCAGAATGTGGAAATTAAAAACAATATCATTAATATCACATGCGAGTAAAATTTTGCTGAAGATTATTTTTAAATGGCTAGAACAGTACATCAACAGAGAACTACCTGAAATTCAGGTTGGATTTCAAGAAGCCTTAGGATGAGGGTTATCACTGTTGATGTCGGATGGTTCTCATCTGAAAGCAAAGAATAGCAGAAAGATATCTATTGGTGTTGATTTGACTATGCTTTGACACTGTGGATCATAATTTATTACGACTAAAATTGAGAAGAATGGGAATCCCAGAGCACTTAATTGTGCTCATGCAAAACTTACATGTAGATCAAGAAGCTATTGTGCAAACAGATCAAAGAAACATTGCTTTAAAGTCAAGAAAGATGCCTGTCAGGGCTATTTATCCTTCCTTCATACCTATTCATTCTATATGTAAAATATATGTAAATTCAGGAAGATAGAGTTTTTGGAGAATAATATTTCATAAGTATTGAAAGAATACTCATGAAAAACCTGTGTTATACAGATGGCACAACCTTACTTGATGCAAATGTGGACAACTTGAAAACTCTTACTCGAGGATCGTCGACTACAGCCTTTAATATAGGATGTATCTTAACAACAAGAAAACAAAAATCCTCACCTCTGGGCCAATAGACAGCATCATTGTAAATGGAAGAGATGGAATTGATAACACAATCAACATCTTTGGCACCAGCAATCACGAAATAGAATTCTTACATTAGGAAATCTGCTTCAGGCACTTTTCTAAAGCGCTTAAGAGCTATGATGGCAGATTCAAGACTAAGGGGCACCTGATATATATCATAATCTTTTCAATTACCTGCTGTATGCCTGACAATTGGACAATAAATAATGATGACAAGAAGAAGAAATCCCTTTGAGGTAGGGTTGAAGAAGAATGCTGAATATCCCATAGAATTCCAGAAGAACGGTGTTTCTTGGATGAAAGGATAGAGAAACTTTTTCTCACATACTTTGGGTGTGTTAGGATGGGCCAGTCCTTGAAATAGGATATAATGCTTAGACAGGTAGAGGGTCAGCAAAATAGGGGAAGACCTTCACCTAAATGGACTGACACAGTAACTGTAATGGTGGGCTCAAGTATGTTAGAGATAGAATGGTACAGGAGGGGGTAGGGTTCAGATTCATTGAAAAGAAGTGTTAGGAACTTGAGGGCACTTAGCAACAAGGACATATTTAAACTCATTTGACTGTGTGAATCACTTTTAAAATTCAAAAATTATGGAAAATATTGTAGATGAGTTTTCTAGAACACCTAATTATGCTCACAGATAACCTGTACTTATAGACTAAGATTGCATTGAATTATTTTCTGCTTCATTGTTACCTTAAATATTCTTTGCTAACATTATTTTTATCATTATTTTCTTTGTATTGCAGCCCAAAATGGTTGTTTTTATATAACTAGTTTATCTGTTTCCTTGGCTTTGCAAACTATACATCAGCATCATTTTCATTTATTTTAATGACTAGATGGGTATTTAATTATTTTGCAACTTTCTAAAATATGAACACTAGAATCTAGAATGACATTTCTATTTTAAAAGGAAGCTTCCATACATGTATTATGATAGGACTTAAGATTTTTAAAATTCTAGAATAATCAGAAATGTATCTTCCCATAAAAACAGCTAATACTGTGATTTCAAAACTGCAAATATTTGAGTAGGTAAACTTCAGAATAATGGATCAAAGGACATTGAATATCATTTACATAAAAATAAAACTGTAGATTCTTTCAAGTACGATAATGAAGAAAGAATTTAATGCTAGAGTAAGTATTGTTGTTTTTGTTAGGTGCTGTTGAGTCAAGTACAACTTACAATAACTCTATGAAAAACAGATCTGAATGCTGTCCTGACTTTGCCAACCTCATCATTTCTGACATACTTTAGCCCATTGCAGGAGTCACTGTGTCATTTCATCTGGTGGAGGACCTTCCTCTCTTTCGCTAATCCTCTACCTTTCCAAGCATGAAATCTCTCTCCAAGGAATAGCCCCTCCCAGCAACAACATCAAAGTATCTGGGACAAACCATTGTCATCTTTCCCTCCAAAGAGAAAATCTTTTGGAAGTCCACGAAATATTCAGTACTCTTCTCCAAAAACTCAACTCAGAAGAATGCATTCTTCTGCTGTTATCCTTGTTTATTGTCCAGTTCTAAGATGCACAGGAAAGTATTGAAAAGACCATGGCCTGAATCAGTGCCCCTTAGTTTTCAAACTGACATTGTTGCTCTTCTGTAATTTGGTAAAATCCCTAATATACTGCAGACTTTCCTACTGCAATACCTCTCCTGTAGATTCTAATAGCCGTTTCAGTTCCTTCTTAGCTTTCTTATAGTTCTCAATGACTGTATTTAGCCCTTGAGAATCAGTATCTCCAAGCAAAAGAACCCAAGTTTGTACTAAAATTACTGATGTGAGTCTTGCTTAGTGTTCGTGAGAGAGGCTAATTCAGCTTGTATCTATTGTGTCAGATCCTATGCATTTTTCAGTATACAGTGAGAAGAGATTATCATAAGTCAGCTATCGACTGATGGTTTCTGCCTCTGATTCAGGACCAGATTAGAAACTAGAATCCTCTGATACTGTGTGCTTTCCAAAACCAACTCTAGGGAATTTTCTCTTGAAAACTCTTCCCAATAAGGAGCAATGCCCTCATAAATACCAAGGAAGAGGAGACAGAAGAGAGATAGGACTCCACCTTTTTGTTTAATCAGGTGAGTCTTCCTTGTTTCCCAGTTTGCTGACTGGGGCACATTTAAATCACCATGAGAAGAAGGGAAAGAGGAAGGAATGAAGAGAAGAGAAGATGCAGATAAAAAGGACAAGCATTAGGGAAAAAAGACTAAAAAAAAACCAAACCTTAAGGAATAAATAGAAATACAATTAGAAAAGACCCTAATATAAGTAAAAGTGTTTGGATTTCAGCCTGAATGAATTGATTGTGTATTTTAGAAAAATCATTCTGCCATATATTAGAAGAATGGTGAGTAACAATACTTGGGAATACAAGTGAAGTTCATTGAAGAGGTGCTCTGTTTTTAAAACTAACAACTCTAAGATTGTATCTTTATATATAGTATATTTATTATATTTTACAGATAAGGATATCTAAGAAAACAGATATTAATTTAATTGTTTAAGATCACACAGACATATTTATTACATATTTACACATATACAGTATGTATTTACTTTCTTTTGACCACTGAGCAAATAGAGAAAATGGATTTAATTAGAATTATTTTGACTAAAGAATTTTTGCTCTGACACACTAGGAAATACTGTCCTGTAATCAACCATAGAACAGAAAATAGTTTAAAACAATTCCTTTAGGTTGATGAGAGATGTACTGATTTTATTGATATATTCAGAGGTGGAATGAATGTTTTTATTTGATTGAAGGAATAAAAAGGAAAAAGATGCTCAGATGTCTGAATTATACAACTCAATAAACCTAAATATTTATTCTGATAGACAACAGCAAGACTAAGCCTAAATTTTTAATTGAAACATGATGAAGAGTTCAATAATTAAATTTTGTGTTTAAGCATTGTGCTATTTTTGTGAGAAGTTATAAAATCACAAGTGTTTCTGTGTTACAAGAAATGTTACTTCTTATGATTATATCTTAATTTTATTGCTTTCGATGAAATGTCATGAGATATATATACAATTCCTTGTTGAATAGAAACAATATCTGTAAAATTTCCATCATTCCTATAAATACTCCATAAATACCAACTCTTCAAATGACCAATGTATTTCATTAAAGAGTTCAGAGCTCCTTTATTTTCCTAAAAAGCTATGTGGATATTTAGGGAACTCTGAATTCTAGCATTACACATTGAGATTATTGATTTGTTGCTGTTGGTTGAGTTCAATAAGCCTGACTTATGGCAATACCAGTGCAATGAAACGTTGTTATTGTTGTTGTTGTTGTTTTGTGTGCCATCGACCCTATTTGCAACAGCTCTGAACCCTGCCCTATCCTGAACCAGTCTATTTCTGACACACCAATCCCTATTGCCCCGGTCATTGTATAACAATATGGAACGCTTCACAAATTTGCATGTCATCCTTGCTAAGGGCCCATGTTCAAGTCCACTGTTTAAACCATTATGTATTTGAACATCTAAGCTAGTGAGTTCAACTTTTAGAAAATTACTAGAAAATATGCTTTTAGAATATATTAGCATGTCTTTTTTTTCCTAGTCAGGAAACTACTGAAACCTGAGTACCATGAGTTAATTGTTGATATTTAAATTATTAGTAGCACAACTTTCACGTCATGTTGTGCACCATAGAGTCGGAACTGACCCGTAGTTGACACTCCAGCAGGTTTTCAGAGGCAGTTAATCTCATGCGAAGAGATTACCCATCCTACTCCCATTGAGCAGCTGGTGAATTGGAACCACGTGTCTTCAGGATTGCAGTGCAATTTCCTGTAACTAGGCCACTAGAGCTTCATATCATATATCATATCATATCATATCATATCTCATCACACATAGTAGCAGAATCATACCAGAGGCATGTTGAGCATGTAGCAGTACACATGTCACCACAGTACAAAAAAAATAATAGAGAGATGGGTGGTGGTCTTTTTTTAATGATTAAATATTTAAAAAATTAGTTATAATTATGTTTTAGACATTATTTTAATATGTTGATATACATTTTAACTGTATACAGTTATTAACTATTTATTGTACATTTTGTTGAGTTGCCTGTGACTTATAGCCACACTATGTAAAATAGCGTGGCGCCGGGCTCACTGACTCCACCACACCTAATCCCATTATTCCAGTTACACTATCAATCAATCTCATGCAGGATCTTCCTCTCCTATGCCTCCTCCACCCTTCCAAGCCTGATATCCTTCTTTAAGTACTGGTCCCTTCTGGCCACATGCCCAAAGTGTGTGAGACTGAGCTTCAAAATCCTTGCCTCCAAGGCTAATCTTGACTTTATCCTTTCCAAGACAGACCTATTTGTTCTCCTAGCAGTCCATGGTTTGTTCAATACTCTTCTCTAGCACTACAACTCAAAGGCCATTGATTCTTCTTTTGTCATCTTTAGTCATTGTCCAGCTTTCTGATCCATAGCAAGTAATTGCAAAGACTGCACATACTGCATACTAATTCTTGTGTATTCTTATTAATCAGAACTAACAGTCACATGTATACTTAGAAAGAGCACTGGTAGCACAGTAAATTACATAAAGGGTTTCTAAGTGAAAGGTAGAGTCAACCAGTAGCTTCACAAGAAAGAGATGCAAAGTATTCTCCCATTAAGCTTTACCACGTCAAAAACCCAATAGAAGGTTGCCATGTGTCAGAAGCAATTATATGGCGGCGGATTGTATTTGGTTTTGTGTATATAAGGACTAGAAGATCTCTATGTTAAAAATTTAAAGAGGATTTTTTTTAGTGATGATAAATAGCAAAGGGTAGAAAAAGTAGTAACTAAGGAAATGAGTGTTTAGAAAAAAATGTCTTCCTATAATCACAAGAAGAAATGTGTTAAGTAACAAAAAGAGGATGGCAACATATTTGAAAACAGTAGAGTCTTATCTTGAGATGCTACTTCTAACTAGAGTTCAGTTCATAATAAATTTAAGTTGATAGAATTGTTTGCAAAAGAGGATGTATAAAATATTATGATGTTCTTATGATATCTCTTCATATTTCTATTTCTGCAGTCTATCTGATTCCCTGCAGACTGAGTGAGCACATTATTCTAAAAATTGCATACGTATGTATTGCCATATAGAATGTTCTCCACCAATGACACAGAATTCCACCCCACATCTTTCCAACTGCTGGGGATCCCAGGAATGGAAATGCTACACATCTGGATTGGCTTTCTATTCTGTGCTGTATATGTGATTGCACTCCTAGGGAACTTCACCATTCTGTTTGTGATTCAGACAGAAAGCAGCCTGCACCAGCCTATGTTCTACTTTCTGGCCATGTTGGCCTCCATTGACTTGGGTCTCTCCACAGCTACCATCCCTAAAATGCTTGGTATCTTCTGGTTCAACCTCAGAGAGATATTATTTGATTCCTGCCTCACACAGATGTTTTTCATTCACAACTTCACACTTATGGAATCAGCAGTCCTCTTGGCAATGGCTTATGACCGCTATGTGGCCATCTGCAATCCCCTGCGATATAGCACCATTCTCACTAACAAGGTGGTTTCTGGGATTGGCCTTGGAGTCCTAGTCAGGTCATTTATTTTTGTGTTTCCATTTCTATTTCTTATTATACGATTGCCTTTTTGTAAGAATCATGTTATCCCTCACACCTACTGTGAATATATGAGTATTGTTCATTTATCTTGTTCCAATATCAAAGTCAATGTTATTTATGGTTTATGTGCCATTTTTAATCTAGTCTTTGACATTGTAGCCATTGGTATTTCTTATGTCCAGATACTCAGTGCTGTTTTCCGTCTCCCTTCCCGTGAAGCTAAGCTCAAGGCTCTCAGTACATGCGGCTCACATGTATTTGTAATTCTTGCCTTCTATACACCAGCTCTCTTATCTTTCATGCTATATTGCTTGGGTCGCCAAGTCCCACGCTATATTCACATACTTTTAGCCAATTTTTATGTTGTTGTGCCGCCCATGCTTAACCCTTTTATATACGGAGTTAGAGTCAAAAAGATCTATTGCCGTGTGAGGAAAATATTATTGCAGAAATAAGAAAAAAGTGAAGTGGAGCACCTAATATAGAAACAATTCAGTAGGTAGTTTTAGGAAGCTTCAGGAAAGAAATGCTTTCCTAGAAGATATATATTTTTTTACTGAAGAAAAATTTATGATTGGTCTGTAATTTTTTTCCAGTGAATCAAATTTCTAAATGTTTTTGCAGCCACTTTTCTTATTATTTCTACTGGTTCTCCTTTCATAGTCTCAATTATATTTTTTTGCCATTTTATTCTTTGCAATGCACTTTTATAGCCGCCTGGCAGAGTTGGAGAAGTTGACACTAACCCAATAGTATGTTACATTATGTAAGAGAAGGATATTATTCAGCTAATATGATACATAAGTTATTAATATCAAATAAATCCTAGCTCATTTGTTAAATAATGCCCAATAGCTTACACAATGACATTTCAGCCTAATTTCTAGCTTGAGGTTGCAAATAAATTTCCTAAAGATTTTAAGGGACAAATCTGAAAAATCATAGTTTTATATTGAATCCTCTGCAATGCTTTTTTGTGTTTTGGAATGAACTAATTTTAATGTGCACATTGTAGCTGGGATAACTGTTATACCTTTAAGATTTTTCCTCTTTCAACATCATTTAAGTAATCTTTTAGTGCCTATTTTCTTGAAATGTAAGGCAGTTATAATACAATTATGATTTTACAACTTTGTGATGTTATTGAGAATTACAGATTCATTAATGATATTGACTTATAAACATCTAATTTTTTATTTTACATTTTTAATTAATTTTGTCTCCTCCTACAATAAGTATTATATTTCTATTTAGAACAATTTAATGATTTTAGTCTTTTAAATAGGCTATTTCAGATAATATACTCTATGGGTGTTTGTGGTGCTAACTTTTGGTCTTCTGTTTTATGAATAAGGTTATATTTACATTTATTTATTTTCTGTTATTCACTGTTACCTGTGCACCATTATAGTAAAAATTATTTTCTGCTCTGACATTTTTCTTATTGGTGCTGCTAGATTTGATTTGCTTTGATTTGATATATAATTCAATATTTGTCATAACAATAACATAATTTGTCAAAGTCTAATATCAATTAGAGTTCTGGTAGCCTAGTGATAAGAGGGTCTGATGCCAGCCCAAAAGTATGTGGTTTGAATCCACAAACTACTCGATGGAAGAAAGATAACCAATCTCCTCTCATGTAATTTACTGCCTCTGAAAACCTGTTAGAAGGTCAACTGTAGGTCAGTTCTAACTCAATAGTACATAACAACAACCACCACCAATTTCTGATAATTAAATGATCTAAGAACAATTTTAATCCATTTGTCTGCTTTCTAAAATTTTATAGTGATTTGTATTTTACTTCTTACTTATGTAATGGTTACTGTTGTATACACTCAATATTCAATTATATGTCACACAAAATTACTACCTCATTGTTACTCATTCTTTCCTGGATCTCTAAATTTCCAAGTTCAACACTTTTACTAATGCTTGACAAATAAACTTTGGTAGAAAGAAACCTGACTTTTTCATGATTTTATACCACATCATATACCCTTGTTTTATCTTGTTCCAACAACAGCTTCTTGGTCTACGTACAAGCTCTTATCACTGAATGAGTATTCTTTATATTTTAATTGTAATTTGTTATGATGAACACAGTCAAATGTCTTTTCTCAGTAAAATACAGATCAATACCTTTCTTCTATTCTCTGCTTTCAGCCAAGGTCCATCTGATATCAGCTGTGATACTCCTTGTTATACATCTTCTTCAGAATCTGGCTTGAGATTCTTACAGTTTCTGTCAATGTACTGTTGCAACTGTTTTTAATGCTCTTCAGGGAGGAAAAAATAACTTACTTGTAATATCAACTGTTCATTGATCTTTGTTGTTAGGTGCCATCAAGTTGAATACTACTCATAATAACCCTAAGAACAGCCGACCTGAACTCTACCCTATCCTGTGCCATCCTCATCATCTCTGACACACTAGACCCCACTGCGAAAGTCACACTGTCAATCCATCTTGCTGAGAACTTCTCCTTTGCAGACAGCTACACCTTTCCAAGCATGATTTTTTTTTTCCACCCAAGGCATCAATAGTAAATATGACTAGTAATTTAAAATATACATCAATCTCTGGAAACTAAGATGAGGCAGGTGATGTTCCTTGGAAAGGGACATCATGCTTGCAAAGACATAGGGTCAGTGAAAGAGAGGAAGATCCCCAGTGAGACAAATTGATCTACTGATGCACAAAACTGTAAGATCATTCTCAAGTGTTCTTAGT
The DNA here is from genome assembly GCF_000299155.1 of Elephantulus edwardii. Classification (NCBI taxonomy): domain Eukaryota; kingdom Metazoa; phylum Chordata; class Mammalia; order Macroscelidea; family Macroscelididae; genus Elephantulus; species Elephantulus edwardii. The sequence continues at coordinate 11,514,121 of NW_006399794.1, forward strand.
TTCCTACTTACACCATTGGTGTCTGTTTTCTGTGCACGTTGAGTTGAAGTTCCCTTCTAACTTCATTTTCTCACTCACCTGAAGATCTTACTATCACTACCTTGTAGTTGTAACAAATGACAGGAACTACATATATATATATATTTAAATCTAGTGATCACTGAATGACTTATTATCCAAGAAATTCCTATGGAAGAATTCACTTTTGGTCGGTTGTCTGTTTTGCAGAGTCATGGTTCGAATTGATGCTATTTGGAAAATTCTATCAATTCCAATCTTTCTTCTTACTACCAGGCAGAGATTCTGGTTAAGATTCCCTTTGATTCATTGACCAATATAAAAACTATCTTCAGTGGCCAGGTCCGCTCTGGGCTGCGGTCCCCCAGGCTGCCGCCCACTCTGGGCTGCAGCAATGGATCTCAGCGCTGATTATCTCCGGGAGAAGCTGCAGCAGGACCTGGAAGCGGAGCACGTGGAGGTGGAGGACACAACTCTGAACCGTTGCGCGTCCAGCTTCCGAGTCCTGATGGTGTCCCCCAAGTTCGAGGGGAAGCCGATGCTCCAGAGACACCGGCTGGTGAACTCATGACTAGCAGAAGAGCTCCCGCACATCCATGCCTTTGAACAGAAGACTCTGACCCCGGAGCAGTGGAACCGTGAGCGGCAGGAATGAGGGACTCACAGCTGGACAACCACTGAACCGTGAATCAGGAAAACAATCAAACAAAAAAACCTATCCTCAGCAAAAATGGGACCTAGAGAGTTCTGTCTGATATTCTTTTCTAATTCTTTACTCCTGTCCATCTCTACCCAATGACAAAACAATAATCTCCTTGCAGTCACTGCATGTCAGTTTTAAAACAGCAGCAAGATGAATTCGTCCAGTATGCAACAATGGGCTTAAGCACTGCAGCAGCTGTGAGGATGACACAGCATAGGGCAGTATGTTGTTCTGTTGTACACAATGTCACTATGAGTTAGAGCTGGCTCTGATATAAATAACAGCTATGGATGAATAAAATTGTACAGTTAGAATTATTTTTTAAATAACAGCTTTATTAACAATTCATATACAATTAAATCTATCCTCCTATTGTGTATAATGCAGATGTTTAATATTCACATCGTTGTGCAGCCATAACCACATATTTCCAGAACACACTCATCAATCAAAAAGAAGAAAGATCTTTTGACCATCACTGACAATTCCCCATCTCTGCAGATTATAGTAGCCAGTAGTCTATGTCCACTTCTACGGATTTGTGTATGGGGACTAATTAATATAAATAAAATAGAGTATGCATCTGAATTATATATTTTGCTTTGAGGTCCACTTGTATTATGGCATGTATACCTTTACAATCTAATGCAGAAAAGATTATCTGGGAGACCAAGCTCTATGAGGAGGAATGTGGCATCTAGATTGAAGGAAGACTCATCAACAATCTGTGTTATGCAGATGACACAACCCTGCTTGCTGAAACTGAGGAGGACCTGAAGCACTTGCTTCAGAAGGTCAAGGACTACAGTCTTCAATATAGATTCAAGCTCAGCATAAAAAAGATTCTCACCACTGAGCCAATTGGCAGCATAATGATAGGTGGAGAAGAAATTGCTAACACCTTTAGTTTGTTTGGCTCCACAATCAAAACTCTTAGCATTAGCAGCCAGGAAATGAAAAGATGAATTGCACTTGGAAATCTGCTGTCAGAGACCTCTCCAAAGCACTGAAGAGCAACAATAATGTCAGTCTGAAAACTAAGATGTGCCTGATCCCGGCCATAGTCTTCGAAATTACTTGTCTGGCATCATAAAGCTGGACCATGAATAAAAATGATAGAAGGAGAACTGATGCCTATGAGCTGTGGTGTTGAAGAAGACTACTTAATATACCATGGACTTCTAGAAGAACAAACAGATTCATCTTAGAGAGGGTGAGACCAGGCTGCTCCTTGGAGGCAATGATTCTAAAGTTTTGTCTAACATACTTTGGATATGTTGTAAAAAGGGACCAGTCTTTGGAGAGGGAAGTCATGCTTGGGAGGGTGGAGGAACAGCACAAGAGAGGAAAACGCTCGATGAGACGAATGGATTCAGTGACTGAGATAATGGGGCTAGGTGTGTCGAGACAGTAAGATTGGCACAGGATAGAGCATGATTTAGGGCTGTTGTACATAGGGTCACTCTGAGTCTCAGGCGACTCGATAGCTCATAACAACAACTACATGTATCAATAATACCTTCCTTTTATAACCAAATAGTATTTTATTGTATAGTTAAAATACTTTTATATATTTATCTACTTATCAGTTGTCTTTTCACATTGGAACTGTTATTAAAAATGCTGCTTTAAATATTTGTATAATTTGTATGTGTACATAAGTTTAAATTATCTTCACATACAAAAAAAATACACACACGTACACAAAGGGAGCTCTGGTGGCCTAGTAGAAAAGAAAGATGCACTGTCAACTCAGAGGCACACAGTTTGAGTCCATCAGCTGTTCTGCAAAGAAGGCTGGACAGTCTCCTCTGATGTGATTTATTTCCTCTAAACACCATCTGCAGAGCCAGCTATGGGTTGATTATGACTCAGCAGTATCTGACAACTGTGTGTGTGTATATATATGTGTGTGTGTGTGTGTATACACACACACACTTAATACACATACACACAATACACACACACACACACACACACACACATATATAAATATTCAATTAGATGAGCATCTAGATTTAACACTGAGTAACTTCCAAAAGCTATGCAACCACACCAACAATGAATCAATAAGGGTTCCAGTTAACCGCATTGTAGCCATAACTTGCAATTGTCTGTCTTTTCAATTTTAGTCATCTTTCCCCACTTTTGGCAAATCTATTCCAACTCAAAGTAACCCTACAGCAGAGCATACCACTATTCCATACTATCTCCAAGGGTATAAATCTTTATGGGGAAAACAGAATTATTTCTCATTCATAATAGCTCATAGGTTCAAACACCAATTTTCCAGTCAGCAAGTGTTTTAATTGCTGTACTGACAGAGTCCTTTTTAACCATCCTAGTAAGCATGAAGTACATATTATTACGGTTTCGCGTCATAATTCTCAGAGCAAGGGAACTCTGCATGGTTCAAAATCAGGAAAGGTGTATGCCAAGAGAAGTGTATCTTCATATCATTTCAATCTATATGTGGAACAGATCATCTGGAAGGCTGGACTCTATGAGGAAGAATGTGATATCAGAATTGGAGGAAGACTCATCATATGTTATGTAGATGACATAACCTTGCTTGCAGACCTAAGGCATTTGCTGCAGAAGGTCAAAAGTAGTCTTAAATGTGGATTGAAGCTAAACATCAAGAAAACATTCCCACCACTGGGACAAGTGGCAGCATCATGATAGATGATAAAGAGACTGTGATTGTTAACAGCTATCATTTGCTTGGTTCCATAATCAACACTCTTGGTACCAGCATCCAGGATAAAAAGATTAATTGCGTTGGGAAAGTCTTTTGTCGGGGACCTCAGCAGAGTACTGAAGAGCAACAAAGTCAGTCTTGAGACTAAGGTGTGCCTGATACAGGCCATGGTTTTCACAATTACTTGATGTGCATCAGAGAGCTGGACAATTACTGAAGATGACAGAAGAATTGACGACTTTGAGTTCTGTGGCTGGAGAGAGTATTGCATATACCATGAACTGCTAAGAGAACTAGTAGGTTCATCCTGGAGAGGGTGAAACCAGGCTGTTCCTTGGAGGCAAGGATTTTGAAGCTTCACCTGACATATTTTGGGCATGTTGCAAAGAGGTTCCAGTCCTTGGAGAGGGACACCATGCTTGGGAGTGTGGAGGGTGAGAGCAGGAGAGGAAGATTCTGAATGAGATGAATTGACTCAGTGACTGGGGTAATTGGGGTAGGTGTGTCAGAGACGATGAGTTTGGCTCAAGATAGAGCAGGATTCAAACCATGTGCACATGCAGTTCCGTGACATATAACAATAACAACAACAAACATATATGAATATGAAGACTAGTATATAAAGTGCCAGAAAAAAAAATAATAAACCTGTCTAGCAAGAAATAAAGCCAGAAAATTCCTTAAAGTGGTCACTAAGACTCCATCTTATTTAAGTACATTGTCAAGAAAGAAGCTTCAACTATGGTTAAGCTAATAGAAAAATAAGAATAATCCTTTATGATAGCTATAAAATGAAATATGGTTAATAACTGCAAAAATCATAGAACTGGGTAATGTTTATTCTGTTACCTGTTAAGTAACCATTAGTGTAGATTTTATGGCAACTAACAACAGTAATTATAAATCTTACCAGTGTTATATAACAACGCACAATATATTTTTTTCCACATACCAATAAAAAATGGTCTAATAAAAGTATTGTGATCAGATATAAAACTATAACTTTAATTTTTGATTTTCAAAAAACATATCTGTACCCATGATAAAAAGTATAGAGACAGGGTTGAGGCAATGTAAGATGTCTATGTCAGATTTAATGTTAGATACACTTATTAAAACATGTATTTGAAATAAAGGAAAAAAATATTAACTCTGAATAGTAATAACAAAGTTAATGTTATATTTTTACTTTAGGTAATTTTAAAATTTAAGAATCTGAAATAGGCAAAATGATTACTATTTTAAGTAGTGTAAAGCAATATGATAAAATTATCTTAAGAAAAACCCTTCCTTGGGCCTTTGGAAATTCCAGTATTAAATACATTTTAAGTTCTTCAGCTTGTGAAAAGTAGATATTCACAACTTGGTCTGACAGCTTCTACATTAAAATCCATGGAGCTATTGAAGACATCATGATTTTGGACTGAGAGACCTTAGAGCTGAAGATAGAGTATGTGGGGATAAAATACGAATTGAAGAAATATACTGAACGAGTGAATAAGTTAAAGCAGCACACATTATATAAATACATCACATAGATGATTATACTCAATTCTATTGCAGCAAGATCCTGCTACGTTTAAGTTATAGGCTTGAATACAGAGTGGTAATCATATAATAGAGTTCTTACTTGTTTTCTTTGAGCTATTATTTGGCTAAATCTTCAGCGTCTGGCAGATATTTTTATACACTCTGTAAGTTTAACAGTAAATTTTTTTGTTTGTTTTATTTCAAATATCTGAACTTAGTATTTTTATGAGTATAACTGAATATAACCTTCACAGATTAAATTATTATTATGGTTCATTGATTTTTCATCCCCAATGAAGCATCACAGACATGTTGAATGAGAAATTAAATGAGTGCATGTGAAACACAGGGTTGAAATACCCAATGCCATATATCTGTAATTATGCAGCATAAAAGACCTTCTATATTAACTTCTTTCTCGATAAAAGAAGTAACCTTATGCTATTAAATGGTTCCTGAGTGTCACACATGGTTTTTTCTTGTCTTCTGAGTGAAATGTTAGCAGTGCAAACTCATCCAGTGGCACTGCAGAAGGAAGACCTGATACAGTTCTGTTTTGTACGCACTGGGATGGTCAAAAGCTGGAATGAATTTGACAGTTATCATTTTCTTAAGAACTCTAAGTGAAGTCATGCATATAGAAGCTACTTTTTTCCATAATAGTCAGTTAGCCTTTTAACTTGAAATACAATGACTTTTCTTCAAGTCTCCGAATCCCTTAATCATCAATCAGGAATAAATTATATATGCCATCAATTTGCAGCAGTAAGGTTAAGATTAAGAGCCACATTTTTAACAGCAACAGTCCTTGCTACATCAAAATTCTTTGTAAGGCGGTTGTTGTTAGGTGCCGTTGAGTTGAGTAAAATGAATAGTGACCGTATGAGCAAAAAATCTGAACCCTGTTCTAGCCTGTGCCATCCTTACACTTCTTGGCATTAAGAACCAATTGTAGCAGTCACCGTGTCAATACACCTGGTAGAGGGTCTTCCTCTTCTTCACTGACCCACAAACCTTCTCAGCATCATGTCCTTCTCAAAGAATAGCACCTCCTAGCAACATGCTCAAAGTATGTATGTGAGGCAAAGCATCTCTCAATAATGAATAATGATGAGTCAGGTGGTAGGAGTACTATATTTTAGTGAAAACATGGAATACACGCTCACGTATCTGTTTAGTCCTCACTCCATAAATTATGGGGTTAAGTGAAGGTGGGATAACCAAATAGAGGTTGGCAATAAGTATGTGAATATAGCGTGGTATCTTGTGTCCAAATCGGTGAGTAAGAAAAGAGAAGACTGAGGGGATGTAGAAAACACAGATGACTCCAACATGAGAGCCACAGGTACTTAGAGCTTTTATTCGAGCATCCTGGGATGGGAGACGGAATACAGCACGGAGAATATAGACATAGGAAATGCCAATAAGGACTAAGTTCAAGACAAAGAGTGAAACTACAAAGAGCCCATAGATACCATTGACACGGATGTTTCCACATGATAATTTTGCAATTCCCATGTGCTCACAGTAAGAATGGGCTATTGCATGATCTTGGCAAAAGGGCAAGCGGTAAATAAGATAAATCAGGGGAAGTGTAAACAGCACTGGACGAATGACAATGCACATACTGATCCCCAACAGTACACGAGCTGTCAAGATGGTTGTGTAATGTAGTGGAGCACAGATGGCCACATAACGATCAAAGGCCATGGCCAGTAAAACTTCTGCTTCCATACCAGTGAAAGCATGTATCAAAAACATCTGAAGCACGCAAGATCCAAAGTTAATCTCATGAGCATCAAACCAGAAGATGCCAAGCATGCGAGGTACAGATGTAGTAGAAAGAGCTAAATCAATTGTCGAAAGAATAGCTAGAAAGTAGAACATGGGCTCCCGAAGGGTCTTCTCTGTCTTGATTACTAGGAGAATTGTGACATTGCCTAAAAATGCCACAAGGTAGACAGAACAGAATGGCAGTGAGATCCAGGAATGGATCCCTTCTAGACCTGGAATTCCCAGGAGGAAAAACGTGGCTGGGTGAAAAATGCTATTGTTGAGGGGTATCATCCTGTCATTGGTCCACAAAGATCAAGTTGCTCATCCTGTAGGGGTAAGAGTGAGAGAAAAGAAAGAGAAAGAGGAGGAGAAGAATAGTAGTAGAGGAGGATAGGAGGAAGAGAGCAAAAGATGAAGGGAAGAGATGGTATATCAACTTCCAGCTTACTATTTTAGTATAGACTAAAACGTTTCATTTCTACATGACTGGATCTTTACTGAAGCTCTACTTACCCTTTCCCTGTTATTTTTGTGTGCTGTCCTGTTGAAACTGATTCCTAGCTGACCCTCCAGCAAGTTTTCAGAGAAGATTGTCAGTCTTTGGTAAAAAGGTAATAGAAGAACCTTTTCTTACCCCTAGTCCACCAGAGTCAGATCATGTACTAATTCAGAGTATCCACTGAATCACTCTCTAGTTTTACTGTCAAACAAGAAAGGCTCACAGAAAATTTAAAGTATATTTCTAGCATCCAAAGTTTGCCACTTACGTTGGAAGCACTAAGAGTCATTTGGGGAGCTCTGGCAGTCTAGTAGTAGGGAGCTGGGCTGCCAACCCAAAGACATGCGGTTTCAAGCCACCAATTGCTCCACAAGCACAAGATGGGCAATCTCCTCCCATCCCAGTGACTTACTGCCTTGGAACATGCCCTGGAGGGTCAGCTATAAGTCTGTCCTGACTGGAAGATACTTAAGAACAACAACAATAAGATTTACTTACAAATGGAAATCTACACTTCGGTGAGTGATATTGGAAACATCAAAACTATGCATTTAAAAAAAAAAACACAAACAACATATGCATTGAGGCTAAGTTAATACCCTGCAGAAGAAATAAAATATGTCTATAAGTAATCTACTATGTAAATAAACCACATTAAGACTCATAGTCACTTCTACAATCACAAAATGCATAATTTCTCACAATGACTCCTCTTCATTATTGATTGTCATAGAGACAAACGTGTATAAACTCTGACCCAAGCTTAGGATGCTCTCTAAGTCACAGAAACAGACTGTGTGAGAGAGACAAAAATGTTCTCCCAACTCTTTGTGAGACGGTAAGAAGTCACTGTTTTTTACTTACAAGCTGAAGAGCTACCAGTTGGGGGGGCAAGGAGAGTAAGATTGAGTAAAGTCATCTGCATACTTTTGCTCACTTATATAGCACATCTGGTACTCCAGGAGAATATTTAAATGATGCTCTGGCTGTAGAGTCAACATGAAAGGAAAAGTATGTGTTTGGGACAATCCTGAAGGCCTTGGATAATACGTAGACTAGGAAAAACCTTTTTCATAACTCTCTGGGAAAACTACAACTCAATAGAAAAAAAACCAACCCACAAACAAAACCTTCTTCAGTAGTCTGAAAGGAATGACAAAGATACTTAAGTAACACCTCCAAAATGATAGTGAAAGAACTGAGTCACTCAAGATAAAGATGAAGAGACTTACTCTTGAATATCTTTTCCTTGAGTTGAGGTTAAATATTAGCACCCATCAACTTTAAAATTCAAAAGAAAGGCTTTTTGATCCCAATAAAAAGTTTTCCAATGTTAAATAAAAAAAGGGTAGTTCTCTACTGGCCTCCTTCCTTTCTGTTGTAATAAAAGTTCATTTCATTCAAGACAAAGCTTAAAAAGATACCTGGTAACTTCCACAGGCTTTCTTACACGTATTTATGCATTATTAACATTTAAGCATAATCTTAGCAATCTTAAAAATAGAATTCTTTTCCTGCTTGGTTCATCTTGGCTATGTTTATTTCATATATCTTTATCTCATGTCTCTCTTCATTGACTGTAATACATACTCACTAAAATTCAGCAATGAATTTGCCTATTCTTTCACACACACAAATTAAATTTACAGAAAACAACAAGTAGCAGAGCACCAAGTCTTCTTTCTGAGCAACGCTTAGAAGATAAGTTTATATTAGACTTCTAGCCCCTGAGGGAAAATTCTAATAATAATTTACATTCTAATTCCAATGTTGGTCAAATCACTGGGATTGAGTCCACAGAGATTTCTGACAAACTTCTAGTTTCTGCTCAGAGAGTAGAAAATCAAGCCAAATATAGGTACATAAAAGCCAATGAGATTCAAACACACAATTTTTACAATTTATACTTGACATGAAATGGGAACAAATATCATTCTCTTCCAGTCAGTTGGCCAGGTGGCTTGCTTGCTTCCCGATTTCTTGGCACAACTGAGTGAGCACAACCAGAGCAGCCTGGGGCCTTGTTTTTTGCCAATTCTTTCAAAGCAGCTTGAACTTTCTCCATCATCACCACAGGCTCTTGCTCATATGATGTTTCATTAAATTCTTCTGTTAGCCAATTCCTTCTGGTACAGTGACTCTTTATACTCCTTCTATCTTCTTTTAATGCTTCTTAGATCATTTAACATTCTGCCCAAAGCATCCTTAAGTATTGCCACTCTTGACTTGAATTTGTTTTTCAATTCATTCAGCTTAAGAAATGTCGAGTGAGTTTGGCACTTTTGATTTTCTGACTCCAGCTCTTTACACATTTCATTATAATACCTTGCTTTGTCATCCCAAGCTGCTCTTTGAAATTTTCCGTCCAGCTCTTTTGTTTCTTGATTTCTTCATCCAACAGAGTGCTGAAAATATCAAATAGTATCATTAATATCACATGCAAGCAAGATTCTGCTGAAAATTATAAAAAAAACGACTGGAGCAATACTTCAACAGAGAACTGCCAGATGTGCAGGCTGGGTTTAGAAGAGATATTATAGCTAATGTTAGATAGATCTTGGCAGAAAGCAGAGAGTATCAAAATCTCTGGTACACCAGTATCTGTGTTCCATTGACTGACTATACAAAGGCTTTTGACTGTGTGGATCTCACAAACTGTGGCTGACTTTGAGAAGAATGGGAATCCCAGAATATTTGATTGTGCTTATGCAAAACCTATACTTGAAACCAAGAGGCAGTCATCAGAACAGAGGAAGGAGACACTGTGTGGTCCAAAATTGGGAAGGGTGTCCTCCAGGGATGTATTCTGTCTCCATACCTCTTCAATCTGTATGCAGACTAGATCATCTGGGACACTGGGTTGTACAAGGGGGAATGTGGCATAAGGATTGGAGGAAGATTCACCGATAACCTGCGTTATGCAGAGGACATGACCCTGCTTGCTGAAACTGAGGAGGACCTGAAGAGCTCACTGCAGAAGGTCAAATACTGCAGCCTTCAATAAGGATTGAAGCTCAAAATCAAGAAAACAAAGATTCTCACCAATGGCCAACTGGCAGCATCATTATGGTTAATGAAAAGATTGAGATTGTTAACAGTTTTAGTTTACTTGGTTCCACAATCAACACTCTTGGAACCAGCGGCCATGAAATCAAGAGATGAATTGGGAAAGTCAGCTGGCAAAGACCTCTCCAGAGTACAGAAGAGCAACAACGTCAAGTTGGAGACTAAGGTGCACCTAATACAGGCCATAGTCTTCATAATTGCGTCAGAGAGCTGGACAGTTACTAGGGCTGATAGAGAATTGATGCCTTTGAGCTTTGGTGCTGGAGAAAAGTGTTGAATTTACCATGGACTGCTAGGAGAACAAACAGTTTCATCCTAGAGAGGGTGAAACTGGGCTGCTCCTTAGAGGCAAGGATTCTGAAGCTTCATTTGACATACTTTGGGCATGTTGCAAGGAAGGGCCAGTCATTGGATAGGGATATCATGTTTGGGAGGGTGAAGGGATGACACAGGAGAGGAAGACCCTCAATGAGATGGATCTATTCAGTGATTGGGGTAATGAGAATAGGTGTGTCAGAGACAGTGAGGTTGGCACAGATAGAGCAAGATTTAGGGCTCTTGTACATAGGGTTGCTATGAGTCGGAAGCAAATTGACAGCACATAACAACTAACAACAATACACTTGACATATGAAAACAAATATGTCACTCATTTCTACTGACTTCTGATCTTCTACATGAAGATAACAAGCCCAAACTAGTTGCCATTGAGTAGATCCAATGTATGGCAGTTCCTTGTGGTTCATACTAAAACTGTGTACTTCACGCTTTTAAAAAATAAAAACCAAATAGGTCTGTCTTGGAGAAGGTGAAACCAAGTTTCTCTGTGGAAACTAGGATTTTGAAGATCTGTCTCAGATACTCTGGGAACATGGCCAAGAGGGATCGGTCCTTGGAGAAGTACAACATGCTCAGAGTTGTGGAGAGACAGCACGGGAGAAGAAGACCTAGATGAGATGGATTGATACAGTAGCAAGGGCAATAAGGGTTGATGTGTCAAAATCAGTAAGACTGGCTCAGGACATGGCAGGCTTCAAGGTCGCTTTGGGTCGCAGGTGACTTGATTGCACATAACAATAATAACAACAACAGCAACAATACTTTGAGGAGGAAACTTTTTCTCAATCTTAGTGCCTTCCAACATGAGAAGCTCAATTTCCCAAAATGATATCAGAGATTTAGATTGAAAAATCAAAACTTACTCAATATTTTCACTGGCCTTTTAACATGTGTATATTTATGTCTTTCTTCCCATCTATCATGCTCAGAAAACTTTTCTTAAAACTATCTACCATAGGTGACCCCATTAGTCTTTTAAACACCAGTGGATTAGATTCTAGTATTACAGTAACATGAAATCACCACAATACAAAAAAACAGATGAGTGGTCATGATGCTTTAACAAATACACAAGCAGTATGTTTAGGCAACTTTACTGAACACTGACAAAGATGAAAGTTAAAAATCTCCTTCTCAATAGGATGCATAGGAGAGATGATATATACAGATATAGATATAGATGATATAGAT
>NW_006399794.1:11526043-11536144 GCF_000299155.1 Elephantulus edwardii
AGATAGAGATAGAGATATACAGATATATAGCTGTAACAATGAGAAATCTAAAGTGCCACACAAATATGAATAAGAGATAGCCCACAATGTATGCCAACACAAACAACTTCTTGAACATTACAAACATTTCAAAACATGAATAAAATGTTTGCTGTTAATGATTTTTTCATTGATTTTAAATTACTGTATCTATTTGAGCCTCATATTCAAACACATGCCTAATATAAATTTGAAACAACAGACACATATATACAATACATACAAATAAGGTTTTTAGATAAAGGTAACATTATGAGTGGATATAGGTGAGTATGCTTCTTTTTAATCACATCTCAATTGCTGCTGAATAAACATACATGTCTTGGTCAATCAGGGTCATTGTTTTATCCTGAGTGAGTAGAATTTAAGCAAAATACTGACAGTTCTCTAATAATTATTAGGATGGTGCTACTGTGAGTGATGTTGACACATTGACATAGATAGTGGTCAGGTTGTGTAGTGAGATTAAAATGAGAAAGGAGATAAGAATTGAGTAATGACTATAACACAACATCAAAACAAACTCCCCAACATCTAATCTGGAATATTGTTGCTTCTTAATTAATTACATGAATAACATAAAATTTGATGCAGATTCTGAGAAAATACAGTGTATATGTAGGCTCAAACACCCAAATTTTATTGTCAACCTAAGATTGATTCAGAACTTTCCAATGAATTAAGCTGTTGTTGTAACTCAAATTTCTCTCTAGATCTGTTTCGCGCATAATTTGCCTAAGATCCGATTTCTAATGTGTTGGCTCTTCACAGAGTACACAATGGGATTCATAAGAGGAGGAATCAGAAGGAAGGTGTCAGCTATAAGGACTCTAATAACTGGAGAAGTATTTTTGGCAAATCGATGGACAACAGCCAGTGTGATGATAGGCACATAGAAGATGAGCACAGCACAGATATGAGAAATGCAAGTGTTGAGGACCTTGAGGCGACCCTTGTGTGATGAAATCCCCAAAACTAATTTCAATATCAGCATGTAAGACACAGATATGCACGCCAAATCTAACATACCTGTTAGAGCCACAAAAAAGCCATAGATTATATTGACTTTGTTATCAGAACAGGCCAACTTCATGACGTCCTGGTGGAGACAATAGGAGTGGGATAGAAGGCTTTTGTTACAGAATTTAAGCCTCTTTAGAATAAAAGGGAAAGGGAATACCAACAAAATACTTTTCCCAGCAAACGCAAGGGCAATTTTAATCACTCTGGCATTGGTAAAAATAGAAGTATATCTCAAAGGGTTATAGATGGCTATAAAGCGATCAACAGACATAATGAGAAGGACTGAAGACTCCAAGGCAGAGAAACCGTGAATGAAAAATTCTTGAGCAAAGCAGGTATCAGTGGAAATTCCTGTGGCATTGAATAAAAAGATCCTCAGCATGGTTGGAAGGGAGGATGTCAAGAGGCCCAGGTCTGAGAATGCCAGCATAGAGAGGAAATAATACATAGGTTCATGCAGAGATGCTTCTGTTTTTATGAAAAAGAGGATGATGCAATTCCCGAGGATAGCAAGGAGGTATATGAGGCAAATGGGAATAGCAACCCAAATGTGAGCATGTTCTATTCCAGGGACACCAATGAGGATGAAGGTCAAGATTTCCACCTCAGAGCTGTTGGAGACTGACATGACAGGATTGTGAAGATAGTAGGTTCAGAAGCGGCTTCCTGCAATACAAATAAACACCTTGATTTAGTGTGTATGCTTTCGCCCTTTGACTGGTGTAAATACTAATATTTCAGATATCTTTCTATAATAATTCTTACATTAAAGCGAAATGTTTATAAACAATAAACAGGAGCAAAATTATGACCTTTTAAAACAGGTCACCAGGAAGAACATGAAAATATAATAATCTCTACATGTAAAAATCAACAAATACATACAAATATTCAAAACATTTCCCTGAGTGCAACATGTAGGAAGAAAGTACCATATTTCTAAGACTCAAGATAAGATAATATTTCATTAAATTGCACATAAGTATGCTTTAAGTAAATATTATTCAGGTCACTAATTGGAAAATGAAGATTCAGAATATGACTTTAGTAAGGTTTAAAAATACTAGAAGAAGATCATTCTCTAGAAAAGGAAGAAATGAATCCCATTGGGAAAAGAAGACTGTTGTCTCCCTCATGGTAAAAATAAACTGGAAAAAAATATTGGGTTAATCCATTGTAATATTAGTTGCAATGCATGTATGGCCAATAAAAAGTTAATCACCATTGTCCTCATTATCTGTGCAAAACATCTCCCAATACCTTTAAAAAGATTCTACAGGATATTATGTTGTTTCTAGCCTGTGCAAAAGGGTGTGGAATACACTTTGCTTGTTTATTAATCACTGTTAAAAGCTTAAATTAGTAGTTGCTTTCTTCAGAAAAAACTTAGAACTTTCCTCACCTCCACAAGAAGAAGGAAAATACGTAACCTTATAACCTTTTCAATAATATGTATGTATGTATGTATGTATGTATGTATGTATGTATGTATGTATGTATCTATCTATCTATCTTACTCATTATTGTTCTTTCATTTGACATTTACTTCATTTGACATATTTCATTTATATCTTTGAAAACCTAGCATATTTTATATATCATTGTAACCTTTGAGAACTTAGTGCATTTGGCACTGGGTAAATGTTTGTTGGACCTAGGCTTCCTTTGTTAACTAGAAGCTAAAGGACTTGAGAATGAAAGTATAGCGAGTAAAAGTTACTGCTGGCTGACCTGTGGATGACTGCCTCTTTACTGGCACTGTTGTGCATTAGAAATCTTGTCTTGCTGCCTGATGATGTGTTACTGAGTTAATTATTGATGCTAGAAGGAGTGGCTATGTTAGATTAAAACTGGAAAATATAAAAAGTTAAAGGAAATAATTAAATGAAGACATTTACATTCTAATATAACTAGTGTCTAGGCAGGGAGTTCTGGTGATATAGGTCACAGAGAGCTATGCTGCTTGCAAAAAGGCCATATCTCTCTGGTAGTTCAATTTTGCTAGCTGCTTCAAGGAAAAAAAAATGGATAATCTTTTCCCCTGAGACTTAAAGCCACCAAACCCCTGTTAGAGGGTTGGTTTTATGGGTTGGTTCTGACTAGACAGCAATGATTTTGGGGTTTGAGTTCGTGGCTGCACTGTTTTGAACTACTAAAAGAATATTTGATCATGTGATTTAACCTAATCATTTACATCAACGTGCTCATGTGTCCATTAAAAAGAAACAAACATTTACCCAGTTGCTTTCAAACCAATCTTTCACCCTTTATTGTTGTAAGTTGCCTTCAAATTGACCTCCAAGCCAAGGTGACACTAGGCAAATAGGATGAAATACAAATAATTATAAACTGGTTAATGTTTTGCTGTGATCCACAGGGTTTTTATTAGCTAATATTCAGAAGTAGATTGTCAAGATTTTTGGTTTTGTTCTGCTAATTTGTTATTAAAATGGACATTCCAGTGAAGCCTATAAGCGTGCGCGCGCGCACACACACACACACACACACACACACACACACAGAGCATGAGTTAGATTGAATGGGAAACAAACCTGAGTCTCCATTGTGGGAGACAACAACGAATTATTGTTAGTTGTTGCTAAGTGCCGTTGAGTACAACTCATAGTGCCTATCTGAGCAACCTGAATGCCATCCTATCCTGTGCCAACCTCATCGTCTCTGACACTTTTTAGTCCATTGCTGCAGTCACTGTCATTCCATCTCATTCTGGGGTCTTCCTCTCTTTTGCTGACCCTCCATTTTTCCAAGTATGATATCCCTTTCCAAGGAATAGCTTCTCTTAGCTATTGAAAACTATGAAAGACAACGTTTTACCATTTTAGCCTCCAGGGAACACTCTGGCTGCACTTTTTCCAATATGTATCTGTTCTTTTGGTAGCCTATGAGATATCACTAGGAAAACTGCCATTCTTTTATGAAGTTGCATCTAGGTCAATTTTTTACTACACTTCCTGGGTGTTTTGTTTTTGTTGTGTTGTTTTCTGTCACTTTCTCATCTTTTGCTACAGAGTAAGGGTCTTACAGAGACCAGTTGCACGTAATCGGAACAAAGCTCTTCCCTTGTTGATGTTCTCTCTCTTGTGCACAAGCATACACTCCTAGAACGTTTTCTTCTTTGCTTTTCCTACACTTATTTTCAGACTGCTCTTTGCTCTCCTATAATATTCCTCTTACCCCTAGACTTAATATTCATTAATTGTAGCATAAATAACCCTGTTTCTGGGTTGCTACCTCTTAGTAATTTTTCTTAATCTTTTGAGCTTCTTTCTCTGGGTTTAACTTAATTTTTAGGAATTTAACTCCTTATCTAGTGTGATTTGTCTCTATGCTATCAATATGTTTATTGATAACCAAAACCAAAGCAAATAAAGACTTGAATAAATTGGCAGGAAATAAAATGAGAGCTACTGGAGAATACAGGAAACTTTATGGAGGCAGTTAATAAACAGGTAAAAAAAATAAAAACCTTACCATTAATTTACTTAATAACTATTACAATTTGGAAGGCATTAAGATTATTGCAAAGGAGTATATATGTATACACTGTTTTCACAGTTTTCCATGACAGTGGTCAGATTTGTCTTCCTGTCTGATTATGTTTTTCTCTTTTAGGAATACTCAGAAGGTTCCCTCCTTGCCAAGCACAAGGACTGAAATGAAAACATCTGACTCCTTCACTATCAAGTTCTAAACACCTGATGCTGGTATGTCATCCTCTAGAAGGTTTCCAAAGGCTGTAAATCACAAAAGAGGAGGTGGTTTATCTTTCTCCCATGGAACAGCTGTAAGATTTGAGCCACATGCACCTACAGCCTCTCAAATATCCTCATTGTCTTGCTTTTCTGTCATTACTGAAGGTCAATGCCAACTCAGCTAACACTACATTCAGTTTCCAAGACTATACTTACCACCAGAGGAGACTATTTCAAGAAGCACCTGGTGGATTTAAATCACCACAGAGACAATTTTATTAAGCAGTACAATTTTTTTCCAAAAAAAATTGAATACAAATTCAAACAAAATCTTTCAATTTCCCTCACTCCATATCAAATTATATGATAATTAATCTCCCCTCCCCCTGCACATCCACATCCCTCTACTTCCAGCCTCTCCCATCCCTCCTGGATCCTTATACTCATTCTACAATAATGGTCTTATACAATATTTATCCTTATGGGCCTGAGTTAGTTCGCTTAGCATATGCTCTCCAGTCCCTCCCAAATTAGGTAATAATTTACAAAATTACTGTTCCTGTATGCTGCATAATAAGCAGTGCAATTTTGTATGGATTCACTCTTACTTAATTCCCCTGTTTCTGGCCAGAGGTTCCATTAGCACATAAACAAACACTATAAAACTCCCTGTTTTCATGCTTTTGATTCAGAAGGTAATAGGAAATTTATGGTATAATGATTAATGCACAATTGTTATTGTTGTTAGGTCCCTTTGAGTCAAGTACAACTCATTGCAACCTTGTGACTAAAAGATCTGAACCCTGTCATATCTTGTGTCATCCTCACACTTCTGGACATACAAGAGCCCATTGCAGCAGTCATTTATGCCAATACTCTTTGTTGAGAGTATTCCTCTCCTTCACCAGCCTACTATCTTTCCCAGCATCATGTCCCTCCCTAAGGAATGGCCCCTCCTAGCAACATGCCCTAAGTATGTGAGGCGAAGCCTTATCATTCTTGCCTCCAAAGAGCGCTCCCTCTCCAAGACATATCTGTTTGTTCTCTTGGCTGTCCATGGGATGCTCAGGACTCTTCTCCAACACCACAGCTCAAAGGTGTCAATTATTTTTCTATCATCCTTGTTCAGTATCCAGCTCTCAGATGCATAGCAAGGAATAGAAAGACCATGGCCGGAATCATACGTAACCTAATCCTCAAACTGACATTATTACTGCTCAATAATTTGGAGAAGTCCCCAACTGCAGATGTTCCCAGTGCAATGGTGAATTCAAGGTGAAGTTGTTGACAGTTTCAATCTTTTCTCCATCTATTATGATGTTGTATATCAGTTCAGTGATAAAAAAACTTTTGTTTTCTTGATCTTGAAATGCAATCCATACCAAAGGCTACATTCTTGATCTTCTACAAGTGCTTCAAGTCCTCCCCACTTTTCAACAGGCAAGGTTGTGTCAGTAGTAATTAAGAAAACTAGTACTTAGAATACATAAATGCAAAATGCTATATATCATTATATAGAAAGTTCTAGAGGGGAAAGATTAGTGGGTGAAGAGTTGCTCTGCCAACTCAAAAGCAGGTAGAGTGAATTCACCAGCTTCTGAGTGGGAGGAAGATGGGAATTTTCCTCTCTTGGAATTACAGCCTCTGAAAACCCATTGGAGTGATAGCTGTGATTAAGATCTTACTTGATGATAATTAGAGAGTGAATAAGACTATTATACTTACCACATAATTTTAAGTTATAAATGAACTTTATTTACAATAGAGTGATTTCCCACTGAAAATGACATTTTTAATATTAGAAATATTAAACAACTTCCTATTTATTAGAAGAGCTTTTCTTTTTTATTGTTTCATCTATCAACCTCATGAACACCAATGAAACCTCAAACTCTTGGTTGAGAATTAACAGAAATTCAGTGAATAGTGGGTTCCTATTGATAATACTGCTTTATTGCCTCTTTTGTTTAGCTTCATACTTTCCCATATGTTAGGTGGCATTGAGTTGAACATGACCCATAGTGACCCTATGAACTACAAATCAGAACGCTGTCCTATCATATGCCATCATTTCAATCTCTGACATACTTGAGCCCATTGTTGCAGTCACTGTACCAATCTACCTTGTTGATGGTCTTCCTCTCTTTCTCTGTCTCTCCACCTTTCCAAGGTGATGTCCCACTCCGAGGAATAGTACATCCTAGCAACATACCTAAAGTATGTGAGATGAAGCTTTATTTGCTTTCAAGGAGCACTCTGGATACACCTTCTCCAAGACGTACCTGTTCATTCTTTTGACAGTCGACAGGATATTCAGTACTCTTCTCCAACATCACAGCTCACGGGCATCGATTCCTCTTCTATCATCAATTCTTCTTCTGTATTCATATCCTTGCTCTCAGCAGCATAGCAAGTGATTAAAAAGATAATGGCCTGAATCATCCCCGTCCTCAAAAATTACATCATTGCTCCTTAATAATTTAGAGAAGTCCCTGACTGCATACTTTCCCAGTACAATATGTCTCCTGATTTCCTGACTGCCAGTACCAAGGGTATTGATTGTGCATCCAAATAAGATGAAGTTTTTGATATTTCCAAAACACATTGACATATACTTGAAGGGATGAAAGGCATACCTCTAGCCTGAACATCATTAGTTACATTTAATTCAACTTATTCAAAATACAACACCTATGAAATTTTTTAAAAACAGAACTCAGAGATAAATTACTTTTTTCTTACATGTACTAAGGGTGAGAAAACCTAAAACAATATTTCTATATAAATTATATTATGTTAAAAGAGATTATATTGAGAAAATTATTTAAAGATTGTCATTTGTTTTGTCATGAATCCCACTGGAAGCTTACTGGTCTTCACTATCATTACCCAAAAATAATATATATTGTCACATAGGCAGGTGGCTCGGGTGGAGTTGTCCATAGTGAGTTGTCCTGTTAAGCTGGAGACTTATTTCTGTAGTAGTAGGGACACCACAACAATGGGTTTATTATCAGTATCACACGTTGTTGTTATGTACCATTGAGACTATTTACAGCTGACCCTGAAGCAGGTTTTCAGAGGCAGCATACTGCATGGTAGGAACTGTTCATTTGTCTCCCACAGAACAGCTTGTAGGTTCAAACCTCATGTCTTTTGGTTGGCATTGCAGTTCCTTACCATAGACCGCCAGTGTATCGGGGAAATCACTTCACCCATGATACTGGATCAACCTCCAAGCTTTGAATTTCTTTTTGTTCCTTATCAGCCTCTAGCTGATTTACATGGGAAAATAAGACCATGGATTCCCACCTTTGCATTTATATTATAGACATTGTTGAACTTTTTAGTGAGTTAAGAAACTGATATGCTTCATATGGCAATCGAATCACAGTTTAAAAAAAAAACCC
Source organism: Elephantulus edwardii (assembly GCF_000299155.1). Taxonomy (NCBI): domain Eukaryota; kingdom Metazoa; phylum Chordata; class Mammalia; order Macroscelidea; family Macroscelididae; genus Elephantulus; species Elephantulus edwardii. The sequence continues at coordinate 11,534,229 of NW_006399794.1, forward strand.
AAAAAAAAGAAAAAAAAACCAAAACAAACCAACCAAACCAAACCCACACACCCATATTTCTTATTTGAGGTCACCTGAGAACATAATGGAACTTACCAGCTGGTAGTGAGTCCTTAGACTCACACCTCAGAGGAAGGAGACAATGAATGTGACGTGTAGTCACCAGAGTTGCACTAATATGTATACAACCACTATATCCTGACAAACAGAGCCTATGTCTATCTCCCTGGTGCTCAAAAAACTCTGGAGATTTCATTTAATCAAAAAAGTAAAGGGAAATAGAAAAGTTTGACAAGAGTATACTCAAAGGAGATCACAGTCAAAGGTTAAGTGGTTTGTAGTTCAAAGGAAATTATACCTCCACTGCTCCTTCAGCAAAATTGTAGTTTTCATCTCCCTGATCCCAGAATATCAAGTTAATATCTTAGAGCACTTAACAGATTTGCCTTTATTTTCCAGGAATTTGGAGTGCTATTATTCTCTAGTTTCTGCAGCTTTTATTTTATACATGTGAGTCATTATAATATTTTACCCAAGAAAGTGACATTTAATTAAGCAATAGATGTAATTTTAGGTTGCTGTGTTACCTTATTCATGCTATTGTTCATTTCTGTTAGTCTTAGTTGAGTCATAGCAGGCCCTGCTTCAGGCTTTTAAAGTCTGAAAAGGGAGGAAATTGCCCATTTCTCTCCCTCAGAGCACCTGGTAGATTCAAACTATCTACCTTTGTTTGGCAGTAAAATTCCTTATCCACTAGGTCACCAGAGTTCCCTCATAGATACAGTAATTTTTTAAAATATTGTATGCAGATTAGAGATGTAGATGTTACTCCTTAAATGTATACTTAAATTTGATCATGGAATCTTTAGCTCGAGCCTAACTTCTTTGTTTTTATTTGACATCACGTTGATTCTCATGGTGACTATATATGTTTCAGAGTGTAATTGTTCTTCATAGGCTGTAACTTATCAATATCTTTCACTAGTCTGTTCTCCTGAGTGCTTATCAAGTGAGTTCAAATCACCAACAATTTTGCTCATAGTGGGGTGCTTAATAGTTTGTGCCACAGATGCTATAATATAGCATTTCATTTTGAGTTTTTTATTTGTAAATACTCTATTATCTTCACTTTATTTCCCAAAAGTATTTTATAGAATATTAAGCTCTCTGTCAATGGGTTTTCCAGACATAGTGTAATTAATTCTTTAACACTGTTATCATAGGTTTTACTTAGATATTTAATATGCCTTAATATTGCAACATTTTTTAAACAAACTTACAACAAACATCTGTTATGTTCAAGGCACTTTGCTGAACACTGACAATAACAAGTCAAAATAAACATTTGAAATGACATACAATTTGGCATATGTCATAGGCGGTTAAGTAATAATACTCTTGTTTAATGCAGAGAATATCGAATATCATAGTAAAGATATGGATAAGGAGCAACTAACTCAATTACGATATCAAACAATCTAATAAGTGAAAGGTACTTAAAACAATAGAAAAAGCAAATAGATAATATATTTGCTTGTCTATGCTTTTTTGAGTATTCAGTTTTTAAAGTTTTAGGTATGTGAATTTTCTATTTCCATATATATTTCATAGTATTTAAGTATATAAACTGAGCTTAAATAATGTCTAGTTAAAATATTGCTAATAATCATACACATACATACATATATATACACACACAGATTTTCATAAGATAATGAATTTGTGTATGTATGTATGCTTAAGAGTTCATCACATTCCATTCATGGTTGATCATACCTGAGTTAGAACCCTTAAGTGTTTTTTATCTGACAGGTCTGTTTTTAGCTCTTTCTTCTCTGTTTGTTTGTTTGTTTTTGGATTTTTTTTTTACAGAAACATATTTGTAAACTATATGATAAAAATAACTAGTAGGGTGC
>NW_006399794.1:11536303-11551551 GCF_000299155.1 Elephantulus edwardii
TCATAAATTTTTAGCTGGGTTGGATTATCATTGCAACTAAAAATTCCCATCATTCCTGTTTCTAACATAGTTTACCAAGAATCACAGTTCTGATCTGCTGACTCTTCACAGCGTAAACAATGGGATTCATCAGAGGGGGAGCTAGAAGGAAGATATGAGCTATAACAATCCCAACAGCTGGGGAAATTCTTTTGCCAAAGCGATGAAGGACAGCTAAGGTGATGATAGGCACGTAAAAGATGACCACGGCACAGATATGGGAGATGCAAGTGTTGAGGACCTTGTGACGACCCTTCTGTGAAGCAATGCCCAGAACAATTTTCAGGATTAACAAGTAAGACACAGAAATACATACAAATTCTAACATTGCTGTAATCACCACAAAAACCCCATAGAAGACATTGACTTTGTTGTCAGAACAGGCCAGCTTCATGATATCTGGTGGAGGCAGTAAGAACGGGAAAGAGCACTTTTATTACAGAATCTCAGCCTCTTTAGAGTAAAAGGGAAAGGGATGATAAATAAAATACTTATTACCACATCCATAAGACCAAGTTTAGTGACTCTAGCACCTGTAAGAATCGAGGTGTATCTTAGAGGGTTATTGATGGCTATAAAGCGATCAACAGACATAATCAGAAGGACTGAAGACTCCAAGGCTGAGAAGACATGGATGAAAAATTCTTGGGCAATACAAGCATCTGAGGAAATATTTGTGGCATTGAACAGGAATATCCTCAGCATAGTTGGAAGGGAGGAGATGGACAGTCCTAGGTCAGAGAACACCAGCATGGAGAGGAAATAATACGTAGGCTCATGCAGAGAGGTCTCTGTTTTTATGAAAAACAAAATAGTGCAGTTTCCCAAAATGGCAAAGAGGTAAGAGAGGCAAATGGGGATGGCAATCCACATGTGGGCGTATTCCATTCCTGGGATCCCAACCAGGAAGAAGGTAGAGATTTCCACTTCAGAGGTATTGAAGACAGACATGGCAGGAATGTGAAACATCAGGGTGTATATAGCTCTTTCAAGAGGCTTCCTGAAATGGCAAAACACAATATGTCAAATGAATATGTTTTTGTATTTAAAAATATTGGAATTCTTACCATTATCCTTAGGAAACTTTGGTGGCATAAATGCAGGGAGTTTTCCGTAACGAGTGGTTAACTCAAAGGCTCTGTCTCCTGTTTGGATCCACCAGTGGCTATAGACGAGGAGAATGGGCAATCTCCTCCCACGGTATTTAAAACCTCAGAAAACCCAAGGAGAGATCACCTTTGGGGCAGTTCTGAGTTGATGGTAATGAATTTGAGACTTTTTCTTTGTTTGTTTGATTTTTCAAGATAAGGGAGCTTAATATATTAAGAATTACCTAAAAAGGTCATGATAACTCTACTTCGTGTTAAAGAATGTGGAAAATAACCACTCACAGGCCAAATTTTTCAGATTTTGTTTTGTTAACAACTATCACAGATCTTTTTCTTTATTGATATTCTTCCTGTTCTAAACATTTCAGTATTCTTAGAATGCTTTTTCCCCTTCCTCTTCTGCCCAAATTTTAACTATTATTTTTTCTCCTCTATACAGTTTTCTTACCTCTAGACTTAGACTTACACTAATTACATGTGACATATAAGCAATGGTTTCTGAGTTGTTACTCCTTCACCATTTTTCTTAATTTTTTCAGCTACTTTCTCTAGAATTAACTTCATTAGCCTGAGTTTTATTCTTGCCTAGTGTGATTTCTTTCTCTAGCTTATCTATAAATAAAACAGTCTATTGAAAATTATATCTCTAGCAAATAAAGATTTAAAGTAAATTGGCAGGAAATACAAAGGTAACTACTGACTGAAGAGTGTAGGGGACTTTCTGGAGCCAGGTAACAAAAGGAAATAAAAATAAAAAACCTTACAGCAATCAATTCAATGACTATTATATCACAGCTTGGAAGACACTGCCTTAACATAATAAGAGTTCATATGTATACATAGCACACAAAATTCTTTCATGCCTGTGGTAAGTGTTAGGGCCATGGAGCTGCTCTCCCTTCCTTTCCCCAGAAGAGCCACAGAAATGATCAAAGCAGCAGCTGCAACTCTGTTCATCACTGTTAGAGCTTCAAAACTATTTCATCTCCCATTCCCAGGAATAACTATCCACCACTTCTGAACTACCCCCTTATCTTGTACCAAGCAGCCGCTAACATCCTAACTCCCAACTTCCTTGTAAGAGAATATAAAACTCCATTCTAAATTTAAGTAGTGGCTGGTCTCTATTTTAGAGTCAGTCCGGCAGTTTCTCCTCAATAACCTGTCTTGCTTGGCCTGAACTGGGCTCTGTCCTTCCTCAACAACCTTCTAGTAAGATTCATCTTCCTGGTTAACTTTTTTCGTAAGCATGTTCAGAAAACTAACTCATTGTTAAACACATTAACTTAAATACAAATTCTCGTATCCTCCTCTATTAGTGTATATGCTATTGTTATAATAGACTGATAGGTGACCCTCTAGAGGCAGTTAATTGCACTGGAGGTGATTGCCAATCTTTCTCCCATGGAACAGCTGGTGGAGTCAAACTGTGTTCCTTTGTTAGTAGCATAAATCCCCATTACTAAACTACCAGAGATCTCTAACCGAGTATACACACCTGTTCAAATTTCAACTCCTTGCCTCAGTTTAGAACCTACTCATATATAATCCTCTAGTGTGTCTTCCTAGGCTTTAAATCCCACAGGAGGAGATGACCATCTTTCTCCTGCTGAGATAATTAATAGTTTAGGATCACCAGAAAGGCACCCTTTTTCAGTTAGCAGGGAATCTCCCTGTATACTTTAACTTCAGGCTTTACTTAATTCACCTGTTTCTACCTCAGAAGGTCTGTTAGCTCATAAACACCATGAAGCCTCCTGTTTCTGTGCTATTACTTCAAGGTAATAAGACATTAATAGTGTAAGGAATATTAGATCAAAATGATAGTTTAAGGACATAAATGCATAATGTAACAATATTATATTTTTTTAAATAGAAGAAGTTGATACAGGAAATGGCATTATTAATATTATAAATCTTGTACAATTAATATTATTATTTCTGTTATGGGGATAACTTTTTTCCCCTATTTCAGGAGCACATTCTTGCTTAAAGATTAACAACAATTCAGTGCAAAATGTGTCTCCATTAATAATATTGCTTTTTTGCTTCCTACTTCTTCATCTTATATATAAGATTACAGTTTCAGAATACATTAGTATACAGCTAAAGAGGTGACAAAGTCATAGCTCTAATTAGAAGTATATCTATATCATCTATATCTATACACACACACACACACACACATAAAATACGATTTATTCAAACCACAAGGACGTGAAAATGTGAAGTTATGATTTATACATTTACACTATGCTGAGTTAGGAAATTAAGATAACTTTACTGACTGTCATGAATCTCCCTGGAAGCTTATTGGTATTTCATATCATCAATTAAAAATAACATAAGCTGTCACATGGGCAGGGAGCTCTGGTTTTGTTAGTCCATAGAGAATTGTACTGTTAACCTAGAGACCCTGTTTGTTTCTCCAGTGCAACAATTTCTTAGTAGTGAATTTGAGTATTGGGTATCATGTCAGGCAATGATTCTACCACTCAGAAAACCATTTCACTCCTAATTCTGCCTCAAACTCCTGCGTTTAAATGTCTTTCTCTTTCTAAACTAGCGGCAAGTTATTTTGCGTGTGTTGGCAAGATTATGGACTTCCACTTGTGCACGTACAGACATTTCGAACCTTTTTAGTGGATGTGGGAAACTTATACATTTTTGGATAGCTATGGAATGAGTTAAAAGATGTTACTTATTTGAGCTGATAAAAAGGTAGCGCGCGCACACACACACACACACAAAGGTAGTAGACACAAAGGATTTTACCAGCAAGTGATGGGTTTTTAGACTCACATCTCTGAGGACAAAGGTAATGGAAGAGACACAGAGTCACCAGAATTTCTCTAATATATATCTCGCCAGTATATCCTGACAAACAATATCTACTTCTATCTTCCTGGTGCTTTCCCAGTGACCCAGAAACTTCTGAGGATTTCCGGTCATAAAATAAATCAAGGGAAATAGAAAAGTTCTACAGGCAAACCCTCAAAGATTATAATCAAAGAGAACCATCCATCACCCTACAAAGAATATGAATGAACTGTTTTGTGCTTGCTCTGTGCCATCAAGATGGAATCAACTCATAGCTGACCCTCTGGTGGGTTTTCAGAGGCAGTTAGTTAATTGCAAAGGAGACTGCCCATTCCTCTCATGTAGAAAAGCTGATGGATTAAAGCCACATATATTTGAGTCTGCAGTGCAGATTCTCACCACCTGGGCACCAGAGCTGTGGAGAACACAGTTTTTGGCAATATAGTAATTTTCACCTCCATGATCCCGCAATACCAAATTTAGAACACTTTCATTGATTTGTCTGTCTTTCCCATGCTTTAGGTGTTGTGGCTCTTCAGTCACCTGCTTCATCTTTTCTTTTGTGTGTTGGAATCATTATATACCGTATCTGAGAATGTTAGGTTTAATTAAAGTAATATGCTTAACTTAAGTCACCTGCAATCCAGTGTCTTACATCTACAGTTCTGAGGTTTTTGGTTGAGATCTTGTCAATGTTATATTTTGTTCTTATGGGTTCCCCCAAAGAATTGTGTGCAGAGTAAAGATATTAGTGCTACTTAGAGGTGGATTGCACTCTGATCAGAGATTCTTTAATTGGAGCCTCACTTCTTCGTTTTCAGTTGGTATCAAGTGGATTCCAGCTCATAGTGACTGCATATTTTTCTGAACAAAATTGCTATCCATAGGATTTTCAAGCCTAACATTTAAAAATGTATCATCAGATCTTTCTTGAGAGAGATCAGTAAGTAGATTTAAACCACCATCTGTTTAATAGTGAAGTGCTCAACAATCTGCCCACCAACCTGGAGTATATTCCATTTAGTCTTTTCTATTTCTAAATATTCTAAAATTAATATATACAATAAGTACTCTTTCAGTTGGTTTTACAGATACAGTCTAATTATTTTTGTACACTTTTATCATAGGTTTTGTTTTGATATTCAGTATTCCTTAAAATGGCAACATTTTTGTAACAAACATAACAAGTAATGGTTATGTTCAAGGGACTTTGATGAACAATGTCAATGGAAGAAGCAAAATAAATATGCTAAACAACATATATTTTGGTGCACATAATAGATAATGAATAAACAATAGATTTATATAGGGTGAATAGTTGCAAAAAAAGAGTGTAGTGCAGCTTGGAATAAGGGCCAGCTAACCCAATATGCACAGCAAGAAAAGCCAACTACTAAAGTGTAGAGAAAATAAATATAACAGCTTTGTCTCCCTAGTGTTCAATTTTGATTCTTTTAGGTTTGTGGATGTTATTATTTTCAAGGGAAAGAAAGAAAAGTGGAAAAACAAAGAACATTAGAAGAGACTCTAGAATGTACAATATGATAGAGAGACACCAAAATAATGGAAAGATAGGCTAAATTAAAAGACATGAACAAGAAGTGTCAATAGGCTACAGGAGAAGACAAAGCAAAATATAATACCAAAATGTACAAACAACTAGAATTATAAAACCAATGGGAAGAACACATTTAGCATTTCTCAAGTTGAAATAAATGAAGGACAAATTATTACTTGCTATGCCTTTGAGTTGTGCTGGAGAAGAGTACTGAACATACCATGGTACACCAAGAGAACAGGTCTGTCTTGGAGAAAATGAAACCAAGCTTCTCTTTGGAGGAAAAGATTTTGAAGCTCTGTCTCAGATACTTTGGGCAGGAGGGACCAGTCCTTAGAGAAGGAGATCATGCTTGGGAAGGTAGAGGGACAATGCAGGAGAAGAAGAGCCTGGATGAGATCTACTGACAGGGTAACTGAGGTAATGAGGTGTGTCGGAGTCATTGAGACTGGCTCAGGATAGGGCAGGGTTCAGAGCTATTATATTTAGGGTCTATATGAGTGGCAGACAAGTTGACAGCATATAGCAAAGACAACAATATCTAATAGGAAATAAGAATACCAATGGGTAATTTTGAAAGGATCCTATCAAAGCAATAGTACTATCAATGAAGGCTTAAAGAGACTGAAACTGAAGGAGAAACTAATTGATAGAGTAGCAGTGACAATGTCAAGCGAGGAAGTTTACAAATATTGTAAAAAATACTCTCTGGAGAGGGTCAATCTTAAGGATCTTCCAGACTTAAGAAGCCTAGATGCCCCTCCAGCCCTCGGCCCCCTCCTCTCGCCGGTGTCTAGTGGGAGGCTGCCCCTGCTGATGGGCCTCCTTTCCAATCACAAGGCCTTGATCACAATGGGCATGACATGTTGCTTTTTAAAAATATTTTTGTTTTATTTTTTTACAAAAAGAACCAATGTCAATCCCACAGACCCTCCAACAACCCAGGCCAGCTGGGCTGAGCCAGCAACACTTTCCCCAGACTCAGAGTCAGCGGTGGGGTGTGGCTTGGCTGTTTTCAGAGGTGGAGACAAGACAGACCTCTGAGGGACCCAAAGCCCCCAACAAAGGGTTCACCTCACAGTTGAATGTACACCCAGCCCAGCTGTCGGGGAGGCCCTCCATCCTTGGCATCTTTTTGTTGTCTTGTCCCTGAGTCCCTGCAGGTCCCCTCTCCTTCCCACTTGAGATAGAGCAGGTGGCCCCCAGAGCTCAGCCAGGAGCCTGCAGAGCCACCCTGACATCTCCTGGGTCTGTGGTGGGGGTGCCCTTCCCCACAGCTGTTGTTAGGCCTGTGTGTCTCCCCTCCTTGTAGATGCTTCAGTCCCTCTATGTATAAGGCATCCTTTCCTTTCCTCCCCTCTGGATGGGGAAGAGGCCTTGCAGGGACCTGTCCCCACCTTCACCCTCCCCAAAAACAAAATATAAAAGGAAATGTATGTGGGTTTTGGGGGAGGGGGTGGGGAGAGGAAAGAAGAAGAAACCTAGAGACAAGACAGATAAGAATTTCTATTTTATCCTCCAGAGAGCTCTGCTGGCCTAGTGGTAAGGAGCTGCCGTGTCCACTCAGAAGTGCACAATATGAATCCACCTGCTGCTACGAGAAAGAGGAGATTTATATATTCTGAAAACCCACTTGAGGGTCAGCTATGAGTTGTTTCTGATATGACACGACAACAAATTCTTCTTCCATTGCTCCAGCACTTTTTATATCTGCTCAGAGCATCAGCTCAAAAGAGGAAGGTTTAGGGAGACAAACATGCTTCTATTTCTACTGTGGGTAATTATTATCTGCAACTGACTATTTACCTAAAGATGCAGCATATTAAGTGAACATCATAATTTTTGCCTTTGATTTCTAGGTTAAATGAATCTTAACACATTTTCTTACTCAATAATTATTTGAACTGTTACATTATTTGTCCCCTTCACCATCAAAGCAGGAGAAGAAAATCAACAACCTACATTTAAAGCTTTAGAATATTTTGTTGAGTGACATTAAGTCAGTCACAAAAGGGCTAGTATAGAATGATTTGACTTGTTTGAACTGTACAGCACAGACAAACGTGTGCAAAACTAAGATTATTGGTGGCTGCCTGGTACCAGATGGAGAGATGATAACAGAATTCACTGCTGTGGAGATTGTAAACTCCTGTCCAGGGACATGGGAAAGGCCAGAAAAAGATAATGTTGATAGTTGTTTAACACAATTAATACAATTAATGCTATGGAACTGCACATGCAAAGAATGTTGAGATGCCAAGTATTTTGTTACAAAGATATTTATAATAAATTTTAAAATAAGGAGAGGGGAGAAAAGGAGAATAATATCACTTTTTAAAATAAGAAAAAGGATAATGAGAAGGAGAAGGTGGAAAGGAAGGGGAAAGTAGGGTATATGACAAAAGGTGACATAATAGAATTTTTTAAATGTGTCCATTGATTTCTCTTGATTTTTTTGATCACATAACAAAAATGTCTTGACTAGAACAGGATGGGACGTACGCACATAGGTGTGTGCCTCTGTGTGTTTAGCCATCTGGATCTGATATTTTATGAATCATCTAGTAAAAGATGATTTTAAGTCCTAGACAGTTGAATGTTCTCTATTCTCTTGAATATTCTTCCTTCCCCACCTCCTAAGTCTCCACTAAAAGGGACATACATGTTACGTCTTTCCTTATTAAAGAAGAAAATAAACCTTACACCACACACAAAAATCAATTCAAGGTGGATTAAAGACCTGGGAGTAAAGCCCAAAACCATAACGTTCAGAAGAGACTAACTGGGATCAAGCTTAGAAGCCCTAGTCCAAGGTATAAAGACACTGCCAAATACAACCAGAAATGCACAATCTAAAGAGGATAAAAGTAATGCATGGGACTTTCTAAGATTACATCTCTGTGCACATCAAAAACTTTTTCAACAGGGTGAGAAGATGACCTACAGCCTGGGAACAACATTTGGTAATACCATCTCAGACAAGAGTCTTATAACAAAATTTTACAGAAGACTCCCGGGCGACCACAAGAAAAAGACTGTCAACCCAATTACAAAATAAGCAAAAGACATGGAAAGAATTTTTACAAAAGAAGATATTCAAATGGCAGACACATGAAGAAATGTTCCAAATCACCGGCAATAAGAGAGATGCAAATTAAAACCACAATGAGGTACCATATTACTCCAGTAGGAGTGGCAAAGTTTAACAGGCTAGCAAGTAATAAATGTTGGAGAGAATGTGGTGAGAGAGGATGTGGTGGAGAAGTGTGTTGGTGGGATTGTAAAATGGTGCAACCATTCTGGAAAGCAGTTTGGCACTTCCTCAACAAGCTGAACATAGAAATTCCATATGACCCAGCTATTCCACTACTTGGAATATACCCTGAAAATATGAGAACTGAGGCAAAAACTGAGATTTGTACACCACTGTTCATAGCAGCATTATTCACCATCGCAAGAACATGGAAACAGCCCAAATGTCCAACCACAAACGAATGGATTGAGGAATTATGGTACATTCACACAATGGAATACTACGCAGCACGCAGGAGCAATAACTTTGTAAATTATTACCTAACTTTGGAGGGACTGGAGAGCATTAAGCTGAGTGAACTAACTCAGTTCCACAAGGATAAATAAGACCATTATTGTAGAAGTATAAGGGTCCAGGATGGGTGGGAGAGGCTGGAAACAGAGGGATGTGGATGTACAGGGGGAAGAGGGGATTAATCATTGGATTGATTGTACGATTTGATGGATGGGAGGGTGAGGGAAATTGAAAGAATTTGTATTAGAATTTTGTAAATAAACTAGTGGGAAAAAAATCAGCTTGGGGAGGGGAAAAAAGAGAAAGGGTGTAAAATGTGCAACAATGAATGAATGAAATTCTAACTTTTCTATAAACTTTTGTTAAAATTACAATTAAAATAAAACAATTTTATTAGAAGAAAATAAAACAAAAAGTAACACACTGATTAATGGAAAGAAGTAATTTCTTCAAGGAAGAAATATTTTTACATAGTTATTAGGTGCTATTGAGTGCACTTCTCGACAGTGCATCATCCTAATAATCTCTTCTATGCTCAGCATTACAGTAACGGTATCCGTCCATCATTGAGGGTCTTCCTCTTTTTCACTGACTCTCCTTTTTCCAAAGACGCTGTTCTCTGGGTATTGGGTCTCATTTGTAAAATGGCTATAGTATGAGAGACAAAGTCTCATCATTCTGACTTCTCAGGAGCACTCTGACTGCACTTTGTCTAAGTAAACTGCTCATTCTTTTGGCATTCCTTGGTATATTCAATAATCTTTGCCAACATCATGATTCAAAAAAATTGATGTTTCTTCTGTATTTCTTACTCATTGGTCAACTTTCACTTGCATGTGAACCAAATGAAAATACCATGATTTGGGTCAGGTAAACGTTAGTCTTCAAAGAGACACTGTTGCTCCTCAGCACTTTAAGGGATCCTTGCCAGCATATTTTGCCCATTCCAATATATCATTTGATTCTTTAGCTGCTGCTTTAATGGGAAGTGATTGTCCAAGTAAATGACATTCTTTACAACTTCAATCTTTTTCTCCCTTAACGTGATGTTTATTGTTATACTTTTAAGAATTTTATTTATTTTACTTTAAGAACACATATTTTAAATAATAGTATATATGTGTTGTTATTTTTCTTTTAAGAAAGGGGAACTTATCTTTAATCATAGTTATAAATGACAGAGTTAATAGAACAGAATTTAGTATTTCCAATACTATAAATCTTGAGCAACATCTGTTATTCCTGCTCTTTGCAGGTATTTTTTAAATCCTTGTATAACTAATAAATCCAAATCAATACTCAAATCTTGATTACATGAGTAAGTCAGCCAAATGGTAAAAACAGCATAATTTTGATTGTGCTATCATTGGAAATAATCTGTAATAACACAGAGGCAGTAGACTAATAATAAAAACACATAGGCAATGGCTTTACCACTTAGAAGACCATGTGGTCCACAATCCAGGTTCAAAATCCTGGCTTTGCATTGCTTTTAATGCCTAGTTCATGATTATACGCTAGCAGTTAGTTGTTTTCCACTGGTTTATAAGACCATGGACTTCTGCTAAATCTTGAAGGAATTGCAGTTTTCATAACTATTTTAAGGCCTGCACAACTGTGTGGATTACTTACTTAATAGATAACTAAAATCATGGACATTAAGAAACTTACCAGTAAATTAGTAGATCTGAGACTGAGAGGGCAGAGAAAAGTGGTAATGGACATGGCATATTTAACTTGATATGCAGAGTCTCACTGATGGTTTCTGATTGGCTCAGAAACCTCTGGAGTTTCCAACTCAGGAGGTGAAAATCATAGGGGAAAAGCATAGCCTTCTAAGTGAACCACCAAAGGGAATTGGAAGCAAACCCCCTAAATGAAAACCATTTGTGGAGAAAGCCTTTTAAGCCTCCCTTGATTCCTCTGGCTGAATTATGAAAGTCACCAAAACGTCACGTGAAATCCTGGAGCATTTTGTCAGTTTGTACTTATAATCATTATGAGTGGGAGTAGATTTGATGACAATGAGTTATCTCTTAATGTAACCATATGTTCTGTTAGATTATTTTTTAGATTTTGGGGTGTCTCTCTCCTTTAAAAAAATAGAGAGGTTTTACAGATTAAATTTATATCTAGAATCTTCTCTAACCCGTGGTTTTCAATCAGGAATGCATATCAGCAACATCTCCACATGAGATCTTATTCCTTTCATTGGCGTCTTTAAACCTGAGGGCTTAGGTAGTAGTGAAGGCTGAAACAAATCCTGGTTCAAGCCTCAGATCTCAGGATAGTGAGTGAACTATTTTATAGCCAGACATCAAGTTGCTGTTCCCACTAAGATATTGCTCCTTTTAAGTTCAACTAGTGAATTTGTGTCTGGGGGGTCAGGGAGAGTGAGACAAATGTCAACAGATTTGAGCTAAATCAAGCTTAGGTAGAGACCACAGAATATGTACCACTGAAACTAGGAATAGGCTGTATAAAGGCTAGTGATACTTAAGACTTAAATGTGGAAGCCAAATGTTATATAGTGGAGGTAGCCTTGGACACTTTACATTAGAGAATAACAGCAACTGGTGGGGAGGCATGGATTCAGAGGGCAGTCACTCTGTCCCTCCTTCATCCCCAGCCTCTACATCACAAACTGAAAGAGTTAGTCACTACCCTGGTAGGCCCTGACTCCCTCAGAGGGAGAAGGGAGAAAAGTCTGAAGCTTGCAGTCCAAATTGTCCAAACCGTCCACCTGTAAGTTGGTTCTGCTTGTTTTAAAAGTTATAAAACCAGTTCTCCATTGGTTTAAAAACTATACATCTTTACAGATTTATTAATCCAATTCAACTCATCTTTCTCCTACAACCTTTTGATTAGCAGCCTGAAGTCTGCAAAGGAAAGAGCCTAGTCATGTGAGCTACATTTATATGAGACTAAAGAAGTGTGTATCCTCTGCTTTTCAGAATTTATTTTACTCATACACTCTAGTGATACATTCTGGTCGTCTACCTGTAAGGAAATTGCCCTGTCAATCCAGAGACAGGTGGTTTGATTCTGCCAGCTGGTTTGTAGGAGAAAAATGGGCAGTTTCCTTTTCTGTGATTAAATGCCTTTGAAAACCTACTGGAGGGTCAGCTAAGAGTTGGTCTCAACTCAGGAGTACACAGAAACAACAATAAGTGATACAGTGGATGTATATAGTTTCTAACCAAAAGGACAATGATGGGCAACTACCAATGATTCTGTGGCAGAAAGATGTGCCAGTCTGAGGCTGTTTTCATAAAAATTATAGCCTTCAAAACCCTTTGGGGCAGTCACATTGCCCTATAGTGTCACTATGTATCACATTCAAATAGATGGTAATTTTGTTTTTAATATCATTGCTTGTATTTAGGGGGCTCTGGTGGCTTGGTGGTACAGAATTGCACTGCCATCACAAAGGTACATGGTTGCAATCCACCAGCTGCTCTGTGGCAGAAAGAGGAGCAATCTTTTCCCATTCAATCTACTGACTCTGAAAGTACACTGGAGGGTCATTTATGGGTCGGCCTAAAACTGATGGTACATGATAACAACAACCATAAGAAACTAATCTTTTTCACCATAATATAATTTGAAAAAATTATCATATACTAAGGTCTTGCCTGAAATGTTTTATTTGAGAATAGTATTCTCCACCTTTTCCGTGGATTTCATATTTATCCTCAAAAGTGAGACCAGCCACTACTGATGTCTGGGAATGACTTAACCAGAGGCCAACCAGATGAAGGGAAGGTGATCTGTGCTGTGAGCTAGTGTTGACTGCTGCAACCTGGTGGCTTGCTCTGGACTGGACTTTCTTTGTGGATGCAGATGCTCAGACTTTCAAGGTGAACAGAAGATTCTTCAGCAAAAAGAATGTGCTTCTTCTCTTATAGTACTGGTTTGCTAGAGAGGGGAAAATCAGAAATTGACTATCTAAAATGGGGATATTAAGGCATGAGGCATGAAGAAGCTGGCTTATATGCTTTCACAAATTTAGTTATCAGTAAGATAGAAAACACCCCATAATAAATATGAATAAAATACAGTATAAAGATTGTATAAAGCACAATGCATATGAATGGCTATATGAAACATAATGTAAATTAAAGTGTAGAAAACACAGTGTACATGAACCACAATGTAAACAGAGTATATTATGAAAGTCAGTAAAAATAATAAAAAAGCATTAGCAGCCTCTTTTAAGAAATGTAGACTGACTTGTGGAGTCACTGTTGAAAAAGACTCCAAAGAAGGCTAGACCAGTGTCTGGTTTGAAGCCCCCAGCCTTACACTTGATAAAGAAGATAACTTTCATCGCCAAACACCTTAGAATGTTTTAAAGATCTCAAGAGAAAAAACAATTTTACAAAATGTATAGATACTTCAGGAAAAGTCTGGTGAAGGGTGTTTCTCAGGCTGGGCTTCTTAGCTTCTATAAATAATGCTCATTGTTTCCAGATGATCCAGGTTCATGAAGACCCCTACACTGCAGAGTAAAACTGTGCCATACAGTTTTCATGACTGACATTCCAGAAGCAAATTACCAATTCTCTTCTGAGACATTTCTAGTAATGGAGGATTTAGCTGTTTTCATCACCTCAAAATCTCATACAGATAATGTTGTTGTTGTTAGGTGTTATGGCGTCAACTCCAACTTATAGTGACCCTACACACAACAGGAAAAAATATTGCCCAGTCCTGAAATCATGCTTATGTTTGAGTCCTTTATTGCAGCTACCAGATTAATGCATCTACTTGAGATTCTGTTCTTTGTCTCTCACCACTTTGCCAAGATTGATATCTTGCTTCAGAGACTAGTCCCTCTTGTGAACATAGCAAAGTACATGATATTAAGTTTTATCACCCTCACTTCTAAGGAATATTTTTGCTGTATTTTTGTCAAGGAAATGTATTTGTTTCTTTGGCAGCCCGTTTTACACAATACAATCCCTAAACCCCAAACACACTGCTATTATACAAATTCCAACTCACAGATAACTTCCGTAAGATTTCTAATACTGTAAATCCTAAGAGGAGGAGATCGCGCATCTTTTTTCTGAAAAGTAGCTCCTGGATTTGAATTTCTGATCTTTCACTCAGCAGCAAAAATGCGAAACAGAATGCTGCCATAGCTCCTACGTTCAACACTCACTACTTAAATTCAAATCTGAGATGTTTTATGAAAGCACTCAGCTTTGAAAGTTTAAGAAATTAGCATTTTTGTTGTACTTATGTAAATAACTAGGTCAGATCTTATAAGGCCAGCCTCATTTTGTGATTAAAGAATATCTGAAATGGTTTTTCTTAAAAGTTGGAAAACTAGAGAAAATGTGTGTTTCAATGGATAACTATTCCTTGTTTGTTGTTGTTCTAATTTAGCATCAAGTTAGAAGTTATCTGTAGCTGACCCTCCAGCAAGTTTTCAGAGGCAGTTAATGGCACAGGTCTAAACAAGGTAGAAGGAGTGCTGGTGATCTACAGGTGAGGAATTGTGCTGCCAACTAAAAGGCATGTAGTCTGAATTCCCAAGTTATTCTATAGATTTTAATTATATGAGGAATATCTTTGCGTCTCATTGCCTTTAAGCTATTTTTAAACTCAATAAATTGAAGAGACTAATAGCAGTAACATAATTCAGGTTCATAGAATAGAAAATAAATAATGTTTGGTAGAATTTCAGATGACATCCTTTCTCCATTGCAAAAAAGGACATTTTTATATTTATTTGCAAATTAATTTCATTATTATTATTGTACATATAAGTTTATTTTGCTTTTGTAACATCTACCTAGCTACTTCATTAAAAATAAACTTTAGAATACATGTGCATCTTGTATGTATCAATTCTGTTTTTATTGTTTTTAAAAATAATACTTTAACAGGACTTACATTCTTCTATGAGAGATACAAATAAATCAAGTACAGTATAATGAAATACATTTGAAAGCCGGAGTGGCATCCATTTCCTAAATAACATGTTTCCATAAACTCTGTGAACTTTGATAAATGTCTATAGTTGTAGAAGGGCTTCAGGTCTTTTGTTCATAGGGTCTCTATAAGTCATGCTCATCTTGAAGGCGATCAACAACAACATTAGTAAGTAGAAAACAGGAGGCTAACTTACCCTATATTGTTGTTGTTATGTTCTATCAAGTCACCT
>NW_006399794.1:11553481-11576074 GCF_000299155.1 Elephantulus edwardii
CTCTCTCTTGGTCGTCGTCATTGTTATTGTTGTTTAATGCCATAGAGTAGTAGACGACTCATAGCGACCCTATGAACGAACAGGATGAGCATTGTTCAGAGGTATAAATACAAGCTGGAATTCCTCCTGAGACAGGTCATGGGGTAAAACCTCAAGTAGACTTTCAGGTGTCTTTACAATTCTTTGATTGTATTTGCTAACCCCTCCCTCCTGAGATAAGCACAAGGTTGACAATAGAGGAAAAAGTAGGCTTCATTTGCAAAATAATTTTTTGGTGTAATTTACTTTTGGTGTTTCTTAATAAAGTCACAGAGAGGCGTGGCTTGAAGAGTCAGTCTTCCAGCTGTTTGCTCCCTGCTTTTATGCTCTCTATTTTTCTCCATTCCTGTGTGTCCCCCATCTCTATTTTTCGTCAGCCAACAACATCAGATGTAATCAGGTTTCTCAGGAAGTGATCAGTTGATTGGGGCAGGGTAGGGGTGGGGGGCAACTACTGTATTCTTCCTCCAGAAGTGGTACATTTCATTGCGTAATACTACAATACTTAAATAAATGTTTTATTTTATGATAAAATATAGTTTAGGTTGTTGAGCAGATTAAGGCTAGGTCTGGTGCTACTCACTTGACAAATGTTTATATTGTTAGTTATCAAAAGAGTACAGATTATTCCTTGATGATAATGATGATGATGATGATGGCAGGTGTATCTTGTGTTCCTGAGATTAGTAAAGCAAACTGAATAAAAGTGGAAACTTGGAAAAGATTTTTGTTTATATTAATCCCCATGTCTCAATCCTAAATAGCTAAATTATCAAGGCTGACTCTTCAGCCTTAATAAACATAGCAAGAGATGAGATAATAAGTTGTGTTTTTTCACTTCTTCAGTATATCCTTGTTTCAGTAAATAAAACTGGCTTTTTGGTTTTGTTTGTGTAACATTTTGCCTTTTTATTATTATTTAAGTAAAGTTTTTTGCTTAGTCAATGAAGCACAAATAGACATCCCTCTGCTATTCTCTGCTTTCTGCCAAGATCCATCTATTATTAGTTATAATATCCCTATAATATCCTAAATCCAGCCTGCACATCTGGCAGTTCTCTGTTTACGTATTGTTACAAATATTTTTGGATAATTTTCAACAGAATCTTGCTTGCATGTGATATCAAAGGTATTGTTCGATAATTTTCACACTTTGTTGGGTCACCTTTCTTTGGAATGGGAACAAATACTGATCTCTTCCATCAATTGGCCAGCTGGCTGTCCTCCAGATTTCCTGGCACAACTTAGTGAGCACATCCAGGATAGCGTCTGTTTGATGAAATAAATCAATTGGTATGCCATAAACTCCTGGAGCCTTGTTTCTTCCAATTCCTTCAGAGCAACTTGAACTTCCTCCTTCATCACCATAGGCTCTTGCTCATATGTTATTTCATGAAATTCCTCTGTGTCAGCCAATTCCTTTTGATCCAGTGACTGTGTACTCCTTCCTCTTCTTTTGATACTTCCTGAATCATTCAACATTCTACCCAAACTATCCTTAAGTATTCCCACCCATGCCTTGCATTTGTTTTGCAGCTCCTTCAGCTTAAGAAATGCTGAGCGAGTCCAGCCCTTTTGATTTTCTGACTCCAGCTCTCTGCACATTTCATTATAGTATCTTGCTTTGTCATCCCGAGCTGCCTTTTGAAATTTTCTGTTCAGCTCTTTGATTTCTTGATTTCTTCCTTTAGCTTTGGCTTCTCGGCGCTCTAATGCAATACTCAGAGTCTCATCTGACATCCATCTTGGTCTTTTCTTCTTCTTCAGCTTTTGTAATGGACCAAGAGGCAGTTGTCGGAACAGAGCAGGGAGACATTGGATGGTTCAAAATCAAGACAGGGGTCCATCAGGGATGTATTTTGTCTCCATACCTTTTCAATCTGTATGCAGAACAGATCATCCCAGATGCTGGGCTGTACGAGGAGGAATGTGGCATCAGGATTGGTGGAAGAATCATCAACAACGTGTGTTTTGCAGTGACACAATCCTGCTTGCTGAAACTGAGAAGGACCTGAAGTGCTTGCTGCAGAAGTTCAAGGACTGCAGTCTTCAATGTGGATTGAAACTCAACAGCAAGAAAACAAAGATTCTCACAACTGGGCCAATTGGCAGCATCAGTATGGATGGTGAAGAGATTGAGATAGTTAACAGTTTTAGTTTACTTGCTTCCACAGTCAACACTCTTCATAACAGCAGCCAGGAAATCAGGAGACTAATTGCATTGGGAAACTCAGCTGTGAGGGACCGACCTCTCAAGAGTACTGAAGAGCAACGACATCAGGATGGAGACTAAGCTGCTCCTGATCCAGGCTATATAGTCTTTGCAATTACGTGCTATGCATCAGAGAGGTGGACAGTGAATAGGGATGATAGAAAGATAATTGATGCCTTTGAGCTGTGGTGCTGGAGAAGAGTGTTGAATATACCATGGACTGCTAGGAGAACAAACAGGTTTGCCCTGGAGAGGGTGAATCCAGAGTGTTCCCTGGAGTCAAGGATTCTGAAGCTTTGTCTGACATAATTTGGGCATATTGCAAGGAGGGGACTGGTCCTTGGAGAGGGACATCATGGTTGGGAGAGTGGAGGGACTGGGCAGGAGAGGAAGACCCTCGATGAGATGGATTGATTCTGTGAGTGGAATGGTGGGAATGAATGTGTTTGAGATGGCGAGGTTGGCACAGGATAGAATGGCGCTTAGGGATCTTGTACATAGGGTCACTATGAGTCGCAAGTGACTTGATGGCACATAACAACAACAACAAGAAGTAAAGGTTTACCAAACAAATTCAATTTTTAGTCAACTATTCATTCACTTGTTGGTCTATAAGACTAATTTAAATATGTACAATATAATCACAGTTCTCCTACTTCTTTGACTTTTGATGCTACTTTCAATATGTCAACTTTCTTTTTGACACAATTCCCCTAAGACCAGAGTTCTTGTCTGTTTGCTTTTCACACAGTATGCAATGGGGTTCATCAGTGGAGGCACAAGAAGGAAAACATCAGCCATAATGATCCTAAAAATTGAGGAACTGTGTTTGTAAAAGCGGTACATAACAGTTAAAGAAAGAATGAATACATAGAAGATGAGCCCAGCACAAATGTGGGAAACACAAGTATTGAGAACATTTGAGCCTTTCTCTTTGTGATGCTAAGGTCAATACTGTTTTTAGTATCAGTGTGTAAGACATGAAGATAAATGTTAGGTGCAGGATTCCTGTGAAAGCCACAAACAAGCCATAGATGGCATTGACCTTGTTGTCAGCGCAGGCCAGATTCACGACATCCTGATGGACACAGTAAGAATTAGAAAGGAGATTTTTTTTTCCTTACAGTATCTTAAATATTTTATAGTGAAAGGGAAAGGAAGTATCAATAGCACATTTTTGAGAGAAAATGAAAGCCCAATTTGTATGATTCTGATACTGGTTAGGATAGTGATATATCTCAGAGGGTTGTAGATGGCAATAAAGAGGTCTAAAGACATGATTAGAAGTACAGATCACTCCAGAGCAGAGAAGCATGAATGAAGAACTCTTGGACAGTATAAGCATCAGACGATATTCTTGGGATGTTGAGCAAGAAAATTCTCAGCATGGTAAGAACGGAGAAGAGGGAGAACAAATACCAATATGGAGAGAAAATAATGCATGGGTTCATGGGGAGAAGGTCATGTTTCTATGAAAAAGAGGATGATGCAGTTCAGAACAGTAACAAGGTACATGACGCATAAGGGAATGAAGATCCAAAACTGGAGAGTCTCCATCCCTGGGAAGCCAATCAAAATGAAGGTAGACCTTTCCATTTCAGAAGTGTTGGCAAGGGCTATTTCAGGCATGTGAGAATATCAAGATGAGAGGGGATCAACAGAGGCTTCCCGAAGTGATGAAAATAGGTTAACCTGAATGCTTTATTCAATTCACTGAAGTCCTATGAATCTGAGCAATCTAGATGCACCTCAGAGAATCAAAACTAGGAAAACAAGGGGGGGGAATAGGAAATAAAGACATCAAATTAAAATGATTATATAATGATAAGGAAAACCACACAAAAATCAAATCTTATTAACACATAAAATTTACAGTGTAAGGTATATGACTGATAGACAAAGATAATGATACTTATCTCCAGTGCCACAACCTCTTCTAAACACAGTTTGTATTTCTGGCCATTCTCTGTCAATGTATTGTTCCAGGTGTTTTTGGACCAGGATTTTTACTTGCATGTGTTATTAGTGATATTTTTTCGATAATTTCCACACTGTCAGGCCACCATTTTTTTGAAATGCAAACAAATATGGATCTCTTCCATGATACGTTGCTGTTGTTGTTATTAAGTGTCATTGAGTCAAGAACGACTCAGCAATCCTAAAAACAAAATATATAACCCTGTTCTATTATATCCTCATTTCTCTAAGTTCACAGAGTTTCCAGAGGCATGTTTAGGAAGTGGGTACCACTCCTGTTTTCAAGCCTTTCTTAATCTGAGAGCTCCACCAAACACTGTCCACCACGGGTAATCACTATGGCATTTGACATACCAGTGTCACAGCATCCCAAGTTACCTTAGTACAGCAATTGACAGATTAATACTGTACCTCTTAGAAGAATGTTCATCCCTAACAAAATTAACACTAGCTCCGTGGGCCTGTGGTCCTCTGGCCACATACAAAGGGCAACCATCCTTAAATATAAAGGCCATTTAAATACAAAAGCCCATCCACCAGGTCTTGAATGACTCTAAACAAGAGGCTAACAGTCCCCTGATAATTGTTAAATCCCTCAAATGAAATCAGTGAGTGTGATTGTGAACAACCAAACAGTCCACACCCAGCCCTCAACACAAACAAGAAAATCCACCTTCCAGAATCCAACCACTTCACATATGTTACATTCTTCCTCATCTAGGCCAACTTCCTTACTGTTTTGCTTGGTAAGCAGATTGAATAGGTATGGAGACAACCCTGACTTGCACCTTTTCTGATTTTAAACCATGCATGTTAGAGCATTCTTAACACAGTATAGTTAAAATTACACTCTCCCTCAAGGTCATCTATTTAAAAAAAAAAACAAACCAACCAAGAAACAGAAAAACCCTTTGATCCTAATCCAATCATCACACATATTCAGTATATTTTACAAAACATCTGATTAATATTTTCAAAGCTGCCAAAGACTTAAAAAATTGTCCAAGTCTGGAAACTTTCACAGTTAAGAGAAATCTAAAAGAATGATGCCTACTAAATGTAATTAAGTATCCTGGATAAGATTAAGACAGAAAAAGAAAATTAGAATAAAGAATCAATATTACTAAAACTCTGAAATATTTTGTAATTAATTATAGCTCTCACAACAGTGAACAGGACTAAATGGAGCTTCTAGAAGAAAACAGATCATCAAGGGGATCTTGTTGGCCTACCACTAAAAAAGGGATCAAGTGGAAGTCTTATGAATAGAAAAAGATAGTTGATTGGTGTACAGCTGAACAATATTCCCCTAAGTTTGAAAACTTAAAATACAACTGCTTAAGATCTTCCTTCTCTGAGCAGACTTGTCCTTCATTACAGACATTTGCTGATAGAGCTTGATGAAAAACTAGGAGAAATGGTTGCAGACACCCGTTAGTAATTGGTATGAATCTAGGCAAGTTGGAGGTTGTCAAAAGTGAAATGAAATATGTAAAAATCAATACCTTGGAATTTGTGAGCTGATATGACTGCCATTGGCAATTTTAAATCTGATAAACATATGATCTGAAATACTGACACTGAAAATGAAAGGAAAAATAATATTATCAAAAACATTTTAAGATCTATCCTAATGTATAATACTATGAAAGTAGGATGATAGCCAATCATTTAAAAGGAAAACCAGTTAATTATTAAATTTTTATAATTAAAATCATGCCACCCTCCTTAAACACCAAAGATTAAAGACTTTTATGTACTTTTGAACTCTGAAATTGATCACACATGCAATCAAGATGAATTAATAATTAATGATGATTGAAAAGAATTGAACTGAAAAAATTTACTAGAGGAAAATGAACATTATCTTTGTTTATGCTACACATAAGTAATAAGATGTGTGTTTCAGACCTTACATTAATCTTTTTCTGTATATACATTTTTACTCATGGAACTTTTTTTAGGGCTCTCTTTTTTCTAGAATCTGAAGGGTTTTTAATAATCTCAGAGGAGTTAATCCCAGGGCTCCATTAAAAGTAGAAACTGAAGTTAAAGGTTCCAAGATATACTAAACCACTAGGATCTAAATATATAACTAATTTCCTTATATTCTAAACCACTAGAGGTTAAATATAACTACTCTCTGTAGATTATATGAAATAAAAGTACCCTATTTGTATTGCTTAGTATTTTCCCTGTGTCTTCATGTCTGAAGAATGAGTATTACAAAGACATTTTCTCTTGATTGAGATGTGTACTAAGGTCAACTGAAAGAGAAGAAACTGAGGAGGGTAAGAATTGATGAATTTGATAAGCATTTCAGTATCGTTTTTGCATGTAAAATAATATAAGGTGTGTCTCTATCAGAGATGAACACTCTTTAAAACACATAAAGATCTAATTAATTTAAGATATATTTGAATAATGATTAGTTGATTGGTAGAATATTTCTATTATGGCACACAGGAAATTAAAATCTAAGGTTATTGTTAACAATATTAATCATACACTTCTAGTACTAACCTCAAAGTTGATATCAGAGCATGAAAGATATTGTACTGGCCCCACATCCTGCCACTGATCATTATCTGAGCATCTCAGTGACTAAAAAAGAACAAACAAATTCATAATTATACAATAACTCATTCTTTCTTTTTCTGTCTCTGAGGAAATCCCAGAGGGGGAAAAAAGTTTATTTTCATTTTTGTATTTTGATGTGTGTCCTGTCAATATATTTATTGTCAGATATATGTGGCTATAGTAAGGGTAAATACAAAAGCCTATCTTTACTTCTTCCTGACGATGAACCTCTGTGCCCTAAATTGGTGAATCAGAGAATATCTCTTTATTTCATTATTTGAACATAGAATGCTATGGCTGTTGCTGCATCATTTTTAAAACATTGTAAATGTGTTTTCCTTTATTTCCTTTAGACAATTAAAGGAGTCATTTGCCTCTGCAGTTAAACTGCCAATCTGAACAGTCTGTGTTGCTCAAAAATCCCATCACTCAGTCCTTCTGAAGCCATCGATGTCATCTTCGGCTCAGATTTCCAGACTTGGTGAAGAATGAAGAAAGCTCAGTGAATTTTAGCACTGTATCAGTGATTAAAAAAAAAAAAAAAAGAGGTATGTGCAGGAAAAGAAATATGAAATTTTTAATGAATGAAACATTCAAATAGCATAACAAAAAACCACCAACATATCACTTTAAAATAATTTTCATAAAGTACAATGCACATAGTTTAAGAGAATCACCAATTAAAATTGGGTGAAGGGTTATTTTTTTAAACTGAATCCTTTCACATTTTCCCCCAAAATAACAATCATTAAAAACTAATGGCGCATATTTGTACTCTGACACACATGGGGTTACTGTAAGTCAAAACAGATTCCATAATAACTAATGTTTGTGTGTTTGGTTTGGTTTTTTCCCCCTTTTCTGTATGCATTCCACGACTAGTCATGATATTTGGTTTTCATTCTGATGAGGATGGAATTCACACTTTATTTCACATTACGAGGACCAAGTGAAAATAGTTACAAAATACACTTAATATTCTATAAATTAAATATACAAATTAGGAATCTTTTCACTTTCAAAGGCAGAACTCACCTTGTCTGTTCCTTGGGAAGTAAATCAGAGAAATTATGCTTTTGTTCTTGGAAATCTTTTTTGTATTGTCTACACCTGTGTTCGTAAAAGCATATTAAGCATGGTCTAAATATTTTTGTATTATTTCAATATTCTTCCTTTTTTCCTCTTTCTCATTGCTGTTAAGTCAGAACCACCTGATAGCCAATCCTTCAATAAGTTTATTAATTCTGTAAATCAAACAGGTGGGGATTGCTTATCTCTCTCTAGTGGAGCAGCTGGTGGATTCAAACTACTTGCTTTGAAGTTTGCAGTGCAACACCTTACTAGAGCACCAGAAGTCCTTTATCAATGATAATAACTAACAAATACATAATTACAAAAAGTAACACACATTCAAATCATGGATTTGCAGGATAGCATGAGATAATGCAACGTACAAGTCTGTTATTCATAAGACTACAATAAATTGTAGTCACCTTAATAGCATCTAGAAATAATGAATTTGACCAGCCAAGATTTATCGTTTCAACAAAACCATTTAAAATTGCCATGCATTGGAATCAACGTTATGACAATGGGTTTTTATAAGGCATCTTGTTGTACATATTTACTATCTACACTGTTCATCTCTGTTTTGTACTTCTGTATATGAGTGTATATATACTCTGATTCTTCCTGTGTGCCCACTAGTCAAGCAGCTCACAGTACAGGACATACAATATTTTTCCAAAGTTAATAACAAGTTCTATTTCTTATAACTCAACAGTGGACTTGTTGAACAATATTAAATGTTAAAAATTAGAATGAAATGGCTATTAACAATACAACTACTAGTGAGGAAGTTTACTGCATTTGGCCTTTTCAAATAATTAGGTTTAGTATAATAACTTTATTAAAAGACTCCTGCATGTAGGTAACATTTTAAGTTCTTGTCTATGTTGATAGTAAATTCCTTATTTAAGCTTTCCCCTTGTTCTTCCCCTAAGAATGGCAGTTTCTCCTATTTCACCACTTGGAAGAATGTTTTATCACAACGGCAGCATTTTCCACCCAACCATATTTTTCCTCTCTGGGATTCCAGGTCTGGAAGGAATCCACACCTGGATCTCCCTGCCATTATGCACTGCTTATCTTATGGCTTTGTTGGGCAATGCCACAATCCTCATAGTGATCAAGACAGAGAAGACCCTCCGAGATCCTATGTTCTACTTTCTGGCTATTCTGTCAACAATTGATTTGGCACTTTCTACAGCCTCGGTGCCCCGCATGCTTGGCATCTTCTGGCTGGATGCTCATGAAATTAACTTTGGAGCTTGTGTGACCCAGATGTTTTTGATCCATGCCTTCACTGGCATGGAAGCTGAGGTCCTAGTGGCCATGGCCTTTGACCGTTATGTGGCCATCTGTGCTCCATTGCACTACACAACCATCCTGACAGCCCGTGTGCTGCTAGGCATCACTATATGCATTGTATTCCGTCCAATTTTGTTCACACTGCCTATGGTCTATTTAGTCTGCCGCCTATCCTTTTGCCGGACCTATATAATACCCCATTCCTACTGTGAGCACATGGGCATTGCAAAATTATCCTGTGGGAGTATCCGTGTCA
Organism: Elephantulus edwardii; assembly: GCF_000299155.1. Lineage (NCBI taxonomy): Eukaryota > Metazoa > Chordata > Mammalia > Macroscelidea > Macroscelididae > Elephantulus > Elephantulus edwardii. The sequence goes on from NW_006399794.1 coordinate 11,562,916, forward strand.
ATGTCATCTATGGGCTTTTTGTGGTCTCTCTTTTTCTTCTGAACTTACTCCTTATTGGCATCTCCTATGTATACATACTCCGGGCTGTCTTCCGGCTCCCATCCCAAGATGCACGGGTGAAAGCTCTAAGTACCTGTGGCTCTCATGTTGGGGTCCTCTGTGTTTTCTACATCCCCTCAGTCTTCTCTTTTCTTACTCACCGATTTGGACACAAGATACCACGCTACATTCACATTCTTATTGCTAACCTCTATTTGGTTATTCCACCATCACTTAACCCCATCATTTATGGTGTGAGGACTAAACAGATAAGAGAGCGAGTACTCCGTGTCTTTTTTAAAAATTAAGAAATTACTTTCTCCTTTGTTAACTGCTAATTTTGATCCAACAAGGAAAACCATTTTCTTCATTTCGGAAACACTATTTTCTATGTCTAAATATTTTTCTGCCAAGTTATCTTTTAGGAGATTTTATTTATCCCATAATATGATGTGAAGAAGAATGGAATAAAAATTTATGGGAGACTCGGAAACAACCTGAATTTTACAAATGATACAAAATTGCTTGCTGAAAGTGAAAATTATTTGAAGCACTAACTGAATAAGATAGAAGACTACAGCCATCAATATAGATTACATCTTAATATCAAGAAAATTAAAGTCCTCACCACGTGACTGATAAGTAAAATTGTGATAGATCGGGAAAATATTGAAATTGCAAATGATCTCATTTTACTTGGATGAACAATCAATATTCATAATAAAAGCAACAAAAAAAATTAAAATATTATTACCTTGGGGGAAAAAAGCTAGCATGGAACTCTTTAAAGTGCTAATTAGGAAGGATGTCAGTTCAAAGACTAAGATGTACCTGATTGACATCATGGTATTTTTCAGTTGCTTTGCATCCTTCTGAAAATTGGGCAATGAATTAAAAAGACGAAAGGACAATCAATGTCTTTAAATTATTATATTGAAAAAAGAGTATTGAGTATATATCATGGTTTGCCAAAGGAGCAAACAAATCTGTCTTGGAGAAAGTACAAGTAGAATGCTCCTTAGAAGCAAGGATAGTGAGGCTTTATCTCCTACACAGTTGGCACATTGTCAAGAGAGACAAGTCCTTGGAAAAAGACATTATACTGCAAAAATTAAAGGGTACGGAAAAGGAGGTAGACTCTCAGCAAGATTGACTGGCACAATGTCTGCAACACGGGGCTTTATCATGGCTGGCAGTGATAGTGAAGATTGAGTTTTAACAAGTTTCAGATCTGTTGTTCATAGAACTGGTGTAAGTTACAACATTGCATTTCAGTGTCAAAGTTTGGTCACTATTTCGTTTTTATATCATCCCTTATAAAAGAAAAGATGAAGCAAGAAAAGTAACAAATACCTTTGTTTCTATAGCCTGGAATTAATGTCTATCAATAGAGTGATAGGAACTGTTGATTCTGTAATCCACAGAAAGTTTCATTGTAAACTCGAAGACCATGCCTCTTCAGTGGCTCAAATCCATGAGAGAAATAGGCAATCTTCTCCCAAGCGATTTATAGCCTCAGAAAACTGCTGCAAAGTGAGCTGTGTGTTCATTCTGACTCAACAGCAATGAATTTAAGGTTTGTTATTTGTTTACTCATTTATTAAAATGATGGTAGTGACACAAATACCATGGCACCCAGTTCAGATTCCCCAACTGCTCCATGGGAAAAGATAGTCAATATTCTCTTTCCTTTGAAAACCTGCAGCAAAGTCTATCTATGGTACAGTACTCAGTAACTGTGTTGTGTATAGCCAATTTTTTTCTACCTAATATTAAAATCAGAAATCTATGTTGGGTATACATAAGATATAGTTACTTCTTTGCAAATTTATTAAAACAATTCTTCATTCTCAATTTGTTAAGTCAATCTTTTTGTTTTTGTTGTTAGTTGCCACTGAGTTGATTTTTACTTCTGGTGACTCCAAGTGTATAGAATACAACTACTTTATAGTGTTTTGAAACTCACATGCAAATTGCTAACTCTGTCTCCTAAGGAATTTCTGGGTGGAACTTTTCAGTTACTAGACTCAACTGTTTAACATTACTCTGAGACATTTACCCCTTTACTTGTTATTATCCTTATATTTGTATATTTTTTCCTAATTAAGAACATTTTTGAAACCTTTTTAATATTTTTGGTGCATACTTAAAAAATATACATAGGTTCAAAACTTAGAAGTAGAAATGTTAAGCAATAGATTAGTAGACTCCTGACTGATTAGTTTGTTTTGGTTTTTGTCATTGTTTCTTATTTACTATATTTCTGTTCCACTCACAAATTGGCCACCTAGATGTCAGTCTAGAAACTAAGGTGCACCTTATCCCTACAATGGTCGTCTCAGTTGCTTGCTATGCATCTGAGAGCTGGACAATGACTAAGGATAAAAGAAGAATCAATGCCTTTGAGTTGTGCTAGAGAAGAGCATTGAACATACCATGGACAACCAAGAGAACAAACAGGTCCATCCTGGAGAGGGTGAAAACAGGTTGCTCCATGGAGGCAAGGGATATGAAACTTCATCTCACATACTTTAGGTGTGTTGCCTGGAGGGATTAGTCCTTGGATCAAGTCCATCATGTTTGGAAAGGTAGAGGGATCAGTGCAGAAGAGGAAGAATTTGGAGGAGATGGATTGACACCGCGCCTGAGGCAATGGGGGCAAGTGTGTGGGAAATGGTGAAATTGGCTGGCTCAAGTAAGAGCAGAGTTCAGAGCTATTGTCCATAGGGTCGCTGTGAAGGACCCCCGAACCGCTGGTCCTGTTCTGTCCCGAGTGGACGGCGAAGACCCAAGACTCCAAGACACCGGCTTGATGCAACAGCAAGAGATAAGAGGTTTATTGCTATTGCGGAGCTCCGGGCTGACTGACTCTTATCTCTCGCAGGAGACAGAGGAGCCGACCAGGAGCAGACAAAGTTGGTTTTTTTTATACATTTTAGGGGGATACAACTGAGTATCAGCTTCTCATTGGGTAATGAAAGCACAGTTTGAATTCATTGGCTCAGTGTTCGCTCAGGGTTTACACAGCATTTTTGCACGTAGCACTTGCGGCAGTCACGTAGCACATGTAGCAGTTAGATAGATCTTTAACTATAGGGTGGTGTCACAAATTCTTAAGTATACAATGAGTTCAAACTCCAGGACAGTGGAAAAGCACAAGATACATTGGTTATCAGTCGGGAAACAGGCACATGGGTTATCAGTTGAGAAACAATCTTTGCTTGTTTTCTCTGCCTTTCTGCTAGCCATTCTTGAAATACTGTTGCCCTGGATACCTGGGTGTGGGGGCTTTACTCGAGACAATGGAAAAATTCCTGAGTTTAACTTAGCTGAGAACTATAGAAACCTGAGTTTAATTCAGCTGAGAACTATAGGGACTATTTTAAATTCAATCTTTTCAGCTGTAAGTCAGAATTGACTCCAGGATCGACTCCACTGCACATAACAGTAGATTATGAAAATTCTCTTGCTAGAGCTATTTGAGTATGTTTGAAAAGCAAAAATATTCCTATAAAGTATTTGTATGTAATAATTTTGTTTCATATGAAAAATTATAATTTAAATAAAATGAAACTAATTATGTTTTCTATGGTAAAACCTGCCATGGTCAAACTTCAGAGTTTTTCATCACTCTGTTATCCACTAATTCTTAGTTTATTATTGATATGTGTGTGTTTATCTCTACATTTCACTATACACCACTTAATTGCAGTGTAAGTTGTGAAGGAACAAAGTAAAATCCTTTTTTTTAAAATTTCTATTTCTAACCTATTTTTTAGAAGATGTAAAACCTTATCTATACAGAAGTGACTTATTTGATAAATCTTTGTACATTACATTTCTATATGAACACCAGTCTGTTTTTAATTAATTTATTTTTATCTAATATTACCATGTTTTAATGATTATAAATGTAACATTTTATTGTACTTTGACGTTATCACAATGACTATAATAATGGGCTCTAGTGTGGTAGAGATGCTGATGGCACAGAATAGGGTAGGAATCACTGGGTTACTATGAGTTGTCTTCAGTGACACTAACAACAGCAAGTTATATTTTATAGAATAATGTTAAGTAATTTTAAAACATAAAAGATTATCTATTCATCTATCTATCTATCTATCTATCTATCTATCTATCTATCATCTATCTATCTATCTATCTATCATCTCTCTATATATCTATCTAGATTTGGCTAAAAATGAGCTGTGGGATGGAAGCCTCTTGTTTATAGGGCAAATCAAGTCTTTTGGGTGGGCCCCTGTATCAAAAGTTGGCTGAGTCCCAACTTAGCCTTCAGTTTGGAGGCGCATGTGTGAAGTCATTGAATTCTGAAATGTGAGTTCTTGTTTTGGCTGAGGGTTGGGTGTGAACTGTTTGGTTGGTTTTATTTCGTTCACAACTGTGTGTGAATTGATTGTATTTGCTAGATTTGGCTAACAATGAGCTGTGGGCTGGAAGCCTCTTGTTTAAAGCTAATCAGGGCCTGGTGGGCAGGCCTGTGTATTTAAAAATCAGCTGGGCCATGAGGCCTGTGGCACTTTGGCCTGGTGTTGTGTTTGGAATGGACATTCTTCTAAGTAGTACAACAATAGTTTGTCAATTTGCTGTACTGAGGTTGCTGTGATACTGAACACTGTGCCACTGGTGTATCAAATGCCACAGTGATTTTCCATAGTGGACAGTGTGTGGTGGAGTTCCCAGATTAAGACAGTCTGTGAAGCAGGAGTAACACCCACTTCCTATGTAATATATCTCTAGAAACTATGAACTTAGAGAAATGACAATAGCTACAGACCAGAGTTCAGGTCTTTTGTTCATAGTGTCACTATGAGTTATGCTTGACTCAACGGAACTTAACAACAACCACATATGTATTTGTTGTTGTTAGGTATCATCAAGTCAAATTCAACTCACAGTGACACTATGAACAGTTGCCCTGAACTCTACCCTATCTTGTGCCATCCTCATCTCTGACACACTAGAGCTTATTGCTGAAGTTACCAGGTTAATCCATTTTGCTGGGGTCTTCCTCTCCTTTGCTGTCCCTCCATTTTTTTGTCCAAGGATGATGTCCCTTTCCAAGGAAAAGCCTCATTAGCTACATGTCCAAAGTATGAAACACAAAATGAAAAAGATGCACCCTAGTCTTCAAACTAATATCAATCATTGCTCCTCAACATTATGGAGAGGTCCCTGAGAACAGACTCAGCCAGCACAATAGGTTTCCTGATTTCCCAACTGCTGATACGAAGGGTGCTTATATTTAAGCAAATATGTATTTATCTAAATATGTATCAATATGGATTGAGGCTCAGTGTCAAGAAGACAAAGATTCTCATCACTGGACCAATTGGCAGCATCAGGATGGATGGTGAAGAGATTGAGATTGTTCACAGCTTTAGTTTGTTTGGCTCCACAGTCACCACTCTTGGCACCAGTAGCCAGGAAATTAAAAGACATATTGCGATGGGAAAGTCTGCTGTTAGGGACCTCTCTAAAGCACTCAAGAGCAACAGTGTCTCTCTGGAGACTAAGGTGCACCTGATACAGGCCATGGTCTTTGCAATCACTTGTTATGCATCAGAGAGTTGTACAATGACTAGGGAGGAGAGAAGGAGAATTGAGCTTTGGTGTTGGAGAAGAGTTTTGAGGGTACTATGGACTGCTAAGAAAACAAACAGATTTAGCTTGGAGAGGGTTAAATCGGGCTGCTCTTTGGAGGCAAGGATTCTGAGGCTTCGTCTGACATACTTTGGTCATGTTGTAAGGAGAGACTGGTCCTTGGAGAGGACATCATGCTTGGGAGGGTGGAGGGCAGGCACAGGAGGGGAAGGCCCTCTAGAAGATGGATTGATTCGGTGACTGGGGTAATCGGGATGAGTGTTTCGGAGACAATGAGATTGGCACAGGACAGAACAGAGTTTAGGGCTGTTGTACATAGGGTCGTTATGAGTCGCAAGCGACTGGACGGCACTTAACAACAACAACAACATAAGTATCTATGAACTCTGGTGGCCTAATGACAAGAAGTTGCTCTGCAATCCTGAAGGTGAATGTTTTAATCCATCAGCTGCTCTGCACCTCCTCCTGTGCAATTAAATTGCCTCTGAAAACCCAACAGAGGATCAGTGGTTGGGTTGGATCTGACTCCACTGGATAATCTCCTCCTGAGCCATTAAATACCTCTGAAAACCCACTCTAGTTTGGTTCCAACTCTATATTATACAACAAGTACTCTATAGTATACAATAACAACAAGTGTGAGTGTGAGTGTGTGTGTGTGTGTGTGTGTGTATTTTGAAGACTAAGATGTACCTGATTTAGACCATGGTCTTTTCAATTACTTGTTATACATCTGAAAGCTGAACAATGAGTAATGATGACAGAAGAAAATGTTATGCCCTTTTTTTTGTTGTTGTTGTATTTGAGAAGAGTACTAAATATTTTGTGGACTGTAAAAAGAGCAAACAGATATATCTTGAAGAAGCTGAAGCCAGACTGTCCTTGGAGGCAAGGATAGTGAAGCTTATCTCACATACTTTGGGCATGTTGCTAGGAGAGGGTATTCCTTGGAAAAGGACATTATGTTTAGAAAGATGGAGGGACACCAAGGGAGAAAAATACCCTCAGCCAGGTGAATTGACACAGTGACTGCAGCAATGGGCTCACGTGTGCCAAAGATTGTGAAGTTGGCACTGGATAGGATAAGACAGGGATCAGATATACAGTTTATAATGTTGCTATGAGTCATACTTATTAATAAAATAAAATATAGTGTTACTATGAGTCATTGTGGTTGTAGATTGCTATTGAGTCCATACAACTCATAGTGACCCTTTGAACAAAAGACCTGAAGCATTTATATAACTATTACCATTTATCAAAGTTCACAGAGTTTCCAGAGGCGTGTTGTTTAGGAAGCGGATACCACTCCTGCATACCTAATAATAAAATCATGTATGTATATATATATATAATAAACATCTGCACATGAGTGTATGTGGTTTTGTTTATGTTTATATAATGCACACATTCACATGTAAATACTTAAATAAATCATGCTCTATATTATATGATTCCTATAACTGATAATCAGAAAAAGTTAAAAATATATACTCACAAAAATGATGTGATTGTCAAGAAATTGAACAGAAGAGACAGAGTAGATGAGGTAAAGAACTTTAAAGTCTTGAATGAATCATACATAAAATGATAATGTTTTATTAGTTACGCTATTCATTCATGAAGCTGATTGAAATTTACAGTACAAACTATACACTAATGTCAGAGAACATATTAATTTATTCAAAACATTTGGGGAACTATAGGATAAAGAGCAGAATCTAATATAAAAGTCCTGAATTTTTAAACAATGTATAAAACAACTTCACTCAAAGTAGTGGTTGAGAGAAATAGAAATTTAATCAATGTTGAAAATCAATGAAGTCTTTATCAGGAAACTACGGAAGTTAATAAAATGCTTACACAAAGTGGCATGGTAAAATATCAACATACAAAAGTCAGTCAGATACCTCTTCACTAAAAAAGAGAAAACTGAAAAAGTAATCAAGAAAACAGTACAGAGGGAAATCACAATGTCTCAGTTTGGTAGGTGGAGGGAGGGAGCGAAAAACAAAATTCAGTGTACATGAATGAAACATAATGTAAACAAATTCTTGTATGCAAGCCAATAAAAATTTAATGGAAAAAACAAAGCAACACTATTTATAATAGTGACACAAAAGATGAAGCCCTTAGGAAAAAATATAATCAGAAATAAAAAATTCTATACTAAGAAGCTGCTCTGCAATCCCAAAGACATGGTTAGTTCAAATCCACCAGCTGCTCCAAGGAAGAAGGATGGGCAATCTCCTCCGTATCAATTTACTGCCTCTGAAAAACAACTTGAGGGTCAGCTATGAGTCAATTCTGACTCAAAGGCACATAAAAATTGTACCAAGAAAATTGTAAAACTGAATGTCCAGAAGTAATAAAAAAAAATCTGTAGAAATGGGTTTGTATTGGCAAACCAAGGAAAGATGTTATAAATTCACCAGCTATTCTGTGTGAGGAGATGAGAAATTGCCTTCTAAGGTAGTTACAGTTTATGAAAACTCATAAGAGGGTTGAGTATGGGGATGTTTTAACTTAATGATACATATCATAATAAACAATAGGAATAGAAAGATTAAATCTGAAGAAAATGTCAACATTATGCAATGTGATCTACAGATTAAATGCAATCCTGATACAGTTTTTATCATCATTCTTTTCAGTCAAAAAAAGAAACATTTAATAACCAATTTTACACAGAAAGAAATGAGATTCAATATAAGCAATACAAAGTAGAAGTTCTTACACTGCTTTATAGTGAAAGAAAATAATCAGACACAAATGGGCAAATGCTATTGTTGTTGTTGTTATTGGCTGTCGAGTAGACTCTGACTCCTAGTGACTCTGTACTACAGCTCTGAACAATGATCTATCTTGAGCCAGTTTCATTGTCTCTGACACACCTACCCCATTATTTTAGTAATTTAATCCATTTTATCCAGGGTCTTCCTCTCCCTTGCTGTTAGTTTACCCTTCCAAGCATGCTGTCCCTCTCCAAGGACTGGTCCCTCCTTTCAACATGCCTAAAATATGTCAGATGGAGCTTCAAAATTCTTGACTCCATGAGTATCCTGGTTTCACCTTCTCCAGGACAGACCTGTATGTTCTCTTAGCAGTCCATATATGGTATATTCAATATTCTTCTCCAGCACAACTCAAAGGCATTGATTCTCCTTTTATTACCTTTAGTGATTTTCCAGCTCTTTGATGCATAGCAAGTAATTGTGAAGACCATGGTCTGGATCAGATATACTTTAGTCCATAGACTGGCATCATTACCCTTCAGTACTCTGGAAAGGTTCTTGACTGCCAACTTTCCCCAATTTGTCTTTATATTTCCTGGATGCTGTTCCCAAGAGTGTTGATTACGGAGCCAGGCAAACTGAAAGTGTCAAAAATCTCTGTCTCTTTATCATTATGCTGCCAATTGGCCCAGTGGTGAGAATCTTGGTCCTCCTCAGTTTCGGCAAGCAAGGTTTGTGTCATCTGCATAATACAGGTTGTTGATAAGCCTTCCTCCAATCCTAAGGCCACAATTCCTCCCTCTAAGGCCTAGCCTCCCTGATGATCTCTTCCACAAATAGATTGAAAAGATATCAAGATAGGGTGCATCCAGTGTGTACAGACCACATTTATAAAGAAAGTCAAGAAAAGGTTTTCAAACAGAAGGAAATATTTTTTTATGATTACCATCTAAGAGTAAATAACTAAATTCAGGGTGTTTTTTGTTGCTAGATGCTGTTGATTCAATTACAACTCATAGTGAACCTATGAACAATAGATTGTCCTATCCAGTGTGCCACCCTCACCATCTCTGATACTTTCAAGTCCATTGTTACATTTGCTATGTCAATCCATCTTGTTGAGGGTTTCCTCTCTATGATCCTCCACCTTTTTCAGCATGATGTCTTCTTCTAAGGACTGGTCTCTCTTGACAACATGCCCAAATTATGATATAAAGCTCTACTAACCTTATCTCTGAGGCACACCGTATCTACACTTCCTCCAAGACAGATTTGTATGTTCTTTTGTCAATCCATGGGATATTCTGTTCTTTTCTCCAGCACAATTCAAAAGCATCACTTCTTCTTTTGTTATCCTTATTCATTGTCCAAATTTCAGATGCACAAGAATCAGTTGAAAAGACCATAGTTTGCATCAGATATACCTTAGTCTTTAAACTAACACCATTGCTCTTTAACACTTGGAGAATTCCTTAACAGCAGATATGTCCAATGCAATATGCCTTATCTCCTAACTGCTGGTATGAAGAGTGTTGATTGTGGATACAAGTAAAATTAAATCACTGATAACTTTAGTCTTTTCTCCATCTCTCATGATGCAGCTGATTTTTGTTCTAGTGACGGAGATTTTTCTTTTTGTGATGTTGAGAGGGAATTCATAATGAAGGCTGGAGTGTTTGATCTTCTGCAGTAAGTACTTCTAGTCCTCTTCACTTTCTGTTAGAGAATCTGTGTCATCTACGTAATGCAGGTTGTTGATGAGCTATCCTCCAATCCTGATGGCACATTCTTCTTCATATAGTCCAGCTTTTTGAATGATTTGCTTAGTAGAAATAGAAAAACATGTGAAGAAAAGACCTAAACTAACACTGATGAACACTTTTCTTGATTTTAAGCAGTGCTGTATTTTCTTGTTTTGTTTGGAAAAGTTCTTCTTAGTCTCTGTATAGATTTTTGTATGAGCAGAAGTATGGGCAATCTCCTCCCATGCAATTTACTGCCCTGAAAATCTGCTAGAGGGTAAGCTATGAATCAGTTATGACTTGAAAGCACAGGACAAAAATAACTTGAGTGAAGGAATAACGAGAATGTGAGTACAAAATTAACAACTCAAAGCAATGCTGAGAGGAGAAAAACATCTAAAGGTAATACCGAAAAACAAATTTAAACCTTGAGTCACAATATTAAAAAATGCTATTGGCAATATACTGAATGACTCAGAAAGCATCAAAAGAAAATGGAGGAAATGCACAGAATCACTTGACATTGAAAAATTTCAGACAGAAGCATTTGAAAAGGACCCAATGAAGGAGGAAGTGAAAGTTGCATTGAAGGCACTGGCAAAAAATAAAGCCCCAGGAATCAATAATATACTTATTGACTTAATTCAATTAACTGATGCAGCCTTGGATACACTCAATAGACTGTTGTTGTTGTTGTTATGTGCCGTTGAGTCGTTTCCGACTCATAGCGACCCTATGCACAACAGCCCTAAACCCTGCTCTATCCTGCGCCAACCGCACCGCCTCTGACACACCCATCCCGATTACCCCAGTCACCGAATCAATCCATCTCATAGAGGGTCTTCCCCTCCTGCGCTGTCCCTCCACCCTCCCAAGCATGATGTCCCTCTCCAAGGACCCGTCCCTCCTGGCAACATGTCCAAAGTATGTCAGACGAAGCCCCAGAATCCTTGCCTCCAAGGAGTAGCTTGGTTTAATCCTCTCCAAGATAAATCTGTTTGTTTTCCTGGCAGTCCAGGGTACATTCAGTACCCTTCTCCAGCACCACAGCTCAAAAGCATCCACTCTCCTTCTGTCCTCCCTAGTCATTGTCCAACTCTCTGATGCATAACAAGCGATTGCAAATACCATGGCCTGTATCAGGCGCACCTTAGTCTCCAGAGAGACACTGTTGCTCCTGAGTAACTTAGAGAGGTCCCTAACAGCAGACTTTCCCATCGCGATACGCTTTTTGATTTCCTGACTGCTGGTGCCAAGAGTGTTGACTGTGGAGCCGAGCAAACTGAAGCTGTGAACACTCTCAATCTCTTCGTCATCCATCCTGATGCTGCCAATTGGTCCAGTGGCGAGAATCTTTGTCTAGCCAGGAAATTTGGAGGACAGCTGTATGGCCAATGGATTAGAAGAGGTCTAAATTTGTTCCCATTCACAAGACAAGTGGTCCAACTGAATCTGGAAAGTATTGAACAATATCATTAATATCACATGCAAGCAAGATACTACTGAAGGTCATTAAAAAAATGACTAGAAGGGGAGCTCTGGTGGCCTAGTGCCAAGGAGCTGCAACTACAATCCCAGAAGCGCACAGTTTGAATCCACCAGATGCTCTGCCAGGGAAGGAGGGACAACCTCCTCCTGAACCAGTCAGATCTGATTTGACGGTACACTCACACAAAAATAATAAAAATTTTTTTTAAAAAATTACTAGAACAGTTCATAGATAGATTTAGAAGGGATGCTTGGGATGGTGGAGGGTCAGCAAAGGAGAGGAAAACCCTCACTCAGTTGGACTGACGTGTTGACTGTGCCAAGGGCTCTTGTATGTCAGGAAGTATGATGGCAAAGGATAGGACAGGGTTCAGATCTGTGGTTATAGGGTTGTTATCCATCATACTTGACTCAATGACATCTAACTAACTAACTAACTAACTAACTAACTAACTAACTAAACTCACAACTATAAAGGTAAATGCTTTTATGTAAACAACCCTTCAATAACATCAAGGGCAATGTCTTATAAGTGGATACATAGACATACAAACTGTAAAGGCATGGGAAGGAACATAATCATATCACTATGAATATAATATATAGGTTTGGCAGAGATATTTCTAAGTTGATGTATTTCAACGGATGCTGCCCTAGATGTGTTCACCAATTTGTGTCAAGAAATCTAGAGGACAACCACTTGGCCAACTGACTGGAAGAGATCTTTATTTGTTCCCATTCCAAAGAAAGGTGACCCAACCGAGTGTGGAAATTATCAAACAATTTCAATTATTTCACATACAAGCAAGATTCTGCTGAAGATTGTCCAAAAATGACTGGAACCACCCATCAACAGAGAACTACCAGAAGTGCAAGCTGGGTTTAGAAGGGATCGTGGTGTTAGGGATATTTTAGCTAATGTTAGATGGATCTTGGCTGAAAGCAGGGAATATAAGAAGAATGTCTGTGTTTTATTGATTATGTAAAGGCATTTGACTGTTTGGATCACAAAAAACTGTGGCTGACTCTGAGGAAAATCAGAATCCCAGACCACTTGATCACGCTAATGCGAAACCTATACTTCAACCAGGAAGCAGTCGTCAGAACAGAGCAAGGAAATACTGCACGGTTCAAAATTGGGAAAGGTATACGCCAGGGATGTGTCCTATCTCATACCTTTTCAACCTATATGCAAAACAGATTATCTGGGAGTATGGGCTGTATGAGGAGAAGTGTGCCATCAGGATTGGAGGAAGATTCACCAACAATCTGTGTTATGCAGGTGATACAACCCTATGTCCTGAAACTGAGGAGGACCTGAAGCACTTCCTGCAGAAGGTGAAGGACTGCAACCTTCAATATGGATTGAGTCTCAATTTCAAGAAAACAAAGATTCTCACCACTGGGCCAATTAGCAGCATCAGGATGAATGGTGAAGAGATTGAGATTGTTCACAGCTTTAGTTTGCTTGGCTCCACAGTCAACACTCTTGGCACCAGCAACCAGGAAATGAAAAGATGTATTATT
>NW_006399794.1:11576374-11604562 GCF_000299155.1 Elephantulus edwardii
AGGGTGGAGGAACAGCATAGGAGAGAAAGACCCTCTATGAGGTTGATTGTTTCAGTGACTTGGGTAAATGGGGTAGGTGTGTCGAAGACAGTGATGTTGGCACATGATAGAGGAGGGTTTTGGGCTATTGTACATAGGGTCACTATGAGTCACAGGCAACTCGACTGCACTTAACAACAACAACAATGTGTTTATATATGCTGCAAATATACAAATTAATAGACTAAAGCATACAAGAGGCAAGGTACTGAAAATGTCTTAGTCATAGTGAAATACCTTGAGAGAATGCATTTCCATACCTAAAGGGACCATAGTCTCAAGTAACATTATTGTCACTTAGCATTAGTATAGTTCACAAGAACAATATTCTAGTTTCTATTTTGGTGATTAGTAACTGAGAGCTTAAAAGCATATGAGCAGCCCTTAACTGTGCAGCCATTGTTCTCTTCCTCTCTAGGCCAAAGAAGAGTGAAGAAAATCAAAACCCCTCAAAGGTCTGCTTGTTTACAAGAACTTCAGCCTACATGTCCTGAGACTGGAAGAACTAGATGGTGCCTGACACTCCAACTACTATGAACTATATCCCAAAAGAAGATCTGAGATAAAATGGAAAAAGAAGCTGGAGTAAAACTCAGAATTATAAAAATAATTAGATTTATAGGTCTTGTATACTAGTGGAACCCTCAAGACTATGACCCTTAGACATCCTGGGTATAGAACTGAATTCAACCCTACAACTTCACATTCAACCAAACAACAAAAGGTCTTCAAGGTGAATAATTATAAAGAGAAGGAATGCACTCCACAGAACAGCTAACCAAACAAGATAAAGAGAACCAATAACTCAGGGACAAACCTCAGAAGCGATAGGAGAAAAGGACAAATGGACAAAGAAAGCACAGGGAGGAAGTTGAGAGAATGTTATAAGATTGTGGAAATTGCAATCAATATCATAAAACAGTATACAATTTGTTGAGTGGAAAATAAATTTCCTCTGTGATTTTCACCTAAGCCACAGTCAAAAGTAAAGAAAGAAAATTAGTAGAGTCTGTAAATATAAACATGAAGGAAACTACACATAAAGATTGCTAATGAAGTTTTCCACACAAAAGAGGTTCTAAAAATCTCATATACATATAAATAGTAGATTTGGCTGATTAAGTTAACTGATGATGACTGGTGGAAACAAGAATTGTCATTTTTGAGGAAGAACTTACAGATAAATAAGAGGAGGCTAGCATGATGCATGAGATGATGAGATGAGAATTGAAGACCTAAGTATGAACTAGAGCTGAAGAGAATTCATTAGCAAAGAAATACTTTTCACTCACTTTTGGTTTCTAATAGAATTTTATTAATTTTTTGTTTGGAATATTTTACGGTTTAATATCTTAGCATTTTTAAATTGGTGTTTTAGTGAAAGTTTACAAAAACTGGTTTTTCTTTGTTTCATTTATTCATAGATTTTTTTCCTCCCTCCACTTTCCCTAACTCAATTCAAACTTTATGCCCTGTCCCTGACTGTTAATTGCCCCCAAAAAAGGAATAATGTCTAGTCATTCATTCTTTCAGACTAATCATTGCTTCCCTTTACCTATTCCAGTTTGTTACCCATCCATTCTTTCCTGCTCCCATCCCCCCCCAAACCATGCTAATTTTTTCTATGAGACAAAATACGTTTATGGATTGTTTTCTGACTGCAGTTGCCCTGTGGCAGCCCAAATGAGGTTATTTTCTAAAGGAAAGCTACAGCAAAAATCAATCAGTGCTTAACTTAGGCCAACACTTTTAACAGTGGTCTGATTTAATATTTGTTCTTTTGTGACTGAGATATTTCAGTGAGCATAATGTCTTTATGCTTCAAAGGGTGGTGGGACAGTATAGGAAAGGAAGACCCCAGATGAAAAGGATTGATACAGTAACTGGTGCAATGGTAGTAGACGTGTCATAGTGAGACTAGCTCAAGACAGGATAGGCTTCAGGGCTGTTGTACATAGGGTTGCAATGAGTTGCAGGTGACTTGACAGCATTTAATAGTAACAATAACAACAACAATGTCTTCCAGAGTCATTTTTATTGTGTATTATTTTTTTTCAGTTCTTCAATGTTTTTCAATGCTATGTAGCATTCCATTGTGTAAATATACAAATATCATCAGAGAAAAATAGGAGCTAATCTAGAATTCTTGAGCTATGGCATAATAAACTTCCAAGCATAAATAAAAACCAAGAGAGGACAAAATAGATGAATAAGACCTTCTAAAAAGTTTTTCTCAATTTTTGACTCAAAGTCTATCTATAGAAATAGATGTTTAGAAGACAGAAGTAGCAAGTGTACAATAGAAGTCTAGATAATCCCATGCTATTGTTAGGTGCCCTCAAGTAGACCAGGACTCTTAGTGACTCTATAAACTCTGTTCTGCAACATCAACACAATTTTTCCTGCTCTAGCTCCTTATTGCAGTCATTTTTAGTTCAGCACCTTGAAGATAGTCCTCCCTTTCACTTAGTCTCTATTATTCCCAGTGTTGTGGGAAGCTAAGTATCAAATTTAACATTAATAATAAACCAAATGCTATATCAGGATATGAGGGAGTCGTAATACAAGCTAGAATTTACCCTTGGACACTAAGGCATTTCTTTAGTCTACCTAATTCTTACTTTGTATTACCTGAATCCCTCCCTCCTGAGATAAGCCTAAGGTGTTTTAAAAGAGAAGAACTTAGCCTTATTTAAAAAAAGACTTCCCCATGATCCTTTGGTTTTGTTTACTACTCCCTTTTGGTTTTCCTTTGTTTACTTCCCTGATGATTCTCAATAAATACACTGAGAGGTGTGACTTGAGGCCTTTTGGTCTTTGGAACTGCTGGCCCCCTGTCTTTACGCCTCTCTGTTTTATCTCATTCCTGATTGTCTGTCTCATTATTTATAAGTATAAAAATACTTTACCCTTAGTCTGCAACACAGCGTTGTCTTTTTCCAAGTGCTGATCCCTCCTGATGACATACCTAAAGTATATGAGATCAAGTTTTGTCATCCTTAATCATATAGTGCCATGGATTTTATGACATGGAAAATTTTCTTGTCTTCCCTTTGCCAAGAACTTCTTGTTGTATGACATCAAGGCAGAACTAGCCCACAGCTGACCCTCCAGCAGATTTTCAGAAGCACATGAGAAGTGACTATGCATCCTTTTTCCACATATCAGCTGGTAGATTTGAACCCTATGCCTTGAAATTGCTGCACAGCTTCTTAACACCAGGGCACCAGAGCTCCCTTGCTGTTATTGTTGTTGAGTACTGTTGAGTCAGAACCGACCCATAGCTGACCCCTACAGCAAGTTTTCAGAGGCAGTAAATGGTACAGGAGAAGACGGCCTATCCCTTTCCTGCAGAGCAGCTGGTGGATTCTAACCATATGCCTTTGGGGATGCAGCACAGATTCTTACTACTAAGCCACCAGAGCTCTCTGTTAAGAATTAGCCCTCTTTAAAACACACAGAACACATCACCTTAGGCATATTTCATAGAGATATGGGAGTAAGGTTAAAAAATTCTCAATGTCCAATTATAGAGTAAGTAATTTAAGAACAAACTAAATAAAATATATTGGATCTTTACCCAAATTATAAAAGAACTATGCATAAATCTATAAATGAATTTTGTGTGTTGTTGTGTACCATTGAATCCAAACACACTGACAATTGAACCTCCAGTGGGTTTTCACAGGCTATTTAATCGCACAGGAGAAGATTGCCTATCCTTCTGCCTCAGAACAGTTGGTGGATTCAAACCATGTGCCTTCAGGATTGCAGTATGGTTTCTCACCACTAGACTACTAGAGCTACCCAAAGAGCAGACAAATCCATAATATAGTAAAACTTAGAATCATGAGTATAGAAATAGAATATTACAAGTCTCGCATAGTGATTTCCTTTTAAAGGTGAAAGATTTAAAGATGAGATTAAGAAAAAAAATTCAGCATGAACAGTGGAAAAATTACTTCAACAGGGTGTTGTAGGTCAACATCAGTATATCAGTATTGGTAAGTCATGCAGTTGGAATGCACTTATACATTATTAAGAAAATTGCACTCCACCTCATGGATACTCATTTAAAAAAAAAAAGAAAATGATATGGTCCTAATCTAACCAATGAATAGGTCAATAAAGAGCTGTTATTGAAAATACCTGATTTGTAATCTTCAAAGCTCCCAACATCATAAAAAAAATTTGACAGAAGTCTAGAAATCTTTCGCAGCTAAGAGAAATAAAAAACAAATGATGACAACTGTAATGTAGCATCCTGGAGCTGATTTTGGAGCAGAAATAAGGCATAAGATCTTCTTTTGAAGAACGACATTTGAATAAAGTGTAATGTCAGTTAACTATAAAGTATTAATATTGGTACACTAACTGTAACAGCCATCACCCACAGAAAAGGATGAAGGACCTGACAGCCATTATCTGTATCTAGAAAAGGTGTCTGGTGGAAAACCTTAAGAAGAGGACAAGACCACTGTCTGACACACTGCTGGACAACAGTCCTTTAAATTTGGAAGTCACTCAAAATACAACTGAGTAAGAATTTCCTCCTCAGAGTATATTTTACATTCATTTTGCTGACAGAATAAAACATTAAGTATCTTCATGTGCTAATGAAACATGGATAAAAATTAGAACAATTGTAAATATCCATTAATAATAGAAATATAAAATGCATAAAGTATGAATCCAGAAAAATACAAGCCTGTGAAAGTTAAAGTAGAATGCTTAAAGATCTGTGCCCCGGATATTAGTGAGCTAACTAGGTTGGTTGTGTGTGTTTTGTAACAGACAAGCATGTGTTCTAACAGGCTTTGATGAAAATTGATGACAAATTACATCGTATTCTTCATACAAAACCATTTCAATAATTTTTTAAGTACAACACTAACAAGGCAAGGATAATATCTGTATATTTACAAAGAAAACCAATTAATAAAATTACTATTAAAATTTTATCACTATTCATTAAGTATGAAGATACAAATAACAATTTTTTTGGTAATTTCTGTAGTCTGAAATTGATCAATCATATAATCAAGATGCATAGATAATTAAGGGTGACTAGAGTAGAATTAGGGAGCTCAGGTGGATTAGTGGTGAAGAGTTACCCTGCCAACTGACAGGTAAGCAGTTTCAATCTACCACCTGCTCCGTGGGAGAGAAAAGGGCAATCTCCTCCCATGTGATTTATACCAACTGAAAATCAGCTATTCTAACTCTATGACAATGAATAACACAACAGAATAGAATCAGATTTAAAATTTTACTTAAAAGAAGACGAATGACAACTATGAGATATCATCTCACCCCAGTCAGAATAGCAAAAATTAATAGAACAGCAAGCAGCAAATGCTGGCAAGGTTGTGGAGAAACTGGAACCCTTATTCACAGTTGGTGGGAGTGTAAAATGGTGAACCACTGTGGAAGGCGGTATGGCACTTTCTCAAAAAGTTGCAAATAGAGATACCATTTGACCCAGCAATTCCACTACTGGGAATATATCCCAAAAGGACCATAACTGACATCCAAGCAGATATATGCACACCCATGTTTATCACGGCTCTGTTCACAATAGCAAGGAGTTGGAAACAACCCAGGTGTCCATCAACAAACGAATGAATAGGGAAGCTGTGGTATATTCACACAATGGAATACTATGCTGCATTGAAAAACAAGGAACTCATGAAATATTATTCAAAATGGGTGACCCTGGAGGACATTATGCTGAGTGAAGTATCTTGGTCGCAAAAGGACAAATATTGCATGGTGCCATTGTTGTAAAATGGGACCGATATCAGGGTTGGGGTAAGACTGAGAAAAACTGGATGGATTGTGTATACTGCACTGAAACAGATGAGGGAGTGAAAATTTAAAAGTGATGTATGATAGGGTATTATGGTTATCACAAAAGTCCACAATTAAGGTTGCATAGTGGAATGTACTTGGGGCGGCAGGAGAGGGGCGGGGGAGTGTTTCTTTTACTTTTGAAAGAGAGGAGCGAACTGGCGGGGGGGATGGCTGGGTGGGGAGAGAAGTGCAGCAATGAATGAATGGAAATCCAAAAATCTCTGTAAATGCTCATTAAAATTATTTTTTTAAAAATTAAGCTTAAAAAGAAAAAAAAAAGCAAGTAGGAGAGGAAACTCGGGGCTTTTTTCCTTCACTACCTTCCTGAGGAGGAAAAAAGTCTCCACGCATGAAAATAATATAATAAATGCTCTTAAAATGTAAAAAAAAAGAAAAAAATGTTAATATCTTCATATTTGCTCTATTTTATTAATATATGTTTTAGTCTCCACATTTCTATTTTGCTGTGTGTAAATTCTTTCCATTTTGATGCACAGGAGCCGGATGAACAATCTCCTCTCATGCGACTGACTGCCTCTGAAAACCTGCTAGAGGGTCAGCTATGAGTCAATGCTGACTCAGTGGTATTCATCAACAACAACAACAAAGTTTACTCAGTAGTCTCAGTGGAGTTAATCCCAGAGCTCCATGTAAAGTAGAGCCTTAGTATAAAATTACTCTTCTTAGATGATATTGAAGAAAAGGATCCAGAGCTGTTTGGCTTGATATTATCCCAGTGTCTTCTTTCCTGTGAAGAAAAGTCCACAGGTGGATATTCTCTTAACTTAGTTATGTACTAATGCCACATGGAAGACATAAATGAAGAGGTAGGTAAAAATGTTAGACTCTTCATGAAATGTAGTTTAGTTTATAAATATAAAATAATTTATAAAAAACCTTAACCTATAAAAAGAAGATGGATGTTTTTTAATATACATAAAAAAGCCAAGGGTCTTAAATACATATGCATAATGATTATATGATGAGATGGTCAATAAAATATAGTAACAGCTTCACCTGTTAGGAAATTTTTAAGTGAGCCAAAATTAACTTTACACCTCTTATGCTCACTTTAAAGTTGATAGCAGACCTGCAAAGATCTGTTGTGAGTCAGTAGCCTGTCACTGTTGTAAGCAACATTACCCGGATATTTTAATAAGTAAAAAGCACAATTAGTAAGTCATTGTGCAGGCTATCATATCATTCTCTTTCATTCTGTCTCTCTGGTCTAATCTCAGAAGGGAAATATAATTTAATTTTTACACCTTGATGTATTTCCTGGCTTGATAGTTTTTCAGCTGTATGGAGCTATATTAAAGATAAGTTAAAAAGTTGATGCTTCATCCTTGTCTTAAATCATCATGCCCTAAGATGGTAATCCAGATAAAGTCTATGGAGCTTTTAAGTGCTTTGCTTACCTGTACATCATTTTTAAGACATTCTAAAAGTGCCTTCCTCTATTTCCTGTAGACAAGCAATGGAATCATTTGTCTCTTCAGTGAGACTGCTAATCCTGACAAGTTTGTGTCACTCAAAAAGGTCAACCTTAAATCTATGAACTCCTCCTGAAGCCGTCCTTTTTGTCTGCTATTCACATTTCCACTGATTTAACCAACAATGAAGAGAACTCAGTAAGTTTTAGCTTTGTAGTAATGGTAAAATGAAGAGATAGGTGCAGGGAAACTGATACAAAATGGGTAACAAAATAAATAATCAGATACTTTAACAACCGTTACCATCCTAAACCAAGCCACACCACATGGGATGGCAATAGGTCAATAGAACCATCAATGAAAATTGGCTATAGAGTTTATTATTATTATACTTGTTCTTTCTTTCCTCAAGTACGTTAACATATAACTCAGTTTGTCTGCTCCTGTGAAAATATATCAGAGGACTAACACATTTGTTTTTATCATTCTGTGTCTGCCCTTGAGGCAGCATCTCGTAGGCCACTGCAGATATTTCCATATTTATCTCCATGTCAGTAAGTCACAGATATATCATTAGAGAGGAAACTATAGATTCTACTTACAGATTTCTCCTGTAAAGAGCATGACCTCTAAAACCTTGTTTAGAGTATCTGTGACTTGGAACCAACATTACTACTGTAGGTTTTCTTTTGCATTTAGATACATGAATTTACTGACTTGGGTCCTTGCATTCTTTTTCTATTTCTGTATATGTATGTAGTGTGTGTATCTTTGATTTTTATATGTCCCTACTAATCAAAGAACTCACAAGGAATACAGGACACACAAAATTCCTCTAAAGTTAATAATATATAATATTTCTTAGAATTCTGCAACCTTTACATTTAATTTCTATTGAATAAAAATCCCTTATTCAAGTATTTTCTTCTCCTTTCACTATTTGTTGTTGTTGTGGACCATCAAGTCTGATTGGAACCACAGCTGACCTTCCAGTGTATCACATGGGAAAATAATGCCCATCTTTTTCCTGTGAGCAGCTGGTGAATTAGAAGTGCATTTCTTTTGGGATTGCAGCAGAGCCCCTTACCACTAGGCCACCAGAGCTCACTATGAGCGTTCACTAAAACAGCTATTTCCCCTATTGTACCATTTTGAAGAATGATTTATCACAACAGCAGCATTTTCCACCCAACCACATTTTTCCTCGTTGGAATCCCAGGTCTAGAAGAGATCCACACCTGGATCGCCCTGCCCTTTTGCACTCTTTATCTTATGGCTTTGTTGGGCAATGCCACAATCCTCTTAGTAATCAAGACGGAGCATACCCTCCGGGACCCAATGTTCTATTTTCTGGCTATTCTTTCAACAATTGACTTAGCACTTCCTACGACCTCTGTGCCCCGCATGCTGGGCATCTTTTGGCTGGATGCTCATGAGATTAACTTTGCAGCTTGTGTGACTCAAATGTTTTTGATCCACACCTTCACTGGCATGGAATCCGCGGTCCTATTCGCCATGGCCTTTGATCGTTATGTGGCCATCTGTGCTCCACTGCACTACACAACCATCCTAACAGCCCGTGTGTTGTTTGGTATGGGTATGTTCATTATAATTTATCCATCCATGCTTGTACTTCCCATGATCTATCTTATTTACCGCCTACCATTTTGCCAGGCTCGTGTAATAGCCCATTCCTACTGTGAGCACATGGGCATTGCAAAATTGTCTTGTGGGAACATTCGTGTCAATGGTATCTATGGGCTCTTTGTGGTCTCCCTCTTTCTTCTGATGTTAGTATTTATTGCCATCTCCTATGTGTATATACTCCATACTGTCTTCCAATTCCCATCCCAGGATGCACGGAAAAAAGCCCTAAGCACTTGTGGCTCCCATATCGCAGTCCTCTGCGTTTTCTACATTCCCTCAGTCTTCTCTTTTCTTACTCACCGATTTGGACACAAGATACCTCGCTATATTCACATTCTTATTGCTAACCTCTATTTGGCTATCCCACCTTCACTTAACCCCATCATTTATGGAGTGAGGACTAAACAGATAAGAGAGCGAGTTCTCCATGTCTTTATTAAAAAATATTTCTAAATCCTTGGTTTACTGGTGATTTAATCCCCTTAAGAAAAACTCTTTTCTGTACTAAAATTTTGTGCAAACCAAGTTACCTTCCAAGATATTTTACTTACGCTGCACTCTGAATAATCTTTTTTTTTCTTTTTTTTTTTTTTTGAATAATCTTTAAACTACTTTGAAGTCAAAGACTGATTGCTATTGTAAAAAAGAGATGTGCCTCTTTCATTGTATCACTTGGAGTAAAATATGGTATGTTATTGTTATGTTTATTAATAATTTTTAATAAAAATTTTGTTTATAAATTCTCCTTCATAAAAGAAAATATGGCAAGAATCTATTAAATAAATGTCTTCATTCCCAGAACATGGAATTAACATTTGTCATAAGAACTTTGCAGGTACAGTAATTAAGAAATCAGCTGCCCAATGAAAGGTTGGAGGTTTCATAAATCAGTTACTTCAAAAGGAAAAAATGTACAGTCTCTTTTTATATAATGTATATCTTTAGAAGTTGTATAGGGGAAATTCTATCTTCTCCTATAAGGTCACTATGAATCAGAATCTACTTGAAAGACATTGTTAACAGTGATTTAAGATTGTGATCTATAATATTTAACTATACATAACTGTATGTTTCTCTCTGTATAACTATTTATACATATAATTATAACTAAGCATCTTTATAATATATATTAACATGTTGTTGTTGTTATGTGCCATCGATATAGATATACATGCATAGATAGATAGATAACAGCTATATTCTTGAATGGTCCTTTCAGTCAAATATATACATTTAAGTTGAAATAATCTATGGTCTTTACCCTAATGCAGATTAAATTCATTAGTTCTTCTCCTTTGATTATGACCATATGCTCTACTGGATTATTTTTAAAATAAATATAAACTGTATTTGTTTGATGAAAGTATTGCCACACAAATTTAAATTCTCTATAAAAATAGTTGCCAACAATTTCATTTTACTTGGATATACAATCAACACCCGTGGCAGCAGCAGTGAAGAAATATTTTTAAAAACCAAAAAAACAAAAACAGTTCACATTTAGGAAATGTGCTGTCAAGGATCTCTCCAAATATCAAACATTCAAAGTCAAAGACTAAGGCTTGATCCAAGTCATGGATATCTTCCTACGCATTTAAAAGTTGAACAATTATTAAAGGTGACAGAAGAATGATCAATGCCTTTGAATGAAGTGTTGGTGAAGAGCACTGGAGATTCCTTGCACTGTCAAAAGAACAAACAGCTCAATCCTGAAAACATTCAGCTAGTATGCTCTTTAGAGGCAAGGATGGTGAAACTTTACTTCACTTCCTTTGGGCATATTTTCAGGAGGAAATCAGTCCTTGATGAGAGAAATGCTAGGAAGAGTTGACGGTCAGCTAAGGCTAGGAAGACCTTCAAGGAGGTGGATTAACACAGTGACTATCACAATGAGCTAGTGCAGGATCGACAGGACGATGGCAACCAATAGGGGAAGGTACAGATCTGTTGTTCTCAGGGTTATCAGGAGTTGCAGTGGACTTGATGGCACCTACCACAACCATGAATTTATAAATCTGGTAAGTCATTTTGAGATGATTAAAGTTAAGAAATTTAATATGTGTAAATTATAACATACTGGGTATGATTTTACAGACAACGTTTTAATATCAAAATTGGAAATCCATGTTGGTAAGTATATCATATAGCTTTCTTTCTATCTATATATAAAGTAAAATTGTTCTTTGTTTGCAATTTATTAGCTCTTTCATCTCACTGTTGTTTGTTGCTTTTGAGTCAGTGCTGAATTAAGGTGACTTTGTGTGTGCAGAATAGAATTAATCTGTGTTCACAGCTGTGACCCTTCACATGCAGATTGTTAAACCTTTCTGTCAAGCATCTGCTGAGTAGATTTGAACCAACATATTTCAGCTGGATGACTGCTTAACATCTCCCTGGAATACCTATTAATTTCTTTACTAGTAATATATGTAGGGTTTTCTAATTTAGAAACAATATTGGTATCCTTTGAAAAATTTTGGTGCATATTTGAAAACTATATATAACTTCAATACTCAAAAGTAGAACTGATAAGTAGCAAACTTCTGATGATTTAGCTTGTTTTGTATATATTTTGCACTATTTACTTATTTCTGCTCCACACAAGTTGCCTGACTAGATTCTTAAAATTCTCTTTGCATGAGCTATTTGCGTATATAAATTATCAAAATTTTTCTATTATTGTTTTATATCTAATAATTTTTTTCACATGGAAAATTAGAGTTTATAATTATATTACCTATGGTAAAGCCTACCACTGTCAAACTTTAGACTTTTGCATAGCTTTATTATCCATAACATTTATTTTATTATTGTTGTACATGTATTGATACATTTATTTCTACATTTAAATCTAACTATAACTACTTTTTACATAAAATGTGAAGTAACAAAATGAAATCCTTTTTTCATTTCTATTTCTAAACTATTTTCCTAATACAGTAAATGTAAAAAGTCATCCACAAAGAAGTGATGTGTTTTTTTTTCTTCTTTAAACATTAAATTTCCATATGTGCACTGGCCAGTTTTTCATTTATTTCTTTTTAATGTCTGTTTATTCATTACCTCGTATCACAATGTTTTAGTATTACAAATATGTAGCAGGTGATTTAAATTTGCATATATCACAGATATTTTACAGAATTACTTTATATACTTTAGAAATTTAAAATAAATAGATTATATAATACATATATATCTCTTTGAATGTTCATGTAGTGTATACATGTGTATCTATAACAAATATTATATGCATATATTTAAATGAAACTATATAGTGTGGTTCTGAGTATATGATCATCAGAAAAGGTAAAATTATAAAGACAATAAAATGACCATGTCTAATGGCAACTTAATAGGAGAGAGATAGTAAATTAAGTGAAGCAGAGTGCATTTCTAGGGTCATGAAATTATTGTGCATGAACTATAAGAAAGGATGAAAGAGGAGAAAGGACAATAGTTAGACAGGTGTCCAGAACTCTCATTCATAGGGTTGCTATGAGTCGCCTATGACTCAATGGCATTTAACAACAACAACAACATATTATATAGTCAGTAAAGTCATTGGGTATCACCAGTTAAGAACCAAAAGATGTATTGTATTAGGAAAATCTGCTGTCAGGGACCACTTCAAATTACTAAGTAGCAATGATGTCAGTTTAAAGACTAGGGTGGGCTGGATTTAGGCCATGGTCTTTTCAGTCACTTGCAATTCATTTGAGAGCTGGACAGTAAATAATGATGACAGAAGAAGAATTGATGTCTTGAACCTTGATATTGGGGAATATTATTTAATATCCCATAGACTGCTAAAAGAACAACAGATATGTCTTGGAAAAAGTGCAAAATGAGTGTTCTTTAGAGGAAAGAATGGCAAATTTGATCACATACTTTGAACATACTGTTAAGAGAGGCTAATCTTTGAACGGGACATCATGTGTGGAAAAATGGAGAGTCAGCAAAAGAAAGAAAGACCATCAATGAAGAAGACTGACACTGATTGCTGCAATGGGCTCCAGGATGTCAGAGATGATGAAGATGGCACAGGATAGGACTGAGTGCAAATCTGTTGTTTGTAGAGTCACTGTGAGTCGTACTTGACTCAATGGCACATAATAACCACAACAAGAGAATTTTAACTGAATTACTACTATATTTATTCTTAATGACAGACTTTAATTTTCCATTTTGTTTTCTTGTCTACATTATATTCTTAATTAAGGTATTTACCCCTAAGACTGTTCAGACCAAGAAAGCCAGCATGCAACTAATTCAGGCAGCACAAACCTAGGAAATGTATAGCCTGGGCCCTTTCAGGTGTTCCCTCTTAACAAACTTTAACTTTGATAAGAACTTTCAGGTGCCATAATGTTAGGGTCAGAGACAGCAAAGGGAATGCAATGAGGAGACAAGGGTCTAAGAATGAAGCAGGAAAACAAACAAGGGCGGTAACTTGGATCTCGTCCTTAAGAGAGCTCTTCCATTCTACTCCACTGTATGTTTGGAACTTGGATCTATAACTTTGGGGAAACAAAGCTACTGCAGCAACCTTGGAAAACACTTGTGATCATCATTTAATAAGTTGTTTCTCATCATCAATCAGAAAAAAAGTCACTAATTGGAAATATGAAACATTTAAGATTAAGGAGAAGAATCCCATCAATACTTCTGTTCCTAGACCCTGTTCCTTCTCATTTGTGAGAGGGACTCCATTGTCTGACTCTTAGACCATGTACTGCTTTTAGCTGTTTGTATTTCATTCTTCTTTCACTAATAAACCTAATACTGTTTGCTTTTATGTTTGTCTGTGACAAATTTTTCTGAAGAAAACTTATTCATTCTTCAGGAGGTGTTGGACTTTGAGCATCTGCTACACTGAAACCAAGACTTAAGAATAGGAATAACTCCTGTATGACTCCTTAGAGGGCAGACATTCTGAAAAAGAGTGTTTTGTGATACATAAGAATTTAATAGGGTGCTCTGGCGGCCTAGTAGTAAGGAGACTGCAATGCCAACCCAAAGCCATGAGGTCCTAATCCACTGACGTTTTCAAGGGAGAAAGATGGGAAATCTCCTACATGATTTACTGCCTTTGAAAATTCACTGGAGGATCAATAATGGGTCAATTCCTATTTGATGGCACATAATAACAACAAGAAGGACCTAACTGGATATCCATCATCTTGAAAGAGGGAAACCTACAGTGTGTGTCCTGTGATGACTAAATATCTAACGAGACTAAACATGGGATCTTGGAGGCCAACTGTAAACACCTCGTGATTCGAATACCCTCACCCTTTCTAATCTTGCCTTTCCTTACTAAATGTGTTGTACAAGCTCTTCTTCATACCCTTGTCCACAAAAATCTCCTCAGAACTTTCCCTTGTTGAGACAGATTTGAGAAGTTCATGCCTCCTCTCTTCTATATGTTAGCACTGTTGCTTTGTTATGTGCCATGGAGTCACCTGCAACTCATAGGGAACGTAGGTAAAATAGGTGTGAACTCTGTCTTATTCTGAGGTAATCTCATTGTCTCTACCATATCTAATCCCATTTCTCTAGTCACTGAGTTAATCCATCTCATCCTGGGTCTTCCTCTCTTGTGCTGTCCCTCCACCCTTACAAGCATGATGTCTTTCTCCAAGAACTGGTCCATCCCCGCCACATGACCAAAGTAATGAAAGGGTGCAAATTTGACTCCTTCACCATTCTTTCTTAATAAGAAAGGTCTTGTTCTTTTCCTTCCCTTCCAGAATAGAAAGTTAAAAAATGTACTCAGTGATATTTTCAGATTATTATTAAGACCAACAGTTTGTAGAAATATTGTCACAGGAAGGCAGGACTCAGATTGGAGAAAGAATCACTGGAACACCAGTTGCATTAAAGGAAGAGGCTTTATTGCCAGTAGAGTTTAGTTAGGCAGAGTTAATATCTTAAGAACCAAGTGCCCCCTTCAAAGTTTGTCTTTACCTTTTATCAAATTATATAGCGCTGAATAGGAGTGCTCGCTGTGTTACTTTCCTATTGGTGGTCTCTGGTTAAGTAGATTTTACAAAGGTGGGAAATGTTAGTATCTGGATGTAACCTGAGCTTCAATTTCCAAAGGCAGAAACTAGGAAAGCGAAGTTTCTCAAAGATAACAGGACTAAGGGGTGAGACTCAAGGCCTTATCAGGGCTCTGCAGGTCTTAGGGTGTATGAAACTCCTTCCTCATTTCCTCCCTTTAAGACTCCATGATAACAATAACCATTAGGAGTATCACAATTTGCTTGCTTCTGCAGGAGCTGATAGTGCTTTACATAAAACATGTGTGATGCTGTTTTCTGGAAGATAATTATTCCAGTGGTGGAATGTATAGCTCTGACTGCCAATGCAAAAAGGCATCGAATTATCCAAAAAGACCCAACCATGACTAGGACTTTTACCTTGAGGGTTTTGAGTTCTCTGAAGGCAGAGAACTACTCTCTTCTCCAGGGTTTGGGAACTCCACGTGTTTCAGATTTGTACAAGGACATGAGCAATTTTCCAGATAATTCTCGTTATCTCACTTATTACCTTCTTTGTATCATCTCTTTCTAGACAATAATTTAGATAACATTTTAACACACTTCACTTTTTTTGTGTTAGCATATAATATAAGACCAGTCTGTTTTGATAAATTTCATTTCTTAGTTTAGTTTAGGTTAGTACTGTTAGGGCTCTGAATATCTCATTTGTGATCATTTTAACTCCCACTTGGCACCAAATGATGCAGTTCAGCATGTAAATGGGGGTTTGCTATGTCCATGACTCATCTTCAACTCATGTGACTGGCCTATAGTACTGAATTCTTGTTTCTGGAGGTCACTCATTGTTTTTCCAAGTTTCAATTTGCACTGCTAATTTGCTGCAAGAATTGGTAGACCATAAAGAATACTCCAGGGCTTCACCCTATTTGAGTGGAAACAGAAAGAAAGAGGGCCTTATGATCCCTAGAAGGCAACTCCTGAACCTGCTAGTCAGGCAGTTGGGGACAGGCCCTGTCTTCACAGATCTGGTAGAGACATACAGAGGCAGGCAAGCCTCCTATCTTTTCTATATTATTCCAACTGCCATTTAAAGTGGAGAAAGAAGGAGGGGAATGGATATTTTTGCATGAGGCATTTCCACATCACTCACTGGGTTTTGGGGTTTCATTGTATACCTTCTATCTTAAACAGTTGTACTGACCTAGTAGGTTGGTAAGTTGGGTCCCCATCATTTCACACAGTGTTGGCCGATGAAACTGACCTGTAGCAATTAAGAGTAATTAATTCTAAGTAATTAATTCCGTGAAAGCTTAAACAGGGGGAGTGAAGGAGGGATCTCTCACTTCTTTTTCTCAAACATTTGGTTTTAATTTCTGGGCTTGTGGTGGACATTGATTTCCTGTTAGGGTACCTCTGCACATGAAGCATGAGGTTACATTTAGGGTTCTGGGGATTTTCCCCCCCACGTTTAGGAAAAGGTTTTCAATGGCCTGTGGAACTTCAGGAAGAGGGCAAATGGTTATTTCTAAGAATGAATGAAACACTTGGAAAACCTTTTTCAAATGACTTTGGATTTGTCTTTTAATGACAATGCAATGCCTAGATCCATCCCCTTTCCATTGATTCCCCAGAAACATTTGCTTCCCTTCCTACCACTGTGGGGTTTACTGTGTCCAAACAAAGATGGCTCGGGGTCAAATACCCTATGCGTCTTAGCTGTGGATGCTCATGGGTGTGGCTAGCATCCCAAGGATATCTACAATTGTCTCCTTGAGGTGTCTATTGATTCTCTCTGTCCCACTGGAGTAGCCGGTTTTCTGAAATAGAGTACTTAGTCCTGAGATAAGTTATGTGGATACATGAATGTAAGATACTCAAGTAAGTAATCCAAAAACACAGCTCTAGGCAAAACAGATGCCTTATAACTAAGGAGTTGTTTCTTGTTAGTAATCTGAGTGCTTTTCTTGTTATATAAGTGTTTAAACTTAATTGTTTAAGAAGAGTGCCCTTAGACAAATATGAAAGTCCCTTCTGAGAATTTAATTTTGCCTGTGAGGTAAGATGGTAGAAAGCTGCTTCTTCTTCTGGGACCTGAAACTTCTTTTCTTCTCTCCACTGACCCACTTTTCAGCTTCTTCTTTAACCTTATTGTTCTTTTTAAGCAGCTTTCTGAAATGGGAGCCTCAGTGTTATTTGGGAAGTGGGGACAATGACTGCTCTATCTACTATCTCCTGGATGGGATCATAGTTTATGAACGAGAGCTGGATTCCTTTGAGTGGAGGCTGATTTAAGGGTTCACAGAAGATATGGGAGCTCATGTGCGGTTCCACGTCTAGATTATTTGCAGGTAATCTCAGAAAGTATGTTAGAAAGGTGGTATCTTAGCAGTAAGTATAGGTACATCTCATGTTCTCTTTTCAACGAAGATAAAACATTTAAGAGTAAACTTGATTTGCTTGGATTTTTTTTTTATTTTAAAGACTATGCATAACAATTTATTATTACTTGAAATAAAATTTTGTTTGCTATTTATATACCTTTTTTTACACTTTATTTACTTTTACTTTATAGGTACTCTTTCTGGAAAAATGGACTTTTAGTTTAAGACTGAACTACTTTCTTTTCTTTCTAAAACAGTACTATTCCTATTATCCTTCTACTCAGCCACAGATTTCCAAACAATTTTATGCTTTTTATAACTATTTAGTAAGTTCTCACAATTGTTAACACCTCTATTACAACTTATAGTAGGAGTAACTTTGCACCTTTACTTCAGGCAATGCACAGATTTTACAACTTTTAGGAATTTTACTAACAATTTTGGTTCTTGAAACTTCTGAAGATTTGTGGTTTACTTTTTACGTGTAGGTGGATGATTATAGTATATACATAATCTGAAAACAGAACTGTCCTTAGTAGTTAACATAATATCATCAATACAGTGAGACTAACAGACAGCAGAATAAACAAATCTATCTTGAATTAAGCGCAACCAAAGTGCTCCTTAGAGACAAGGATGATGAAACTTCATCTCATTAACTTTGGCATATTTTCAGGAGGAATCAGTTCTTGGAGCTAGATATGCAGGGAAAGGTAGGGAATCAGCAAAAAGGAGGAAGACCTTCCACAAGACGGGTTGACACAGTCACTAACACAATGGATTTGGGCATAACAGAGACCATGTGGCTGGCACAGAATAGGGCAAAGTTCAAATATATTGTTCATCGAGTCACTATGAGTTGTAGTCAATTCTACGTTACCTGACAACAATATCATATTAAAGATTACATATTGCTAGTCATGTTTAAATTCAAATTTCTACATTAATAAGAGATTATTATGAACATAGGGAAGGAAAACTACTTCTAGTGTTTCTTCCAACTACACTTTCTGTTTCTTGAACTTCTTAAGGATTCTGTCACGAATTTGTTTGGTCTTGACACTGTAGACAATAGGGTTCATGAGGGGTGGGACAAGCAAGTAGACATTGGCCATGAGCACATGAACGATTGGAGAGGCATTTTGCCCATAACGACGGATCATAGATAGTCCAATCATAGGTGTATAAAAGGTGAGTACAGCACAGATGTGCGATATGCAAGTATTGAGGGCTTTGATCCTCTCTGACTTGGAGGCTATACTAAACACTGTGCCAAGAATGAGGAGGTAAGAGAGTAGAAGAAGGACTGAATCTAGTCCCATGGAGCAGATGACCACCATGAGACCATAGATGCTGCTGACCCGGCGGCTTGATACAGTTGTCTTTATGAGGTCCTGGTGTAGACAAAAGGGATAGGAAAGAATATTGACAGCTCGATATTGAAGCCTCTTCAGGAGGAAGGAGGCTGGAAAAACCAGAGCCAGGGCCCTTCCAGCAATTGTCAATCCAATGCCAATTATTACACTATTGGTTAGAATAGTTGCATAACGCAGAGGTTCTTTGATTGCTACAAAGCGGTCAAATGCCATGGCTAACAGTACAGCTGATTCAATAATTGAGAAAACATGAATGAAGTACATCTGGACAAGACAGGCATTAAAGGGAATCTCTCGTGCATGGAACCAGAAGACACTGAACATGGTAGGAAAGGTAGTCGTGGATAAGCCAAGGTCAGTGAATGCCAGCATTGACAGAAAGTAGTACATGGGTTGGTGGAGGGAAGGCTCGGTTCTGATGATAAACAGGATGATAATGTTCCCTGTAATTGATATGATATAAACCAAGAAGATAGGAAGGGAAATGATGCCATACATGCTTTCAAGGCCTGAGAATCCTGTCAGTAGGAAGCGGGGGTATAGATTGGAGTTGTTAAAAACAGACATTCTGTTGATGGAGGTAACTTCATTCTATTCAACAAGAAAGAAATGTGAAGTGGTTAAGATAAAAGTCATCACTATATCAAGAAATGATGAATCATTCATCTGTTCTTTTCATATAGTCTTTCTATTTAGTACTTTGACAATTTATTATCTCTTCATTGTACAAATATTTACTGAGAACATATTTTGTAAAAAAAATCTGGTATTGCTGGAAAATGAACAAATATATAAGAAAGGCCTTTAAATACTCATAATTTGGTGAATATATTGTTGCTGTTGTTCTCGCTGTAAGGTGCTGCTAAGTGAACAACAACTTATAGAGACCCTATGAACAATGGACTTGAACTCTGTCCTATCCTATGACATCCTCATTATCTTTGAGACACTTGAGCTCATTGCTGCAGTCATTGTGCCAATGCATCTTATTGAAGATCTTTATTTTACTAAGTCTTCACCTTTCCAAGAATAAGATGTCCCTTTCCAAGGAATAACTTCTCCTAGAAAGTTTAAATTAAAATAGCTCTCTTTTCACTGTCAAGTAAGAAGTGATTCATAGCTGACCCTGCATTTGATATTTGAGACTGTTAACTGAAAGGAGAATATTGTCCCTTTTTTATCTGTGGAGTTACTAATGGATTAGAACTACCAGAAATGGGTGAATTTTGGATTAGTAGTGCAACTGCCTACTGACTACACCACCAGTGGTCCCTAAATTAAAATAAAGAATGTTTTAATTTTAATGGAAGATATTATAAAAGTACCTTAGATTAGAGGAAACATATGTGATCTATGGGGATCAGGGAAGATTTATTGTTAAATATTCATGAGAGAGGTCTCAAAAGACAAAATTTCAAACTCTATTAAACACTCTCAACAAGCTAAAGTGGCTATTTCTTATAGTTGACCTAACAGCACCTAAAAGCATAATAACGTGAACAAAGACTCTGTTGGGCATTGTGATGACTGACATCTAGAAAATGCACCACAGTATTAACGCAGGCCACCAAGCTCCCTAGAGAATATAAAAGGTAAACAAATATTATTTCATAAAGTTAAATTTAGAATAGAGTGGCTCTATAAATGGTTGAGAGACCCAAGACTAAATAGAAAGGTACAATAATTCTGAAGGAATGTGTGTTCAAATGTCAGGAGATTTTACTAAATCTTGGAAGACAAAGGTAGTCACTATAATGAAAAGTGATTTGACCAGACTTATGTTAATATCAAACTTGAGTCATTATTAAGAATTTTCTATTGTCATTTGTCATTGAATTGGAACTGACCTATCATTGATCCTCCAGTGGGTTTCAAAGGTAGTAAATTGCATGGGAGGAGATTGTGCATCCTTTTTCCATGGAGCAGCTGGTGGATTCAAACCACATGCCTTTGGGATGCAGCGCAATTTCTTACCATTCAGCCACCAGAGCTCCCTAAGAATCGTCTCAAGGTTCATAAAAAGATACAGAAAAATATATCCTTAGTAGGCTCTTACAATTTTTTTAAAAGTGCTTAAAGAATACGTTTAATAATGGAACTGAAGAAGCATAATGTAAGTATTACAAAGGGGGAAGAGAAAACCACAGACACAAGCCAATGGCTGGCTCTGGTCAGTTAGAACTGAGAAAAAGAAGGAAGCCAGCACTGTTTCAGTTATTTAGTAAATATTGATATCATTTACTGAAAGAAATAAACAAAAAAATACACAGGAAGTATGTATGGAAAGTTGTTTAAACCAAGGACAAGATTAATTCTCTTTGCTGTGCTAAATTTGAAGCATTTATGTCAAGAGGATAATGGTATATCAGGGATTGTAAAGGAAATACTAAAAAAGGAAATCATTCCTATTAGCAGAGTTGTTTGGGGTTTTTTTGTTTGTTTGTTTGTTTGTTTGTTTTTACCAATGCCTTACACAAAAAGGAGGGGACAAGTAAATAAATAAAACAACAACAACAAAAATAATCTTTATAGGGGGGAAAAAGACAGTAAAATAAAACCAAAACGAATAATGCTGTGCCATCTTATAAGAAAAGAAAGAAGGGGGGGAATTACAATTAGCTTTGTAAGCTTGGATCTGAGTCACTTCAACAGATAGAATATGTTTTAAGGAACCAACAAGAGAGTTTATCATTGACTTGAGAAGACAAATCAATAAAATATAGTCATAAAGGCAACAATTATTAAGATAATTTCTAACAGCTTAGCACCAAATATCACTAACATTCATTTATCATATTCTGTGTTGCAGTTCTGCCAAAATTTCTATGATCCATCTCCTAAACTTACCTGGTTATATCAATTCATAATTTCTAGTTTCCTTTTCAAGAATTTAACGTAACTGCCTTTCGACGTACTTCAGAGATCATAAGATCTTTAACAGCATGGCTGTTTAACACCATCTTTCTTCCTTTACAGAAGGCACAATGAAGGAAGAAATAAATTTCTATTTTACCATCCTGTGATTGATAAACAAATCACAACATTTCAGGTAACACAGGTCTTTATATCTCCCTCACTTTTCTACCTTGCTAAAAAATAACATCCCCACGATTTCCTTCAACATAACCTAATAATTACTCCATATAGTTTCTTTTAAACTGAATTCTCTATCTTTGAAATATTCTTAAATAGCTACATATGACGTTTTGTGCCCAGCCATGCAAATATACCAGTTCTTCCCTCTGCCACATTTTTACTTCCTCTAAGAAAAGTCTATTACTTAAGTTTTTCCTGGTGCCTTTTAGTTGTGGCACTGGAGAAGAATAGTGAATATCCTATGGACTGCAAGAAGAAGAAATAGAAATGCCCGAGAAAGTGCAGCCAGAATGCTCCTTAGAAGCAAGGATGGTGAAACTTCAACTCACATATTTTGGCAAGCTGTTAAGAAAAGCAGGCTATTCTTCTAAAGGGAAATCATGCTTGGAAAGGTGGAGAGTCAACAAAAGAGAGGGAGACCCTCAACTAGATTGATATGATGACTGAAGCAATGGACTCAGGTATATTGAGGATGATAAGGATGGTGCAGGATATGGCAGGGTTCAGATCTGTTATTCATAAAGTTGTGATGGAAAACATGCTAGCTTCTGGCTTTTTAATGCTTAAATAAGTTTAATAACTAGTCTAAAGTGGCAAAGTAGTAATTACATAGTGGCCAGAAGCTGTGCTGCAATCCTGAAGGTATGTGGTTCAAGTCCACCAGCTGCTCTGCCAAAGAAGGATGGGCAATCTCCCCTGGAGCAATACACTGTCTCTGAAAACCTATCAGACGGTCAGCTATGGATCTTACTTGACTCAATGATACCTAACAACAACAGCAACAATAAAGATTCCCAGCAACCCTACTCTCAATGACTACTTGGAAGCCAGAGAGAGGATAATTATGATTGTCATTCTCTCCCGAGAGAGATTGACTACCCCTGAAAACCTGCTGGAGGGTAAGCTATGGGTCAGTTCTGACGTTATGGTACACAACAACAACAACTGTCAGTACCTCAAACTGAGTTAACAATGGCATCCAGGACATCCTCGGAACAACCCTTGAGAATAAAAGACTGGTTAGAGGAATATCAAACTGCCTCTCGACTTATTCTAGATTAATAAACTTTTGAGAGAAGCTGCCAATCCTTTCTCTTGGCTTTTTTGTTGTTGTTGTTGTCTAAATTCTTCAAGAATACCCTGCTTTTTAATTTGTTTCACCATTCTTCTCACCTCAAAAACTTTCTCCAGGCTCGCTGGTGTTCTCAAGTGCAGGCAATCATTGTTCCTGCTGAAGATTATAGTGGGTTTTCAGTCCACCAGGCCTGGAAATTTCTTGTGAATATAGGAAACCACTTAAGATGGGGATAAGAGGAGGGGAAAAAATGAAGTATCCAGTGGTTCTTAAGGCAGATTGTTCTTTAAAGACCCAAAAATGTCTTGAGTGAGTCATCAGTCACTAGTCACTCCTTTAGTTTCACCAGAGATAAGACTTTTTTGCATTTAGTATCCTTGATTCTACCCAGTTGGATGTTTTATTTGGACTGTACTTATATGCATTCCCTACTATACCCTTTGCTCCCTTAACATGACCTGCTCCCTCAGGACTAGGTTTTATTTCACTACAGTCTTTTGAGAGAATAACATATGCCACATGAGAATTCTTCTTCTTTTTTTTTTTTTCCTAAGGGTAGTCACCTTTTCTTTGTGCAAATTTTCCAGACAGGCGACATCAGGTGAGCCATCCTGTGCAGGACTGTCCTAGCTTGACCCCTCCTGCAGGTGTCCTGGAGAACTTGGATCCCTCCACAAAGGCCTCGCTGTCACCTGTGCAAGAGGCCGTCTCAACCCACCCACCTGCCCTCTGGCCCCACAGACTGTCTGCTGCACCATCCTTACTAGGGCTCTACCAGTGTGAACAGTGTGACCGTCTCTAAAAAATTAAATGCAAGTTTCTTCAATAATCTGATATTTCTGACAAAAATAACTGAAGTTCTTTTTTAAAAAGACAATGCACTACCTTATGTGAAGAAAAAAAGGCATTGTTACAATTGCTCAAATCATTCTTGAGATTCAGGTGATAGACTCTGTCGAGCTTGTAACTAGCAAATGTCTTCCCACATCCTCCTTCCCTTTGCATTTCTTCTTGCCATGTGTGAATGGGATATTCAGGTATTTTGTGATGTACTTTATCTGCCTCTTCATCATGATACAGACAAGAATGATGAAGTACATCAGCAGGATGGGTCAGAACACTGGGATGTTGAACACCTCGAACAATATGCAGGCCATGGCCACCAGGATGCCCTTGGTGGCAAAGAGCCAAAATGTGAGCTCTGGCAGCCTTTGGATGAAGGGCAGGGATTCCTCGTTCTGTTTGGTCGGCAAGGAAGAGCCATCATCTGAATCTTCCATTAGGTCAGGATCTGATTTTGGAGAAAGAAAAGCTCTGAAAAGCTAGGTGGTAGAGTCCTAAGGCATAGGCGACAATGTACTGGCCCTGTAATAGGTAAACTCTGATCACGTAGGCAAAGCTCAACCCTAACACCACAAACAGTTGTACTGCCAAGACTATTAGATCTGTCCAAGTCTCATGAAGTACCTGTGCACCACAGAAGGCGTCCCAAATACGAATTCGCCAACATGCCCCCTTCGAACATTCTGTAACTTGCAGCAGCATTGTGCCTCCCTCAGGACACTAGGAAAGAGGACCTGGCTGGTGGCAAGCTGTGCTTTGCTCACTTTGGGATGCTGCAGCCAGCACGTCCAGAATTCTCTCTTCTGATAAGGACAGGAGGCAACCATTCCAGCTCCAAAAACTGGGAATCAAGTTTATGAAGCAGCTGGGATATGCGTTTTAGATCCTCTGATGGGAAAATAGAAAGTTTAATCTGTTATAACACTTTATAAGAGATAAAATGTGCTCTGAATAACAGATACATCAGTTGTTAACTGTGGATGGCTGGAAAATTTAGGGTATTTATATCACTTTCCCCTGCCAATTGTTCAAGAATAATGAGCTTTTTGAGCTGTTGTAGAAAATACAAAAAATATGGCTGCAAAGTATATATTTACTATTTAGAAACAGTGCTTATTAAAAAAATCCTATATAATGAAGATATAAAATATATTTCTTCAATATGTAGTCAGACTACAATATTTAAAACTTTAACCAGTCACTCAACACTCAACATAAAGGTGTAAAAACCACTGTTTTCATCTAATAATAAATTCTTTTCTATCAGGATGATGACTATGACTCTTTGACACATCATTTCCACCTTACTAGTGGTGTATTTTATTGGGGAAGTCTGTTGTCACAAATGTCTCCAAAATGTGAAAGAGCAATGATGTCAGTTTGAAGACTAAGGTGTGCCTGATTCAGGTCATAGTCTTCTCAATTACCTGCTAAACATCCGAGAGCTGGGCAATGAATAAGAACAGCAGAAAAAGAATTGATAGCTTTGGGTTGTGGTACTGGAGAATAGTATTGAATATCCCAGGACCTGTCAAAAGAACAAACAAATATGTCTTGGAGAAAGTACAGCCAGAGTGCTCCGTAGTGACAGAGATCATTATACTTCACCTCATACACTTTGGGCATGTAGCTAAGTGAGACTGTTCCTTGGAAAGAAACATCATGCTTGGAAAGATGTAGGGACAGTGAAGGTGAGGAAGTCCTTGAAAAGGATCAATTGACACAGTGACTTCAGCAATGAGCTCTACTGTGTCAGAGAAGATGAGGATGGCACTGGATTTTTAGGAAAATGCAGTTTTATTGGCTTCATAAAAACATTCATTTACATTCTTTTTATTCATATACATTGTATGTTACACAATTATTCATATACATTGTTTTATATCATTACTATTGATCAATGCCTTTCTCATTAAATCTTTATTGCACTTTTCCTATTCCTTCACCTGTTACCATCTGTCTATTAATCTCTGCTGCCCTAATACTTTTTTCCCCCGTGCAATTTTTAACTAGTTTATTAGATGGAAATGAACCATGGTGATTTATTGATTAAGGTGTTGGACTACCAGCAGTTATTAGTAAGAGAAAGATAAATAGTTGTCTATGATGAAGATTTAAAGCCCTAAAAAATCTGGGGAGAGTTGCTATGAGTTGGAATTTGTTCACCGAGAGTGTGCTTAGAATTTTTGGTTGTTTTTGGAGAGGTTTTATCACCTTTTAATTCTATTACACAGAAGGGAGTCTTGGTGGGATGGTGGTTAAGGCAGGGCTATCAACCACATATCTTCTGGAAACTCCCCACTTAGTGGGAGAAAGATGGGGCAGTTTGGTTCCCTAAAGATTATAGCCTAGGAAAGTCTGTATAGCAGGTCTATGGCAGTTCTAGTTTGTCTTAGAGGGTTGCCAAGAGTAAGAATCAATTTGATGACAATGTAAATTCCTTCTGTCTTTGTGTTGGAGTGGAGTTATATTAAATGGAAAAGACAAAGTTTTAATCACCGTAACTTGCCTATCTTACAATGAAATACGGATGCTAAAGATTGTAATTATGAAGATTATTTTGCCTGCTCACTCCTGGATTATACAAAAAAATTATCACAGGAGAATTGAGAGTGATTATCAAATCTCCTTCCTTTGACATAAAAGAAACTATTCCTTTGATGTTTTCTCCACTGCTCTTCACCTTTCATCACTAGAAAATTCATCTCATTGTTCGTGATATCTTCTCAAAATCAATTCCTTTTTCTCCAAAACATAGTATTTCTATATCTATAGTGTAAAGTACTTCTCAGAGCTATCACTTGTTTTCTACTTTTTAATGCCAGATCAAGTCCAAAATAATTAGTAACAGAATAAAAGTTCAGAACATTTTTATGGTCAAATAATAGAGAATAAAAATCATGTTAATGCTGAATAATTATAAAATTCCAAT
This sequence comes from Elephantulus edwardii, assembly GCF_000299155.1. Classification (NCBI taxonomy): domain Eukaryota; kingdom Metazoa; phylum Chordata; class Mammalia; order Macroscelidea; family Macroscelididae; genus Elephantulus; species Elephantulus edwardii. The sequence goes on from NW_006399794.1 coordinate 11,603,055, forward strand.
TTAAAATAGGTAAAAGACTTAATACATTTTAGAAATCTAACATGAACAGTATAAGTAGAAAAACTAGGTACCAGATCTACATAAAGTATGTTATGCTCAGCTGTGATAGGTGAGTGCTTCCAAGATCCCTTCTAACTGTCCTTGTGCGCTTGAAACACAGAAGCTGGTTACTCAGCTATTTACATTTTACTGCAATTAAGCACTCAATTGAAAAGTTAGTGGTTCAAATCTATCCTGAAGCACTTAAGAAGACAAATTTTAAAATCTCCATCTGCAAGGTCAGTGCCTAGAAAATGTTATGGAGATGTTTTACATGAGCTTCGCATAAGTTGGAATTTACTCAAACAGCAAAAACTCAATTAACAAATTTACTCAAATAATAACAAACAACAATAGTCTCATGTGTGATTTAATAATTTAATTAAGACTTGCAAAGCCCCAAAATGTCTAATATTCTTATCTTGTACAATTCTCATGCAAAAGAGTGTCTTTGAGAAATGTATTTTGCCTTTCATTCATGTCATAAGTTTTTTTGTTTGTTTTTCTGAAGCAGAATCTCAGGTGGAATTTAATGTGTGATAGATATGTTTATTACAGAAAGTCTTAAGAATAAATATCTTATGTGTAAAAAAAAAGTGCATCGAAACAGAATATTTGTTTTTAGGCAGCATTCAGTTAACTCGGGACTATACACACTAGATAAAAATCTTGTGCAATTCTATACCAGCTTTACAATGTCTGCTATGCTTAGAACCATTATTGTAGATGCTGTGTCACTGTATCTCAGTGAGAGTCTTCTATATAGTAAAGATTAAGAGAAAATTAGTGAGCTATGAAGTAGCCTGATGACATCCTTAGTCAACACCACAAGATAAATTCTTTAGTTGAATTCTCTTGCTTTGCATTTAGAAATCTTTATGCATTTATGGCTCCGTAACTGTATGCACTTATCCAGGATGGGCATGATCTTGGTCATGAGGAATTTCAGAAGCAGAAATAGTCCTCAAGGGGATCAAAAATTGAATGATCCCTGCTGACAGCCCTCCCAGGAGCTGACGCAGAAATTCCTTCAGTAAAACAGGTGCTGCTAATATATATCTAGATCCATCATGATACACAGAAGAGCTTTTATCTTATTTAGATAAATTAAAAAGCTCTAGTGGTAAGTAGCTACATTCCAATCTCAAAGGCATTTGGTTTGAATCCATAAGCTACTCCATGGGAGAAGAATGGGTAATCTCCTCCTGTGCAATTAACTGCCTCTGAAAACCCACTGGCTGGTCAGCTTCAAGCATGTTCTGACTCAACAGTACACAACAACAAGATAGTTTTGGAAAGTTTTACGTTTCCTCCAGAATTAGTATATTACTAAGAAGCCATTTTTCAATTATTTGTTTTTACCAAGTATCCTACGCTCTCTGGGATATTTTTCCCAACTAATGTGCTTGTATAGAAATGAATTGGCAGATACAGAAGAATTTAATGAGCAAGAGCCTATGAAGGCAGAC
>NW_006399794.1:11607332-11640438 GCF_000299155.1 Elephantulus edwardii
TGTAATTTGAAAAGATTACCGTAATCATGGAGTTAGAGCTAAAGATGTCCAGTGAGATTTCATAACCCAGTATAAGTCAGTTTCAACACATGACTTTCTTTCCCACTCTCTCAATCTTGTAAGAATTAATTTGACCCACGAAACATGTCATTTTACTTTCTTTTTTTATTCTTACATCTACAAATAAAGTTATCACCACTAATATAATTATCAGGGACCTCTGATGGCCTTGTATTTATAGAGATGTGCTGCTAATCTGAAGGCAGAATTTACTGGCAATTTGAATCTACCAGCAGTTCTGTAGGAAAAAGGTTGGAAATTCTCTCCTGTGCAACGTACACTCTTCGAAAGTCACTAAGTGGTCATTCATGAGTCAGTTCCAACTCTGTGGCTATAAGTATGAGGGGGTTATTGTTTAATAAATAGATCAAATTATATACCTTAATCAGTTATAGCTTCTGCTTTACTTAATGATATTAATGATTTTTGTCATCTGCATTGAGTTGGAACTGACCTATCAGCAGGTTTTCAGAGGCAGTAAAATGAGCAAGAGGAGACTGTCTATTTTTCTCTCCCATGGAGCAGCTGGTGTATTTGAACCATATACTTTTGGGTTGGCACCTCCAGAGGTCCTTGTTGTCCACATAGGCACTTCTAAAAATTAATTATTTAGCAAGAAGACTAGACATTTTATTTTATATATCTGCACTATTGAAATGAATAGCTACAGCAATAGTTTTCGGTATAAATATATTTTACAAAACCATGGGCAATAAATTTTCATTTACCACTATTTTCTAAGTACTAATCATTGTTGGGTTTTGTTCCATTTTTTGTCTAGTGGTGAAGCTCAACATCAAGAAAACAAAAATTCTCACCACAGGGCCAATTGGCAGCATCATGATGGGTGACCAAGAGACGGACATTGTTGACAGCTTCAGTTTGCTTGTCTCTACAGTCAACACTCTTGGTATCAGCAGCCAGGAAATAAAAGATAAATTTCACTGGGGAAACTCTACTGTCAGAGACCTCTCCAAAGTACTAAAGAGCAATGATGTCAGCCTGGAGACTAACGTGTGCCTGATCCAGGCCATAGTCTTTGCAATTACTTGCTATGCATCACAGAGCTGGACAGTGACTAGGGATGACAGAAGGAGAGTTGATGCCTTTGATCTTTGATGTTGGAGAAGAGTATTGAACATACCATGGACTCCTAAGAGAACATACAAGTTTGTCCTAGAGAGGGTGAAGCCAGGCTCGTCTTTGGAGGCAAGGATTCTGAAGCTCCTTCTGACATACTATGAACATGTTGCAAGGCAGAATTGGTCCTTGGAGACGGATATCATGCTGGGAGGATGGAGGGACAGCGCAGGAGAGGAGGACCCTCCATGAGATGGATTGGTTCAGTAACTGGGGTTCTGCGGATGGGCGTGTTGGAGACAGTAAGATTGGCAAGGGATAGAGTAGGATTTAGGGCTGCTGTAGGTAGGGTCTCTATGAGTTGCAGATGACTGGAAGGCACGTAACAACAACAGTGGTAAGAAGTTGTGCTGAAATCCCAAAAGGCACATGGCTTGAATCCACCAGCTGCTCCACCAGAGAAGGATAGAAAATCTCCTTCTGTGTGATTCAACTTGATGGCACCCAACAGCAATAGAATTGAGTGACTTTATTAACAACAGATCTGAATATCTCCTATCCTGTGTTATCCTCACCATATCTGGCATAATGGAGCCGATTGCAGTCATCATTATGTAAATCTATCTCTTTGAGGGTCTGCTAATCCTCTACCTTTCCAAGTATAGTGTTCCTTTCCAAGTAATATCCCTCCTAACAATATATGCAAAGTATAAGTGACAATGTTTTGCCATCCTTGCTCCAAGGAACACTCTGGTTGCACTTTTCCCAAGACATACCTGTTTGTTCTTTTGGCAGTCTATAGAATATTCAGTACTCTTCTCCAACATTACAACTCAGAGGCATCTATTCTTCCGTCGTCCTTATTCATTATCTAGCTGAATGTGAATCCCAGATTATTTATTTATGCTCATATGAACCTATACTTAGACCAAGAAGCTGTTGTTCTAACAGAGCAAGAGAACAGAATATGATTTAAAATAAAAAAAGGAGCGTGTCAGGGATGCATCTTTTCTCCATATTTATTCAATCTGTATACTGAGAAAATCACTCTAGAATCTGGACTTTATGAAGAAGAATGTGGCATTAGAATTGGGGGAAAACTCATCAAGAACCTGTGATATGCATATAACCTTATTTGCTGACAGAAAAAAGTACTTGAAATTCTTGTTGTAGAAGATCAAAAACTATAGTTTCCAATATTGATTACACCCCAACAGCAATAAAACAAAAATCTTTACCACCAGCCCAATAAACAACATCATGGTAGTTGGAGAAAAGATTGAAATTGTCAATAATTTTAACCTACTGGGATCCACAATCAGCAATCTTAGCATCAGTAGTCAAGAAATAAAAAGACATTTTGTAATGTGAAAGTCTGTGGTCAGGGATCTCTCTAAAATACTGAAGAGCAATGATGTCAGTTTAAAGACTAAGATGTTCCAGTTTCAGGGCATAGTTTTGTCAATAACTTGCTTTGTCAATCAACATTCATTTAGTAGGCTTAAACAGTTGCTTTTTTTCATTTCAATATGTGCAGGTAAACTGAGGGTTTATAGATGTACAGTAGCAATAAGATAAAGAACATTGTCCCCACCCCTTGCTTTGTTGTGTACTATTGAGTCAGATCTGACTGAGACAGTAGGAGGTTGGCCCTCCTTCTCTAGTAGAGCATCTGGTGGATTCGAACCATGTACCTTCGGGATTGTAGTGCAGCTTCTTGCCACTAGGTCACCAGAGCTCCCTAAAGAACACATTTTACCTGCCCAGTGATGAGGTGAGGACTTAGTCCAAAGCTAACTGCAAAGGCAATAATTAAAAACCCTGTCAATATTGCATATTTTAAACTTACCCCCCCAAAGTCAGAGATCTGGGGGGAAATTTTATGGTATTGAGGTACAAAAATCCTAAATACAGGAAATTTATGCAAAAGAGGAGAAATAGAGATTGAGATGGAGATAGTTAAAAAAGAAACTATGCAATAGTTGCTATATTCTACAAATAAGATTATTAGATATAATAGCAATTTACTAATCGTAATATATTTGTGCAAGTTTGAAATTGAATCTATCTTAAAGTCACTGACTTTTATAAGCCTTTTAATATTTTTAGTGAAAGACATGGCTATAGTTATTACCACAGTTTGACCATGAATAACTTGTATCTAATAAAGGTGAAAGGAATTACCAAAATCACACATCTAGGCATTATGAGAGCTATAGATTGCAACCAGGCAATCTAAATTCAAACATTTTAGTTCTTCCTTAAATAGTGTTGGGTTGTTTTTTTTTTTCCAATGGGAAAATTTAATGACCAAGGTTACCTACAGCCTTCTCCCTGTTTGAAACTTGCGGAGAATTCCTAATCGAATCTGCTTTGTCTTGACACTATACACAACAGGGTTAAGCACTGGGGGAAGAAGAAGATAGATGTCAGCCATGAGGACATGGACTATGGGAGACAGATTTTTTCCAAAGCGATGTACCATTGATACTCCAATGACTGGCACAAAGAAGATGAGCACCACGCAGATGTGAGATACACAGGTATTAAGAGCCTTTAGTCGTTCTTCACGAGATGCAATACCTAGTACAGCATTCAGAATCAGGATATAAGAAAGAAGTATGAAGACTGAGTCTACACCCAGGGTGACGATCACTATGCACAGCCCATAAATGCTATTTACTCTAGCATCTGAACACGATAATTTAAAAACATCCTGGTGCAAGCAGAAAGCATGAGAGAGGGTATTGATATGGCAGTAGTGATAGCGTCTCAGTAGCAGAGGTGTAGGTAGTACAACTCCCATGCTTCTTAGCAAGCAGGCCACACCAATCTTGCCAATGACACTGTTAGTGAGAATGGTGGAATAGTGTAGTGGACGGCAGATGGCAACATAACGGTCAAAGGCCATGGCCAGCAAAACCGAGGATTCCAGGAATGTGAATGTGTGAATAAAGAAAAGCTGTGTGTAGCAAGCATTTGCCTGGATCGCCCGAGCATCCAGCCACAACACAGCAAGCACGGTGGGAAGCGTGGACAGTGACATACCCAGATCAGTTAGTGCCAGGATGGAAAGGAAATAATACATGGGCTGATGGAGTGAAGACTCTACCCAAATAACAGAGAGGATAGTGACATTGCCAATAACTGACACAAAGTATGCAAAGCAGAATGGAATTGAGAGCCAAGAATGAACATGCTCCAGTCCAGGAAAACCCCTCAGGATAAATACAGGCTCCATATAGTCACTGCTATTCCAGACAACCATGATGACTCTTAAAATTCCTTACAAATAGGAGCTTTGGACAAACTGAGAGGAATTGTTTCTGTTACTTCTTTTCATCCTGCAAAGTTCTCCATTGTAAGCAGATTCAGTGCCTCTGGGTGAGATACTTATTTCCTCATTTACACAGAAAGAGTTCTTATTTACACAGAAGGAGGCAAGTAAGAAGTTCTTTCTATAAATCTAACATGAAAATAATGTCCAGTTATAGAGAACTTCAAGTTCTGGAACCACGTGTGGATCACACAAGCTTGGCCATCTCCAATAAGAGCGTTGTTAGATTTGCCTCAAGGATACTGAAACATTTAAACAAGAAAAGTAGTAGAGTAAGAAAGCTTTTGCTATAAATTGTAAAAGGAAAATAGAGACAAGTGAGAGTACACATCCACTGATTTATACAAGCTTGCAGTACATGATGTTCTAGGGTTAATAATTTATTGTCCTTAGGTTGTCTTCTCATGCTTGTCAATTAGGCTGGTCCTGAGGACTCAAGACCATTTCCTTTTCATTCATCATTTAGAATATTTCATGGTTGAAGAGATTTAATTATTAAACAACTCTGGTAGCATATCCCATAGAAACTGAAACTTGTGCTGCTAACCCAGAAGTGGAAGCTCTCTGGCAGATTGAATCCACACGTGTCTCCTTGGGAGAAATAAATGACAGTCTCCACCTGTGTGATTTACAGCCTCCAAAAACCTGCTAGTGAGTCAGCATTAAGTCAGTTCTGACTTGATGGCAGTGAGTTCTTTTGAATTATGAAAGGTTAGTGCCTTATTTTATGGAGAGGAGAAATGAAAAAGAGAAATATAAATCCACACAATCCCAGTATACATGCATGATTTTTAACTCTTTACTGAGCAATTCAACAAGTATTCCTTAACTTAAAATACAAGTGTTTCATAACTAATGTTTACTATTCTTTCCATGACAGATTTTTTTTTGTTTTGGGGGTTTTTTTTGGGGGGGAAGTTTTCCAATTAAAAAAAAAATTTCTCTCATTACTGATTCTTACCTCTATTTTATAATGTGAAGACTGAAATTTCTCAGAACACATGTCAGACAATTCCAAATAGAACTTGAGCTTAGAATCTATACCTAAGGAAGACAAGGAAATACTGAGTCACTTACTTCAAATAATAAGAAAGAACTCTCTTTTGTTATTCTCCAAAGTCACCCCCGGGCCAGCTGGCAGCATAATGATAGATAGTGAAGAGATTGAGATTGTTAACAGCTTTAGTTTGCTTGGCTCCACAATCAACACTCTTGGTACCAGTGAGAAGCCAAATAGACTCCATTTTATGCAGTACTCACTCCATTTGAGTAACCCAACCCTGTGTGTGGAAAATTTCTGCCCTGAGCCCTAAAGTTTTATCTTGACTCATTGCCACAAAAGTAGTTGTTATTGTTTATGTAAATGTACCCTTGATAAACTCAAGATGTAGATGTTTTGTGCTGTACCCATGACTACGTCACTGTACTCTTAGTAATACGTCAACAGCAGGATATTGTAGCCTGGACCCACATAGCTCAGCATGTAGAGGAGAATAAGGATACAAAAGCACCTAGTTGAAGCTAAGATATTGGAGGAATACTGCTGTGTTGTGGAGACCCCTCCCCACGCCAGCTGCACAGCAAATAAATGACCTTACTTATAATTTTGTGGTGGGTATCTCTTAACCTGTTGGACACAACACCAGCAGGCAGGAAATCAAAAGACGAATTGCACTAGGAAGTATGCTGTCAGGGACTCTCCAGAATATTGAAGACCAGTTATGTCAGTCTGGAGACTAAGGTGCACCTGATCCAGGCCATAATCTTCACAATTACTTGCTATGCATCAGAGAGCTGGAAAATGATTAGAGATGATAGAAAGAAAATTGATGCCTTTGAGCTGTGGTGCTGGAAAAGAGTACTGAATATTCCATGGACTGCCAGGAGAACAGGTTTGCCCTTGAGAGGGTGAAAACAGGCTATTGATTCTGAGGCTTCGTCTGACATACTTTGGACATGTTGCAAGAACGGACCAGTCCTTGGAAAGGGACATCAAGCTTGGAAGAGTAGAAAATAACACAAGAAAGTAAGACTATTAATAAGATGGGTTGATTCAGTGGATGGGGTAATGAGGATAGGTGAGTCAGAGACAATAAGGTTGGCACAGGATAGAGCAAGTTTCAGAGCTATTGTACATAGGGTCACTATGAGTCTCAAGCAACCTGACGGCACCTAACAACAAAAGTCCAGGCAGGATACTTTGAGTAGATACCTTATGGGTATTTCCTCCAACCCCTAGTTGTCTAAATTGAGCTATAATTGGAGTCCTTGCCCTAAATAAAGCAGTCAGCTGTTTACCATGTTCTACATATATTAGGCAGAATATTCACTTTACACAGTTAACTTTTCTTTTCTTCCAAACAACACTTTCTTATCTATAACATCTGCCAAAGCCACTGGCGTTCTTACATCTTCTTTCTTTTTAGATTTTGGTCTTTTGTCCTTGTTCTATAAAGTTCAGTTCATCAAGGCAATATATGAAACACATGCACACTCATACCCAATAACAATATTGTGCCCACAATGGAGTTACTTCCTTAGCTTCTTGCCAGGTAATTGCTTCATTCTTTAAAAAAAAAAATCTTCCATTTATGATATATGTTGTTCTGCAGTATACCACAGAGTCAGACCTACCCATAGCTGACCTTCCAACAGGTTTTCAGAGGCAGTTAATTGCACGGAAAGAGATTGTCCATCCTTCTCCCACGTAGCAGTGGTGGCCTCCAACCACTTGCCTTAGGGCTTGCTGCACAATTTCTTGCCACTACACCAGAGCTCCTTTTTGATATATATAAGTGGGGGGGGGGAAATTAATTGGATCCCCATTTTTCAGATTATCTTTCTCTTTTGTGCATGCTTTAATATGTGGAATAAATGGAAAGCAATAATAGAAGGCTTGCCTCCACTTTTAAAGTTAAGACAGGAATATGTAGTTTATATTTTGACTTTTTTATTCTTCTCTCTTTCTGCCATGTTGTTGTAACGGTCTTCCATTTTCTGTCAGTCACATGTAGTTATTTTTTCTTCTGTTAATTTTATTCTAGTTTTATCTATGCCATTGACAATCATCTTTGTGGTTCTTTTTTCTTAATGTAATTGAATCACAATTTGATTCAAACATAAACAATAAGAAGAGGCTACTGAGTAATAATAAGAAGTATGTTCTCAAGAGCAGAGTCATGAAGAAAATTATTTTACACGAAAGCACTGAGGATAAAGTCATTTACTTACGGCCTCTCTAATACCTTAGACACAGTCTTCAAAACCTACCTTCACTAACCAGGCTGTGCGGGAGGAAGCTGGGCAGCAGACTTCTCCCATGAGATGATTTACTGCCTCTAACAACCTGTTAAAGCCTCAGCTATGGGTTAGATCTGACTCCAATGCAAAAAACAACGATGACAACAACACTCATATGCACTCACATACATTTTAGATACATTTGCATTTATACATACATTATATTTATGAAGCTCTGGTGACTTGATCCACAGGAAGTTGTACTGTTAACTGATGGACAATTCCTTCCCTTATGTTATAGGCTGGGAAACTATGAAAAAGTTAACTGGAATTGTTTCTGACTTGATAGAAATGGGTTGAACTGAGTTATATTTTATATTTTTTGCATAATACAAGGAAGCTCTGGTGGCTTCTTCTTGAGGAGTTGGGCTGCAACCCAGACGTGTGTGGTTGCAATTCACCAGGTGCTCTGCAGGAAAAAAGTAGACAATCTCTTATCAAACAATTTACTACCTCTAAAAACCCACTGAAGAGTCAGCTACTGATTGGTTGCATTTGGAAGGTGCATAATAACATTCGACACATACTCTTTATATATATATATATCTACGTGTATAGATGTAAGCTACACTTAAAGTTACCCAGTATTTATCTTTTACTTAAAAGTTTAATGCTTACCTGAATGTGCAAGTAAGAAGATTGCTCCAAGATCAGAATTTAATTACTCATTAACCATTTCCTAGCTGATGCTCTGATCTAGTTTCTCTTTCTCTGTCTAAACCTCCCTACAGTGTTTAATAATCCTATTCTCTTTCTGTGAATTTCTCCCTCTGTCTCTTTCATTTCATACACTGCTCTCTCCTTGTGTCTCTCACTAGCATTCCACTTATTTTTACTTGACCTAAACCTGTGTTCTTCCAGAATTTGATTCTTTTGTGTGTGTGTGTGTTTTTTTATAGTCAATTAGACTGAATCTTACTATGATCTCTCTCCCTGTACTCTGTAGACTTCCAACTCCTCATTTTCTCTCCATCCACTCCCTATATCTTTCTTGTCAAGTCTCCTTATATTTCTGTGATTCTAACTGTAAGTAATTTTGTCTTACTCTTCATCTGAGATGTACCTCTGCATATGAACTTCATAGTTATATTTATTGCAGTGCTGTAATTTTTACTCTGCCTGCAGCTCTGGTCTTGAAAAGTTTTGGTCCCTTAAATAGTGGGCCTTCAGTATTTTCACTTTCTCTATTAATACTCCCACTTTCTCCTGGGACAGGGTTAGGATTAGTGTCAGAGTTTATATGTTCCCTAGAGATGAGCAAATGTAAATAACTTTCACCATAGCCGTGCACAGAGCATGACCACAATCTCAGATATTGTAGAGATATACCCTCGTGTCCATCAGCCACACAATGTTGGTTCTTCAAATGTCACTTCTCAAATAAGATAATGAACTAACGATAACTATTTTTACAGGACTATTAAAATGTTTACCTTTAATTTGCACTACCCTAATAGAATATGACAAAAAAGTACAATGAGGGGGTCAGTTATTTACCACTTCCAAGTGATTATTATTCATGTGTTTAATTATCCTTTATTAAGTGTCAACAGTATTTAAATATCCATAATACCAAGTCTAAAGGCAAACAAAACAAATTAGAGTGCATTACTCTTTCCATTGTACTTTTAGAACATACATATTACCAATTTGGATTCTTTTTTAAATTGATGGCTTGATTATACCCTACGTGTTTATAATTTTTGGAAACAGATTATCAGTTTCCATTAGCACTTTTCCCTGTACAGTCACTAGTAGATTTGTTCTTATATATTTTATATTAATATTTGGTAATGTAAGTTGTCACATAGGGTTGCTATAGGTCACTCAATGGCACATCACAACAACAACAACAACATATTAAATGGGGTTGTATTTTAATTCAAGCTTCTTGGTTATAGTCAACCAGATCTCATGAAGGGCCTTTGTATTTAAAAGTCTGTTGTTATATTCTGGAGGAACATTCTTCTAAGCGGCACAGCACTCTTCTGTAAATTTGCCGTACTGAGGTAAGCTGGGGTTGCTGTGATACTGAACATTGTGCCATTGGAATGTCAAATACTACAATGGTTACCTATGAGTTGTGTTTGGTGGAGCTCCCAGTTTAAGACAGGTTTGGAAGCAGGAGTAGCATCTACTTCCTAAACAACATGCCTCTGGAAACTCTATGAACTTTGATAAACAATGGTAGTTATAGAAATGCTGCAGGTCTTTAGTTCATAGGGTCACAAAGAGTCATGCTCTACTTGACGGCAATCAATAACAATGTAAGTTGCATTTATAAATAGTCCTTTTAAAAATCTTTGTTCCTGGCATATTAAAACAAAATAAGTATCTTTTCCATACCTGACATAATTCTGTCAATTTGTCCACACACATTTTTGTTGCTCAAAAATCTTTCATTTTTATAAGTGGACTTAATTTCTTTGACATTGCATTTTATGCCCCCAAAAAGCCTTATTTTTATGACAAAAAAGTCAATTTATAGTTTCATTTTTTAAGAAAACTAGTAAACATATTTTCATTTTGAGTAAGTTGCCTGTTAATATGTCTTATTTTTAGAAAGTCACATTTCTACACAAAATAACAGTTTCATTTCCATTTCCTGTAACTTTCATGCTTTTATTATACTTACTACTTTTCTGCATTGGCCAATACATTCAGAGAAATAATAAGGAAATGTAATAGAAATAACATTCTTGGCCCACTGCACATCATACAGTTTAAGTTTTCAGTGTTTTCAGTGTTCAATTATTATCCATAGTCAGTTAAGAATTTTAATTATCTTCATATAATTATACTGTTCCCTTTATTTTGTCACTTGCTCATTTAATGAAAATACTTTGTAAAATTTATAAAATTTTTTAGACCCATTGAAATAGGCATATTATTTTCCTTCCTCACCCTGACAAATTGATGACTTACAATGATTTATTTTTTTAAAATGCTTTATAATATCCTGGTTTACTGAAATAAAGCCAAATTAAACAAATTGCTTTATCCTTCCTTGTTCATTATTAATTTTTATTTTCTAACATTTAGAAAAATATTCTATGTTCTTCAGTGAGATTGCCTTAAGGTTTCTTATTCATAATATCCTAGTCATGTTTGGAATCAAAGTTAGGTTGAAGTTTTGTGCTGTCCAGTTGCTTGTGACTCATAGTGACCCTATATATAATAGCTCTGAACTCTGTTATATCCTGCATCAATCTCATTATCTCTGGCACACCTACCCCCATCACCCAGTCATTGAATCAATCCATCTCGTCAAGGGTCTTCCTGTCTTGTGCTGTCCCTCCACCTTCCCAAGAATGGTCCCTCTCCAAGGACTAGTTCCTCCTTGCAACATGCCCAAAATAGGTCAGACAAAGCTTCAGAATCCTTGCCTACAAGGAGCAGCCTGCCTTTATTCTCTCTAGGGCAATCTTCATCCTGGACTCTTGTGATAACCATAATATGCTATCATATATCATTTTTAAACTGTTCTTAAGAACATCTGGAAGGCTGAGATTTATGAAAAGGAAGTGGCGTGAGGATTTGAGTAAGATTTATCACAACCTGCATTGTACAGATGACTCAACCCTGTCCTCTGAACCTGAGGAGCAACAATGAAAGAATGGAAATTCAAAATCTCTGTAAATGTTCATTAAAATTAATATTTTTTTTTTAAAAAGGCAAACGTATGGAGGTAGGACACATTCCTGGCATATATTCTTTCCAATTTTGAATTATGCAGTGTTTCCTTGCTCTGTTCCTATGACTGCCTCCTGGTCCAAGTATGTTGTTTGCTGTTGTTATGTGCCATCGAGTCGTTTGCGACTCACAGCGACCCTATGTTCAACAGCCCTAAACCCTGCTCTATCCTGTGCCAATCGCATGGCTTCTGACATACCCATCTCGATTACCCCAGTCACTGAATCAATCCACCTCATAGAGGGCCTTCCCCTCCTGTGCTGTCCCTCCACCTTACCAAGCATGATGTCTCTCTCCAAGGACCTGTCTCTCCTTACAACACGTCCAAAATATGTCAGACAAAGCCCCAAAATCCTTGCCTCCAAGGAGTAGCCTGGTTTAACCCTCTCCAGGATGAATCTGTTTGTTTTCTTGGCAGTCCAGGGTACATTCAATACTTTTCTCCAGCACCACAGCTCAAAAGTATCAATTCTCCTTCTATCTTCCCTAGTCATTGTCCAACCCTCTGATGCATAACAAGTGATTGCAAAGACCATGGCCTGTATCAGGCGCACCTTAGTCTCCAGAGAGACACTGTTGCTCCAAGTATAGGTTTCCCATAAGCAGAATCAAGTGTTCTGGGATTGATCCACACAGTCAAATACCTTTGCATAGTTAATGAAACAGAGATAGACATTCCTCTGGTACTCTCTACTTTCAGCCAGGATCCATGGAATATTATCTATAATATCCCCAATATCATGGCCTCTTCTAAACTCAGAATACACATCTGGTAGCTCTCTGTTGATGTGTTGTACAATCATTTTTTGATAACTATCAGCAGAATCTTGCATCTTATATTAATGATGTTGTTCAATATTTTGACACCATAATTTTGGAAGGGGAAAAAACATTAATCTCTTCCAATCAGTTGGCCAGGTGGTTGTCTTTCAGATTTCTTGGCATAACTTGATGAGCACATCCAGGGCAGCTTCTGTTTGTTGAAATATGCCAATAGCTATGCTGTCAATTCCTGGGGCCTTATTTTTTGTCAATTCTTTCAGAGCAGCTTGAACTTCCTCCTTCATTTCCATTGCCTCTTGATCATATGTTGTTTTATAATATTTTTCTGTATCAGCCAATTCTTTTTGGTACAGTGACTCTGTGTTTGCCTTCAATCTTCTTTTCATGCTTCCTGGAGTATTGCAACTCAATGCTTGAATTTGTTCTTCAGTCCCTTCAGCTTAAGAAATGTCAAGCGAGTTCAGCTCTTTTTATTTTCTGTCTTCAGCTGTTTGCACATTTCATTATAATACTTTTTTTTGTCATCCCACGCTACGCTTTGAAATCTGTTTAGCTCCTTAATTTCTTGATTTCTTCCCTTTGCTTGGCTTCTTTGAACTCTAGTGCAATATTCAGTCTAGTCTGTCACTCATCTTGGTCTTTTCTTACTCCTCTGTCTTTGTAATGACCTTTTTCATTCTTCATGGGTGTTATTCTTGATATCCTCCCATAGCCCATCTGGTCTTTGCTCATTAGTATTCAAAGCCTCAAACCTGTTCCTGAGATGGTTTTGAACTTCAAGTGTAATAGACTAAAGGTCAAATTTTATTTCCCATGGATTTAATTTCTTTTTTTTTTTTTTTAGCTTCAGCTTGAACTTGTATATCAGTAGTTGGTGGTCTGTTCTGCAATCAGCACCTGACCTAGTTTTCACAGTTGCTATTGAGCTTCTCCAGTGATTCTCTCCACAGATGTAACAATCTGACTCCTTTGTAATCCATCAATGAGGTCCACGTATATAGTAACTATTATTAGGTTAGGTAAATTAAATATGACTTATGGTCTAAAGACATATTTGGTACACATAGTTGTTGGCTCATGATATGTTTATAGTTCTCCCAGAGAGAATCTCCTGGCTACAAAGAAAGTTAATTTGAAGATATTCTCAATCATCTGATGCATTTTTACATCAGAGAGTTGGAAAATAAGTAAGGATGACAGAAGAACAATTGATGCCTTTTCTGGAGAAGAGTACTAACCATCCCATGGGCTGCCAAAAGGGAAAAAAAAACCCTAAAACCAGAGAAATTTTGGAAAAAGTACAACCAGAGTTTTCTTTGGAGGCAAAGATGGCAAATATTCATCTTTTATATTTTGGACATGTAGCTAAGCAAGAATATTCCTTGGAATGGGACATCATGCTTGGAAAGATGGAGAAATAGCAAGGGAGAGGAAGACCTACAAATAGACAGATGGACACAGTGACTTCAGATTTGGGCTCTCATGTGCTAGGAGTGATGGGGATAGTACAAAATAGGTCAGAGTTCAGGTTAGCTTTTTATAAGGTTGCTATGAGTCATACTTGACTCTATGGTACCTAAAAGCAACAACAACAACAACAACCCTGCCTAATTCCATAAATGGAAAAAACAGGGCTAATTAAATCAGAATCAAGTGACAAAGCAAGACAATATAGATAACAGTAAATAATTAGTCAAAGTTTATTCTTCATATATCAAGATTTGCAATTAGGATGGATTAGCCAATCATGGAGAAAAAGTAAACAAAACAAAACTAAAGAACAATATTTAAAACAAACAAAAAATCTAAACGGCCAATGAAAATGTAAAGTGAAAAAAAAAATCATTGCCCTGTAATTGGAACTCACTCATAGCTGACTCTCCAGACATGGGTTTTCATAGGCTGTAAATTGCACTGGTGGAGATTTCCTATCTTTTCCCCATGGAGCAACTGGTGAATTTAAACTTTCTGCCTTTGAGTTGCCATGAAACTTCCCTACTACTAGGCCACCAGAGATCCACTAAAAAAAAATAAAAAAGAAAAAGAAAAATTAGTATCCAATACTGATAGTATGTTTTCTCTCAAAACAACCAGACAATATGATCAAGTTTGTGTTGACAAACCAAAGCTAATAAAAATAAAAACAGAAGCAAGAATAGTAAGTCCTTGGATTCTGAACACAAGTAATCTTTTTTAGACTGAGCCTACATTATATGTTAAGAACTAGGTCTAAGTCCCTTGAGTCAATCTATTTATTTTTTTATGACAAATAAATAGTATTACTGTCCAAATTGCTAATGCTTAAGAAGATTACCAAAGGCTCTCTAGATTTAATAAGAGAAAACTCACAAGAAAAAGAAGTCCAAAGAGTTCTTTCTATTCCATGCTGCTAAATTATTTCTTTTCTGGAGGAAGAGTCAAATTTGGGGGTAAAATAGAATATTTTTTATAATAAAAGGTAAGGTTTAATATTGCTCTCCCAGAGAGCATAATGTGACTTTTATTTGATTGACTCTGTCTGATTGATTAAATCTAATAATAAATGTTAAAACCAAGGCATAGCAGACATCCACAGTTTGGAGAATTTCCGAGGCTGAAAATATGGGTAGAAGGAAGTTCTAGAAAATCCAGGAAAGATAATAAATGTATAATTCAAATGTCAAATAATTCTTTCTTTTATCTCTTAGTAACTCAGTGACCTTGAACAAGTTATGTGCTGGACTAATATCTATTTTCTTATATATAAAAGGGATAAAATAAAATATAAAATGGGTAATATACATATATAAATTATGTAAACAAATATATAAAGAGAGAGAGTTCTGGTGGCCTAGTAAGAAGATGTGTTGCCACTCTAAAGTCAGGGTGTTCAATTCCACCAGGTGCCCATGGATGAAAAATCAGCCCTCTCCTCCCATGAATAACAGTGTCAAAAAGACCACTGGATGGTTAGTTATGGGTTAATACCAACTCACCAGCAATGAGTTGAGTTGAGCTATTTAAGTAAATTATTTAGTACAATGTTATTTACTATCCAAGAGTTAAAATAATCATATACACTTCAAAAATAATTACATTAATAGGTTCTAGAAACTTTCATTGGTCTATGTCAAGAAATCTGGAACACAGCTAACTGGCCAACTAATTAAAAAATACCCATATTGTGTCCATTCCAAAGAATTGTGATTCAATGAACATATAAGTTGTCAGATAATTTCACTAATGTTATTTACAAGCAAACTTTTGCAGGCAATAAATTTTAAAAAAGAACTTCCAGAACTAAGTCAGAATCAGAGTAGGATGTGAAATTAAGAACATTATTCCTCTTTACATGAGATATATCTTGGTTGAGACCAGAGAATATAAAAAATGATATTTACCTGTTATATTGACTATGTGAAAGAATTAGATTGTGTAGATTATAAAAAATATTAAAAACACTACAAAGAATGAAAATTCCAGAAAACTTCCAGTTTATGAGAAAATTATGCATATTGTTGTTGTAATGTGCCATCGAGTTGCCTGTGACTCATAGTGACCCTATATAAAAAAGCTCTGAACCCTGCTCTATCCTAGCCAACTTTATTGTCTCTGACACATCTACCGCTATTACCCCAGTTAGTGAGTCAATCTATCTCATCAATAGTCTTCTCTCTTGTGCCGTCCTTCCACCCTCTCAAGGATGACGTCCCACTCGAAAGACTGATCCTGCTTTGCAACATGCCCAAAGCATGTCAGACGAAGCTTCAGAATCCTTACCTCCAAGGAGCGTCTTGATTTCACCCATTCCTGGTTTATTTTCCTAGAAGACCATGGTATATTCAATACTATTCTCCAGTAACACAGCTCAAAGGCATCAATTATCCTTCTATCATCCCTAGTCATTGTCCAGCTTTCTGATGCATATCACCTAATTGCAAAGACCATGGCCTGGATCAGATGGACCTTAATCTCCGGACTTAAATAGTTGCTTTTCAGTACTCTGCAGAGGTCCCTGATAACACACTTTAATCGTTCAAACAGAACAAAAAGCCAGACAATGAATATGGCAGACTTATGAAGTGTTGTTTTTTAATTAAAGAATGTTGGATATACCAGAGATATTTCTAGAAGAACAAACAAATTTGTCTTCAAAGATGTGTATCAAGAATGCTCCTTGGAAGCAAGGATGGCACGATGTCTCATGTTCTTTGAACATTTTATTAAGAGGGATAAATTTCTGAAGATTGATAACAGTCTTGGTAAAAGTTCAATGGTATAGATGAATATTTTGACTAGATAAGTTGATCCAATGGCTGCAACAGTGGGCTTATATATAGCAATGGCTATATGATTGGAGTTGCTGTGATGCTGAACATTGTGCCATAAGTGTGTCAAACACCACAATAGTTACCCATCATGGGTAGTGTTTGGTGAAGCTCCCAGACTGATTCAAGTTTGGAAGCAAGACATCATCCGCTTTCTAAACAACATGCCTCTGGAAACTTTATGAACATAGAGAAGTTATGACAGTTATAGAACAGTGTTCAGGTCTTTTGTTCATAGGGTCTTTATGAGTTGTACTTGATAGCACTTAATAACAACCACAATAGATTAAAGGGAGACTTGGGGAAGCAGTTTTACTCTGAAAGGTGGGCTCTCTTGTTTTGGTTGAGGGTCATGTGAAACATTGGGTTTTTTGTTTGTTTGGTTAGGTTTTTTTATGTAAGCCTCTTGTTTAGAGTCAATACCACCTCCTGGAGGGCCTTTGTTTTTAAAAATCAGTTGGGCTTGAGGGCGCCCCTCTGACCTAGTGCAATTACAGTTTAGAGGAGCATTCATCTCAGTGGTGCAGCACTGGTCTGTCAATTTGGAGTGGCTTTAATGCTGAATTCAGTGCCACTGGTTACTTATGTTGGACAGTGTTTGGTGGAGCTCTCAGATTAAGACATGTTTAGAAGCAGGAATGGCATCCACTTTCTAAACCCAATGCCTCTGGAAACTATGAACTTTGAGAAATGACGATAGTTATAAAAAAGACTTCAAGTATTTTGTTCATAGGGTAGCTATGAGTTGTGCTCGATTTAACAGCAATCAACAACAACAACATAAGATTAGTGCAGACTTGTACACTAACAAGTTTATAATTTTACAATAAGAATAAAAATAACCATATATTTAAATTAAATCTTAATATGACTATCTAAAATGCAAAGCAATCAAGACAATGAAGAGATAAATAACACAAAGTCTACTGACTGATTATTTTAACATGGTTGGAAAAGTAAGTTCATGGTTCAGATAGTAGTTGTGTTAGATAAATAAACATATAACACAGTGATTATCATGTCCTTATCTGCAATCACTGGTTCCCAAGGTAAGTCCTGATGGCACAATTGTTAATCAATTACCTGGTACCTAGCAGGTACTACATGGGAGAAAAGACCTGGTGATCTTCTGTTGCCTAGAAAACCTAGCAGGTACTACATGGGAGAAAAGACTTGGTGATCTTCTCTTGCCTAGAGAACCCCATAGAGAAACTATTGTGGGTCAGAATCATCTCCAATGCACACAACAGTAAGAACAGTTTTACAAGAGAAAAGCATTTTGGACAGCCCTCTGAAGCACTGACAGTTCTGGTTGCATAGTGGCAAGAAGCTGTGCTGCAATCCCAAAGGCACACAGTTTGAAGCCACCAGGTGTTCTGCAGGAGAAGTATGGGTAATCTCCACCATGCGATTAACTGCCTCTGAAAACCCACCCGAGGGCCAGCTATGGGTCAGTTCCAACTGGATGGTACACAATAATAAGAGTAAAATTTGTTAAAGAAGCATCCAGTATGATAGAAAGCACACTAATAGGTTTATGCTGTTGTAGAGGTTATGAATTTGAACCTCCAGAGAGTTATGGCCTTTGTGGAACAAAGACGAGTAAGATAAGTTATAAACTGGTTTTCACTCAGTGACAATAAGAAAGACAAAGAGAAAGATTATGGTTCTTCTATACTTCTAATAGTATTCTCCCCCTCTCTCTTTCTATAATTGACATAGAGTTAGAACAAATTTATATCTAACCCTCAATTTGTTTTCCCAGACTATAAATTTCACAGGAAGATATTGCTAATCTTTCACCTTCTGAGCTGCTGGAGAATTTGAACTGCAAGTGAGGTGCAATCTTTGAGTGAGTAACACCCTGTTAAGCCATCAGGTCTCCCTTCCAATAGTGTTCTCAAGTCATTGCTATCAGATTGGAACGAACTCATAGCTCATGTTCTAACGGGTTTTCTGAGGCTATAAGTAACATGTGAGGTGGAGGTTGCCCAGCTTATTCCCACATAGTGGCTTGTGGTTTTGAAGTGGCAGAGAGGTGCTGACGTTGAGTTCACTGCACAATTCCTGACAAAACCACCAGACTTTACAAAAATATTCTTGTTGCTGAGTACTAAGATGTCTGAATGAACCAACCCATAGCTGATCCTCCAGCAGGTATTCAGAGGCAGTAAATCACACCTGAGGGTGAGATTGCCCATCTTTCTCCTCTGGAGGAACTGCTGAATTCAAAGCACTTGCTTTCTGATTAGCAGTGCAGATCCTTACCACGAGGCCATCAGAGCTCACCTAAGTCTTACGGAAATCTGTTGACCTCAGACTAATTAAAACTGCAGAAATTTGTGTGAATGATATTCTACCGTGTCAGTAATTTCTAGACCATTAGGAAATTGGAGGTTCGGAAATCTACAAACAAAATAACTGTTTGGGAAGCTATTTTACTTTTTTGGATAAATAATCAAGAGAACTGTATTGATATAAGACCTATAAAATTTTGTTTTTAGCACTACAGGATGAGAAGTCTAAAATAAAATAAACAAACATTACAGGCATATTGTTGACAGAATAGGTAACATTATATATAAAGAAAGACAATGGAGGAAATGATTACTGTCTTCAACTTTGAGAATTTTATCCAATTAAATATATAATTATGAGGATTTAATTAGATTCAACTTACCTTACTTATACTCAGAGATTCAGTAGTGAGTTGCATTGACTATGATTTTTGTCTTCACAGCCTAGTGCAAAAAGATAAACATTAATCAATAATAACCAGGGAAATAATAATCAAGCTACTTGCATAAGATCCAATTTCCTAATTGTGAAGAACATAGGAAGTTTTAGAAAGATATATTAATTCAATGAAGAAAAACAATCTGCAATCTTAGTATTACCCAGGAAGTAGAAAGATATAGGCAATACTCAATAGTATCTTACTTTAATAGGCTGATCAACATTAGCTGCTTATCAACTATTCAAGAGGATTTACAATGGTTTCTTTATAGGCAGGCAGTTAAAACAGTATATTTTTCTTAAGCTACCATTTGACTCTGATACTATGTAATTATGACTTTCTAATATTGCTATTATCTCATATTTTTGTCCTAAAAGTTAATATATGGGCTTGTGTATATGTGGCTTTGAGTCTTAGTCAACTTGTTGTCATCTAACAATAGAAATAAATATTAAAGGAGACTCTGGTGGTGGCTTAGTAATGGGAGCATGTCATTGTTGCTAACATAAGGTTCAAGTTGCTTCGAAAGGTCAAATAGACAAGTTTTCCATAGGAGAAAAACGTGACAATGTGCTTCTGTGAATATTATAGGTTGGAAATTCCATGGTGAAGTTCTACCCTGTCTTGAAGGATCACTGTAAGCCACAATTAACTCTAAATTAGTGGGTTATAGAAATAAGACAATTTATGAATTTTCCTCAAATCCACAATAGCTTTATTTACTTCAATATTTTGTTTTCCTTACAAAGAAAGGTTTTTTAAAAACCATGATGAGATAATTATGAAACTGGAGACCTAGTTTTGATGAGATTAGATCTTAGTTGTTCTGTCTAATTTTAGGATTCCAATGCTCCATCACACACTAATTTTGAATATTTAGATATATGGTATGTTTAATATATTCAAATTATAAATGTGATTACTTTGAAGTTATATATGTCAACAGCACTATTATCAAAGCCTTTTTATTTTAAAAACAGAAACCATAATGATTTGTTTCCTTTTTTTAGAGGACTTTGTAAAACTAAATAAAGTTTTCTTTTCATGTGTACCTTCTCCCCTCTAACAACTGCTTTTTAGATACTTCCCCTTATTTACCTACTTCTCAGTAATCAAGCAGTTTTAACCAGTTTTCTAAGAATTTTCTAAAGAATTCTTTATAATTTTTCCTAACGTTTTTGTTACTACTCTTAGTGAGATATACTGGCCTAATGAGTAGGGAGTTGGGTTGCCAACCCAAAGACAGGTAGTTAGAATCTACAAGTTGCTCTGTGGGAGAAAGATGGGTAATTTTCTCCCACATTATTTACAACTTTGGAAAACTCATTGGCAGGTCATGTGAGTCAGTTCTACTCAAAATACCACCAACACTTGTAAAAGCTCAAAATCAAATCCATTACCCTAAAGCCAATTCTGACTCATAGGAACATTACAGGACAAAGAAGAATTGCTTCATAGGTTTCCAAGGGTATGCTCTTTTGTGAAATAACCTGTTCCATTTTTTTCTTTTAGAGTTAGACGGTGGTTTCAATCTTCAAACCGTTCATTCAGACACTTAACTACTACAAGGTTCAGATATGTTGTTTGTAGAGTTACTATGAATCATAGTCCACTTGATTGCACCTAACAACAAATAACACGTATATGTTGTTGTTAGGTGCCATCTAGTCAAGCACAACTCATAGTGACCCTATCAACAAAAGACCTGACCCTGCCCTATCCTGTGCCACCCTTAGAAACTGGCGACACAACATCCAGCATTACAGACCTCTAAAACTGTACCTACCCATGTTCCTCTGTTGTTGATAGGGTTTTCAAAAGCTCGTTGTTTTGGAAGTGGATGGCCAATCCTGCTTCCTAATCTGCCTTAATCTAGGAGCTCTGTTGCAACCACAGGTGTCATAGGGTTGATCAAAATCAAAGTGACTCCATTTTGCTGACATTCTGACCCATACCTTAATCTGTCTGTGTGTTCCAGGAAATAGTAAATGACATGATTAATGTCAACCCCTAGGCACAATTTTATGAGTCACTCCAGAAAGTAACTGATAGTTAAAATAAGAGATACTGGAAAAACAGAAAATTTCTTAGACCCTTGAAACTACTGTGACTACTCCCAACTGATCAACATAAAACGGATAAATACCCTACTCTTCTCTGATCTCTTAGTTATTAAAAGCGAGGAGTTCATTCATCTGATCCTACCACGTACAATAAAGAATTTGAATATTTATCAGAGTCTTATGAATTAACCTGGCATAAGAGTTATATCATCCTTTCCTCTCTCCTGTCGCCAGAAGAAAAAAGAATAAGTATGGATCCTGGTTCAGGCTCATGAAGATGAATTTCACTGGGATTCTGTCTACACTGAAGGTGCTAAATAAGTTCTCCATGATGAAACAAATCCTGCACTTTTTCTCTCTCGCCTTACTACAGAGCTTACAATGTTTACAACTCTCGACTCTATGGGCCCCACAGGCCAGTTAGTCCTTAATATGTATTTCCTTTTTCTACACTGATCCCAGTGACCTTGGACTTGATCTGGCTGTGCAGAAAGTAGTGACTTGCACAATACTAGCCAGTTCTCTTCACGGAGGTAAAATGACTGCACCTTAGGGTCTCTCGGACCCTCATAGCTCTAGTCTCAATAATACGCACCCTCTCGGTCAACCCAGTCATCCTTCATAAACAATACTTGGGTCTAGTCATCGCACCTATCATGGCCACCAATTCAGTATTGGCCCCCTGAGGTGGCTTTGCTTACCATGAGAAGACAATAGCTGACTTAACAGCCAGTATTGAGAAACTCTCCACTAACACAGCCAATGCACTGTCTGGCCTCTCCACTTCTCTTAACTCACTAATAGATATAATTCTTAATAAATGTTTAGTTTTAGATCTTCTTCTAGCATAGCAAGGTGAAGTTATATGCAGTTATAAATAAAACTTGTTGCAGATACATCAATAATTCAGTCATAATTGAAACTAACATTAAAATGACATATGATAAGATGTTAAAGAAGCTAACTTAGGTTTGAATCTTGTAGCTGATTTTCAACTGTTCAGAGTCAGTATCAAAGGAGCACTGCCTTTTCATAGGTCTGAGTGAATAAGTTGTTATTACCAGAGTGGAATTATCAAGGAGGAAGACTACATTAGAAGAAGGAGCAGAGAGGTGGAACTTACAAGTCATAAAAAGTTAAAGTGAAGAAATGACAGGAGAAGAAACATAACATGAGTTAATTGATTTTGGAACAAAGGCATACTCAGGAATTTATATGAAAAAAAGAATTAAGATCATCAACAGTGTCTGTCCTGGATCAAGACCTATGTCACCAAATGAAAGTAGTTGTTCCTGTGAGCCCTGAAATCATAAAAGTAAAGGCAGCCAGATTCCATAAAGTGGTTCCTGTTGTAGGTAAACGTTTACTCATTTTTTATCCCAAACAGGAAGAAGCCAGAATTTTACATGGAAAAGAATAATTAATTTTTTTTTAAGTAAGAAAACTTAGAATTGATATATAATCATAGTCCAGGATGTGTTTAGTGGATTTTTTTTATTATTTTCTGTACATCATTTTCATCAAATAAACTTTCCAAAAATACTCTGTACAAATGTGTGTTTCCATACAGTACTTGTGAATATAATTTATATAGCTGTTACAAATAAAATACTAATTTTTTAAAAAAAAGATATATGAATGACATTTGGGGTATAAATTCCTGAGTCAAAACCCAAGCAATATGTTTGCTGGGGAAGAAAGCACAGGAATGGCCAGTCATAATTAAGAAAATTTTAGTTTATGTCTGAAGGCCACAGAGATCTCTTCTTTCCCTAAATGCAAGCCAAATTACACCAGAAGGAAACTTTAAAACAGATGAAAACTCTTGATAACACTTAGCTCAAAGCAAAACAAAACCTCATTGCTATCAAGTTAGAACCATCTGATAGGTGACCTTCCAGTGCATTTATGAAGGCTTGGAAGCAGGAGTGGCATCCACTTCCATAATAGCTTGCCTCTGGAAAGCCTACGAACCTGGAGAGAGGATGAAAGTCACACAAGCATTGAGGACTCTCCTTCATAGGGTTGCTATGAGTCGCCTGTAACTAGACAGCACTTAACAACAACATCCATCCTTCAGGATGAGATTGCCCATCTTTCTCCTGTGGAACTGCTGGTGATTTTGAACAACTAGAGGGGCATATAGCAGTTCAGTGTCCTATAGACTATGCTACTAGAATTTTTTAATAAAATTTGTTGTTGTTGTCAAATGCCATCTTGTCAGCTATAATTCGTAGCACCCCTATGAACAATGTTTAGAGATCTTGTACTGTCATGTACCATCCTCACAATCTTCAACATGTCATCATGCTTTAGCCATACTTGCTGGTGTATGCTTGTTGAGTCTGAACTGTGGATTTTAGTGGCAGTTAATCGCACAGGAGGAGATTGTCCATCCTTCTCCCAATGGAGCAGCAGGGGGAAGGGATAAATTCTCCTTTTAACACATAAAGGGAGGAGGTGGGAATCTCAAAGAAACTAAGGGATTTGCTCTAGATCATAGGGTTAACAGGTAACAGAAATAATGTTTGTTCAAAGATAATTTTTATTTGAACCTCTCTCCCTGTCCTTCCTTCTATCTTGGGTATGCAATGATGTTTTTTTCTAGGTCTAGCTAAGTCTTTTCTATCTAGTTTCAAAAAATGAGATCCATGTTTAAAACATCCTGTTTTGATCCCACGTGAGGATTCTTCAACACATTAAATTTGTTTCCTTAGCATTTTCTTGCTGCTTTGCTCCCACCCTCATCTTCAGGTAGTAGAGTTTCTCAGCCTGTTGTGTGGCCTTCTTCCTGAGCTAAGAGGCATGAGAACTCCCTCAGGAATGCTCATATTCACCTGCGATCCATGAGGACTCCCCAGGCATGCTTAGCCTCAGCAGAAGTCCTTGAGCTCATTTTTAAAGAAGCTGCAGATCTATTTAAAAAGGCACTGTGTTTTACAGAATATTCTTGTAGCCGAGCTACTGTGGATCCTGAGTTCTGACTGAAAATATGCATTCCTGTGCCTTTACCTTCAAGCTGCTGCTGATCAGGTACAAAGTACAAATGGAATTATATAGAACAAGAAGCCAAGAACACAGAGAAAATTGGAGCTAAGACCCTGAACCTAGTCTTAGATTCTGTTCTTCCTATACAGGTTCTGAGAGGTGATTGAACTGGAAAGAAGAGACTTGAAGCAATTAGTCTGGGCTTTATCCACATAAGTAGCCTTATAAGAACCAACATCACCTATTTGGAACATTAATTCCTTTCCAATTTAAATAGGAGTTGTTATCTCTAGAGTTATTACCTTAAAATTGTAGTAGAAGAATTAGCAAAATGAACTTATCAGAGTTCTGTAAAACAATTAAGCTTTTTATTCATGTGAAAGTGATGATTGTCTTTGGAAGAAATTTTGTAGATTGGAAATAATATTGATGCTGATAATTATAAACACTTTTATGTCCCCTTATATTAGGAATATGAATCCATGAGAGTCAAGGTATCAATAGAATCACTAATCAGTCTATCTTCCCTCCCTCTCTACCAGAAGCCCTACAGTGAATTCTCCCAGCAAATTAGGCCTATGGAGAAATTCAGAAGTGAAAAATTCTCATAAAGAATCAGATGCCTTTTTTCCTGATCCATTATTTAGTATGTGAATATCTGAGGGGGAAAAATTAGATAATTGAACTAAGAATTAATCTGTTATTTTACTTTTTTTTTTGGCTGATTCCTGTATTTGTATATTTATTCGACAAACTTAAAAATTTATTGTGAATCAAAACTAGCTCATAGCTGACCTTCCCGTGGGTTTTCAGAGGCTGTTAATCTCACAGGAGGGTTGCTTATTTTTGTCTTGCAAAGGGACTGGCAGAACTAAACTGTAAGAGAGGTGCCAGCTTTGTGGTGTGCAAAAGACTATGCCAAACATTCAGGAAAGGTTATAAGGTTTCAAGTCAGGGCAGTGCTATGCTTGATATGCGCTAGTGACATAGATTTTATTTTTTCTCTCTCTGGAGCTCACTGTGACTTGAACTTGCCTTTTTATTTTTCTTCTTCATACCCTGCACCTACCAAAATATAAAATATGGATGAAGTGTATTTGGATGTGGTAGAGGAAATAGCAGGAATAGAATAGTATGAAGATCTGTTTTCACTAAACAGACCTAATGGCCTTTGCCCTTCCGAAAACAGTAAAACAAAGTTTTAAATGTTTCTTCTTTTCTTAAGCTTTCAAAAATGTCTGAGAGTAAGAAGTATCGAAACCAACCTTACTGTGGATCTTTTGGCTAAAATACAATACAAATATTTAAGGGGTTTTTTTATCCTTTCTCTACTGATAAAAGGGTTTGGGGTTTTCTTTTTTGTTTCATTCTTTTAAAAAATTATCTTGCACTCTCAATCACTCAATTTTCAGAGAAAATAACATTGTTGTTTGTACCTCTCATATTTACTTTCCATATGCTGTCCACTTTTTTGCTTCTTAGCCCTCTCCAAAATTATTCTCTCCAAGATTCCTTTTCCCCTCCTCTGTTCTTCTCTGCTAAGTGTTCCTCCATGTATCTATTTCTTGTTTCTCCTTTAGAATCATAAAGCAGGAAGATTTGTTTCATTATATTATTGTGTTATAAGTTTTTACTTGAAGTCTGAGTGGTAAAATTTAGGTATGAATCTTCCTTTTGTCTTCTCAGCCCTCAGTGTACTACTTCTGAGAAGGATATCTTTTGAACAAGCACTCTCAGTCCCTCATTCTACTTATTAATATTCTTATTTCTTCATTCAAACTACATATTTCCTCAGAGAGGAAAACTATATAAAATAGGAACTTTTTATCTATTCCTTGCCAGCCACTGATGGCTTAAGCCGTTAGAGCAATTACCCTACATTTTAATCTCAAATACATTCATCTCTGTAGTAATGAATCATAAAAGAGTCATATCAGAGATGGTGATGATGGCTTAACAGGACAGGTTAATGTTCACAGCTGTTGTTCAATGAGGTCTCTATGAGTCCACGCAATGGTTCCTAACAACATTCCTCTACCAGATTTTTGCATTTTTTTAGCCTGTCTACAGTCTAATTTATTAGAAGAAAAAGATGGCCTCGCAGAGTGGAAGGCAAGGTTTATGTCTGTGTGCTAAGTCAAAGACCCAAAGGCATTATTTGCTCTGAAGCCTTCAGATTCTTCCTCATTCTAAACTATAGATCAAAGATTTTCATGGTCATTTCAACTTTTTCTTCTTTGCTCCATGACTTCACATCTGGCCCCAATTTAGCTGTCCTGATGTTTCCTGTTACTCAGAATCAATCAAGCTTAAAATTTCTTTCCCAGAATTACTTTTTTCCCTAAAGGTCTGTGGCTTCTCAGCCTTCAGAACCACCCTTTACCTCATCATCCAACAAAATCTTTTTTTTTCTTTTTTTTTATATTACTCTGATTTATTTACAAAGTTTGAATACATGGTTTTTCACAAAAGATCCCGTCCATTTCCTTCACCCATATCATATATAGATAGAGGAGAGGCATATCTCTGGTCAAAATTTATAAATTCAAGGATTTCAGTAAAAAATTACTGACACTTGCTCTGTGTTCCACAGTAGACTAGGTATAAAATACAGCAAAAACAATCCAATTCCTCAAGTAAATCACAAAATGTGAAGGTATATTTCATGCATGTGATTTTAGTAAATAATTATGCCAAATGCATGCCACACTAATTTTTAGTATATATTATAAAGACTCTCAATTTTTTAATGATTGAATTGGAGATTTATCAGGCAGGAATAATACTTATGAGATAAAAACCATTTCCAACAACTACTTTAAACCTCTAAGAGGCAGCTCTTTTAGACTGAGAGGGTAACACTGGTAAAACTCCCTTCATTAGGATAAATCTCATAACATTCATGGGTTATCGAAATCTCTTATAACTGACTCTTTCCTATACACTCTAGGAAAAGGCTTGTAGATTAAGTCTCCCAATTTTTTCCATTTTATCCACAGAACCTTCCTGGCTCAGTTGTCCTGAGACATTTAAGTAATTAGCAATTCCGTCTTAACCTTCTTAAGGAATTTCATTTGTTATTGCAGATGGGTGAAACTGAGATTGTGAAACCATGGCAATCACTTTTAACAGCAGCCTCGAAAAAGCCACTTTCTTCCTGACAGGATTCCAAGGTCTGGAAGATCTCCACGGCTGGATCTCTATTCCCTTCTGCTCCATCTATTTGACAGTGATTATAGGGAACCTTACCATCCTCCATGTCATCCGCACTGACGCCACCCTCCATGAGCCTATGTACTATTTCTTAGCTATGCTGGCCCTCACAGATTTGGGCCTTTGCCTTTCCACCCTGCCCACTGTCCTGGGAATCTTCTGGTTTGATGCCCGGGAAATTGGCATCCCTGCCTGCTTCACTCAGCTCTTCTTCATTCATACTTTGTCTCTGGTGGAATCTTCAGTTTTGTTGTCCATGTCCATTGACCGTTATGTAGCCATCTGCAATCCGCTACGTTATTCCACCATCTTAACATCTTCACGCATTATCAAGATGGGATTAACTTCAGTGCTTAGAAGTGCCCTCCTCATCCTCCCCCTGCCATTCCTCCTCAAACGCTTCCATTACTGCCGCTCCCATGTACTGGCACATGCTTATTGTCTGCATCTGGAGATCATGAAACTGGCCTGCTCTAGCATTATCGTCAACCACATCTATGGACTCTTTGTTGTAGCATGCACGGTGGGCGTGGACTCGCTCCTCATCTTTCTCTCTTACGCCCTCATCCTACGCACTGTATTGAGCATAGCCTCCCGCCAGGAGCGGCTCAGAGCCCTCAACACCTGTGTGTCCCACATCTGCGCTGTACTCCTCTTCTACATTCCTATGATTGGCTTGTCTCTTGTGCATCGCTTTGGTGAGCATCTGCCTCGTATTGTACATCTCCTCATGTCTTATGTGTATCTCCTGGTACCGCCTCTCATGAATCCCATTGTCTACAGCATCAAGACCAAACAGATAAGACAACGCATTGTTAAAAAGTTCGAGTTTGTGAAGACACTTAGGTGTTTTCACCAGGATTAGGTTAAAACAATGCCATGTTTGATCATAAAACCTTTAAAATTTTCATTTCAACAAAGCTATGGTAAAGAAAAATAACTGCACACAACAGAAAAGGGTACATACTGACTGTGTGACTTAGGAATAGTTACCTGCTTCTCTATTCATGGATGAAAATTATTACATTTTTGTCATGTGGACATTTTGTAGATGAAATGAAATAAACTATGGACATTTCTTAATAAAGTATCTGAGGTATATCAAATTCTGAATAAACAGTAACTATTATTATTTGAGAAAATCCAGAAGAATATATTGCTTTTCATTCTCCTAGGTAATATTACCTATGATCTATCTTTATTTTTTCAAAAAAGGTCTATTTTAAATTAATTTTCATATGTATTCCCAATATAAAAAATAAATAAAATTTTAAATTAGTCTTCTCTTTAAATTTTAAAATTTTGTTTTATATAACTTTACTAAAATGTTTATATTTTTAATTATAAAAATGTGTTATATGTTAAAATCCTTTTACAACAGCATTTCACACGTGTTTATTCACTCCCCAATTAGTGATGATCTCTATTAGAATGACTTTTTATGAGAGTTCTCACTAAAAACATATCTACAAAAATAAGAAAACAAGTTCAAATCCACCAGATTCTCTGCTGGAGAAGGAGGAACAATCTCCTCCTGTATCTGTCAGATCTGTTTTGATGGTACACACAAAAAATAATGAAATAAAATTTTAAAAAAAAGATAAGAAAACAAGTGGCCTATTGGCAAGAGCCTGCACTGCAATCCAGAGAGCATGAGGTTCGAATCCATTAGCTGCTCTGTGGGAGAAGGATGGGCAGTCTTCTCCTGTGTAATTTACTGCCTTTGAAAATCCACTGGAAGGTCGGCTGTGTGTTGCTTCTGACTCAAAAATACACAACAAGGAAACGGGTAGACAAATACAATTGGAAATAAAGTTGGAAAAACATAAAATTGGAGGGAAGAAAATATTCACAGGTAATTCCCAAATGGGATAGACTTAAGATCAAATTTTGGTTCCCATGAACTTGATTTAATTTTCCTCAACTTCAGCTTGAACTTGCATATGAGTAGTTGGTGGTCTGTCATAGGGTTTTGTCTTAAGGTCACAGGGCTGATTTTCGTGTAACCTTTCTAACTCAACTCTTTGTCATGCAATTGGTTTTCAGGGGGTTATAAACAACCCAGGAGGAGATTTTCCATCCTGCTTTCTCAGAGCTGGTGGTGGATTTGAACTACCAGAGAGGCACTGTCTTTAGGATAGCAGTGCAACTCCTTACAGACTAGGCCACCAGAACTCAAGCAACTCGATGGCACATAACAACAACAATGCCCAAATAAAGACTTTGCAACCCAGAGTAACCCTCACCATTCAGTGAGAAAGTCAAGGTGTTTGTTTTATACCATTTTTTGTCCTCTACATTGTTAAAGTATTACTTTATGTATTACTTTATGTTTGTTTGCTAGATATTTTTCACATTTTTTGTGTTCAGCCACATGCCGAGCAACACATAGCCAGGAAAATTCTGACTCCAATTTTTCAAAGACATATCTGCTTGTTCTTTCAACAATCGCTTTAATACTCTTCTCTACCACAATTCAAAGGTATCAATTCTTGCTCTATCATATTTATTCATTACCAAGCTCTCAGATTCATAGATTGTGACTGAAAAGATCATGGCCTGAATCAAGGGTACTTTAGTCTTCAAACTGACATCACTGATCCTCAGTACTTTGGAGATGTCCCAAAGAGATCTCTTTTTGTATTGAGAACTTACGCATTACATCTCCTGATCTACTGACTGCTGTTACCAAGGGTGTTGATTGTGGATGCAAGTAAAAAGAAATCCTTGACAATTTCAATCTTTTTCCACCTGTCATGATGCTGTTTATCAGTCCAGTGGTGAAGACTTTCTGTCGTCTTGCTATTGCAATGCAATTAATAATGAAGGCTGAAGTCTTTGATCTTCTACAGGAAGTATTTCAAATCCTCCTCATTTTCAGGAAAGCAAGTTTGTGTCATCTATATAACACAGGTTGTTGATGAGTTCCCTCTGATCTTGATGCCACATTATTCTTCATAAAGTCTAGCTTCTCAAATTATTTTCTCAGCATACAGACTGAATAGGTATGAAAAAAAAACCCAACAAAACACAGTTATAATGCACGTTTCCTGATTTAAAACCACGCAGTATTTAAAACCTTGCTTTGTTTGGACAACAGGTTCTTGGTCTAGATATAGGCTTCATTTAAGCATAATTAAGTCCTGAAATTCTTAGTCTTCTTAATAGTAGCTATACTTTGTTATGATCCACACAGTGAAATGCCTTTGCATAGTCAATAAAGCACAGATGGTTTCCTCCAGGAATAGGCATCCTTTCTCCATTTCTATTCAATCTGTATGCTGAGCAAATCACTCTATGAACTGAACTATATGAAAAAGAATGTGGTATCAGGATTTGAGAAAGGCTCACCAACCACCTGTGATATGCAATTGACTTCATCTTGCTTGCAGAAAATCTTAAGACACTTGTATCAAGATCAAAAACTATAATCCTCAATATAGGTTTTGCATCTCAACATTAAAAAAATAAAAATCTTCATCACTTGACAAATATGCAATATCCTTATTGTTGTTGTTGTTGTTGTTGTTGTTGTTATGTGCCATTGAGTTGCCTGCAACTCATAGTGAACCTATGTGCGAAAACCCTAAACCCTTCTCTATCCCTTGCCAATTTTATTGTCTCTGACACGCCTATCCCCATAACCCCAGTGACTTAATCAATCCATCTCATTGAGGGTATTCCTCTCCTATGCTGTCCCTCCACCCTCTGAAGTATGATGTCCCTCTCCAAGGACTGAGCCCACCTTCAACATGTCCAAAGTATGTCAAATGAAGTTTCAGAATCCTTGCCTCCAAGGAACAGCCTGGCTTCACCCTTTCCAGGAAGAACTTGTTTGTTCTCCTAGCAGTCCATGGTACATTCAATATACTCTTCTCTAGCATCACAGCTCAAAAGCATCAACTCTCCTTCTATCATCCCTAGTCCTTTTCCAGCTCTCTGATGTATAGCAAGTAATTGCAAAGACCGTGACCTATATCAGTCACACCTTAGTCTCCAGACTGACATCATTGCTCTTCAGTACTTTGGAAAAGTCTCTGACAGCAGAATTTCCTCAATGCAATTTGTCTTTTAATTTCCTGTATGCTGGTACCAAGAGTGTTGATTGTAGAGCCAAGCAACCTGAAGTTGTCAACATTCTCAATCTTTTCACCATCTATCATGATGCTGCCAATCCTAGTGGTGAGAATCTTTGTTTTCTTGATGTTGAGATCACTTCATAGTGAAGGCTGCAGTCCTTGATCATCTGCAGCAAGCGCTTCAGGTCCTCTTCAGTTTCAGCAAACAGGGTTGTGTCATCTGCATAACACACAGATTGCTGATGAGTCTACATCTGATCCTGATGCCACACTTCTTCTCATAGAGCCCAGCCTCCAGGATAATCTGTTCTGCATATAGATTGAAAAGATACGGAGATAGGATACATCCTTGATGCATATCTTTCCAGTTTTGAACCATCCACTATCTTCTTGCTCTGTTCTGACAACTGCCTCATAATAGATGCAGAAAAGATTGAAGTTGCCAATGATTTTATTTTACTTGGATCCACACTCACATTCCACTGTAATAGCATCCAAGGAATCAAAAGATGTGTTACATTGGAGTGATCTTCTGTTTAAGACCTTTCCAAAGTTCTAAAGAACAAGGATGTTAGTTTAAAGACTAATGTATGCCCAATCCAATCCATGGTATTTTTAACTGCATGTAAAAGATGAGCAATGACTAACGAAGACCAAAGAAGAGTCCATGGTTTATATTTGTGGTGTTGGCAAAGAATACCAAATACACCAGGACTCCTAACAGAACAAGCAAACCTCTCTTGAAGGGAGTGTAACCAGAGTGCTCCTTGGAAGCTAGGTGGTAAAACTTTGTGTCACTCACTTGGTGCACATGTTTAGGAGGAACCAGGTCTTGGAGATAGACAGCATTCTGTGATAAGTAGTCAGCAAAAAGCAGAAACCATCAAAGACATGGATTGACACAGTGACTATCACAATGGGCTTGACCATGACAGAAAGAGAGAAGATGGTTCAGAATAGGGCAAAGTTCAGAACTGTTGTTCTTAGGGTTTATATGATTCATAGTCAACTCAAAGGTACCTAATAATAGCAACAACATATATATGAATTATTAGATTCTTAACATATATGTGATTCCAATTGTTTTTGTTGTTATATGCCATTTAGTTAGCTGTGACTTGTAGTGACTCTGTGTAAAACAGCCCTAAATCCTGCTCTATCCTTTGCTAATTTTATTGTCTTCAACACATTTATCCCCATTACACCAGTGGCTGAATCAATCCATCTCATTGAAGATCTTCATCTCCTGCACTGTCCCTCCACCCTCCCAAGCATGACGTCCCTCTCCAAGGACTGATCCTGCTTTGCAATGTCAGATGAAGCTTCAAAATCCTTGCCTCCAAGAAGCAGCCTGGCTTCACCCTCTCCAGGACGAACTTCTTTGTTCTCCTAGCAGTCCATGGTATATACTTTTCTCCAGCACCACAGCTCAAAGGTATAAACTCTCCTTCTATCATCCCTAGTCA
>NW_006399794.1:11641013-11643773 GCF_000299155.1 Elephantulus edwardii
TATCTGCTTGGATGTCAGTTATGGTCTCTTTGGGGTATATTCCCAGTAGTGGAATTGCTGGGTCAAATGGTATCTCTATTTGCAACTTTTTGAGAAAGTGTAATACTGCCTTCCACAATGGTTGCACCATGTTACACTTCCACCAACAGTGAATAAGGATTCTAGTTTCTTCACAACCATGCCAGCATTTGTTGCTTGCTGTTCTGTTACATTTTGCTATTCTGACTAGGGTGAGATGATATCTCATAGTTATTTTCAGATCGTATCCTTTTAATAAGACTGTATTAGACTGTCTTTCTAGCATAACAGTGTATTTTCTGTCTCTTAATTGAATTCCAATTAACACAAAACCTAAGACAATATATTTTTTGTCAAATACATCATAAAATTTTTAATAGCATATTAACTGAATCAATTAGCATCTGGAAAGTGTGACATTTCAAATGGATTCTGTTGTGTTGTGAACTAACTACTCTCTTCATAGCTTCATCCTACCTCACTCCTCAGCAAATTTAAGATATTTCACAATCTAGGTCTTTTCACCACCATTGGACAAAGATGTGTTGAATACTTCTGACACAGATCTTAGAAAGCAAACTAAAGACAATTTACATTAACCCAAAGGTCTGTAAAAATGAACAACATTTATTACTGCCCAAATGTGTGTTAGGTACAGATTCAACAGTGTATTGCGGGGTTCAGGTCATTCTTTAACATGGTAACTCTCAACTTTCAAAAAAATTTAACATACCATATCTATTATTGTAAGAAACTGTTCTGTCAATCTGAAGGCACACCGTTCAAATCTATCAGCTGCTCCACAGGAGAAAGTCAGGCAATCTCCAACTGTGCGATTTACTGCCTCCGAAAACCTGCTGGAGGGTGGACGATATTTCAATTCTGATTCAATGGTACTAAACAACAACAACAACATATCCATTCCAGGCATATAATTTATGAGCTTTATTACTGATAAAAGAAAAACAATAATGCCCAGATAATAAACATAATCATAATAACTAAAATTTACTGTTTTTAACTTTGTCAAAATACATAGAATACTCAATTTTATTCTTTTTCTTTTAGTTAAGGCAGTAGTGTGGAGCTTAGAAATAAAATTTTTTTAGTTGTAAAGCCCTTTTTACTGAGAGTTCTTTCCTGCTGTGAAGTAACTGCCACATACTCATTACATGCATCAAAATTACCAGTTTTCTTTGTGGTGCATCCATATGTAGGTACTACAACCTAAGATCTGGCTCAACTATTGACTCTTGTAATTTGTAGAAAGAAGTCTCTTAACACTCAACTAAGAAAAAAACACCAGTAGCAGTGAAAAGGTATACCTTACAAAAACCTTAGGGTTATGAATGAAAAGGCTTCTCTCGTGGCCTAGTGGCAAAGGAGCTGCACTGCAATCCCAAAGGCATGAGGTTCGAGGCCACTAACTGCTCTATGGGAGAAGGATGGGCAATCTCTTCCTGTGTGATTAACTGCCTCTGAAAACCTTCTGGAGGGTCAGCTATGGGTTGGTTCTGACTTGACGCTACACAACAGCAACATGTGAAATTGATAAGCTGTGGTGCGGAGAAAAGTTTTGAATGTCTCATAGGCTTCAAAAAAAACAGACAGATAGGTCTTGGAGAACGTACAGCCAGAGTGCTCCTTGGAGGCAAAGAGGACAATGCTTTGTCTCACTTACTTTGGGCATGTTGCTAGGAGAGGCTATTTCCTGGAGAAGGAGATGGAGCGGGTGTGCTGACAAAGAAGAGTGTCAACCAGGCTTGACACAATGACTGCAGCAGTGAGCTTGAGTGTGTCAGATTGTGACATGGGCACAGGATAGGACAGGGTTCATATCTGTTTTTAGAGTTTCACTATGAGTCGTGCTTGACTCAATAGCAACCAACAAAAACAATATGATTATACACCAGTATCTCCCTTAAGTATCTCCTAATCATATATCCACAAGAAGTCCATTCTATTCTAGAGTCCTTGTTGGTGAACAAATAATGGAAGGTCCTAAAAGAGCTCCAATAAGCTGTGTGCTAATTATCTAGGAATTAAGATATTAAAATGAAGGTCCAGTGGTGATTAATTTCATAAAACATAATGCATGAGAATAATTGTATAAAACACAATGTGAATGAAGAATAGCATGAAACACAACATAAAAGAACTGTGTAAGCAAATCAGGATATCCAGCTCCCACTGACCCACCAATTGCCAGTGGTTGAGGGCCTTGTCTTTCCCTGATGGAGTGACTGAGGAGTTTGAACTATTGAACCTTTGGTTAACAGCTGAATTTTTTTAACCACTACTCTATTGCAGTTCCTTCCAAATGGATTGAGAAATTATGGTACATTTACACAATGAAATACTATGCATCACGCAGGCACAACAACTTGTAAATTATAACCTAACTTGGGAGAGACTGAGGAGTATTATGCTAAGCGAACTAACTCAGTCCCATAAGGATAAATATTGCATAAGACTGTTACTGTAAAAAAAAGAAAAAAGACTGTTACTGTAGAATGAAAATAAGGATCCAGGAGGGGTGGAAGAGGCTAGAAGCAGAGGGATGTGGATGTTCAGGGGGAAGAGGGGATTAACCACTGGGTTGTACAATTTGGTGGGTAGGGGTGAGGGAAATTGAAAGAATTTGTTTAAATTTGTATTATAATTTTGTAAATAAACTAAAGAAAAAAGTCAACTTGGGAAGAGGGATGGGAAGGAGGGGCAAATTGTGCAACAATGAATGAA
>NW_006399794.1:11643873-11679464 GCF_000299155.1 Elephantulus edwardii
TAAAATATCTTCTCCTTTTATCTCAAATTAGCTCATTGAAGTTTATAAAGAAAAAGCTAGTTCTGTGTGGACCAGAGATTAGAAGAAAGGGGATATCTGAGTCTAGATGAAGATCAGAGGGAGCATGAAGGGTTACAGGAACCATCAAAAATGAGTATCAACACCATCACAAAAATTCTAGGACGTGGACTAGACCTGACTACTTTCTTCCCCTCTGGTTACAG
Organism: Elephantulus edwardii; assembly: GCF_000299155.1. Lineage (NCBI taxonomy): Eukaryota > Metazoa > Chordata > Mammalia > Macroscelidea > Macroscelididae > Elephantulus > Elephantulus edwardii. The sequence continues at coordinate 11,644,098 of NW_006399794.1, forward strand.
AGAATTATTCAATTAAAAAGTTTTTTCTTTGGTGTCAAGTCAGCATGCACACTGTCATTAGAAGTGCATAAACTATACTAACATGATGTATCACATGTAAAACAATACAAGTTGCATATTCTTCAGCAGCTGATTTAAGTATAAGGCATCCACGTATCATAAGGCCTGTCTGCAGGGTGTGATGTTAACGAAGCCCACAAAGTCAGGCCCACTAGGGAAATGATCAAAAATTCTCCAGAAAGTCTCAGTAGGGACTTTAGAGAAAAACATTTTACAAAGCAGGGATTTAAACATCGCTCTTCAGTCTCTCTCTAGTCTTTGAAGTCTCTCATCTTAATTTACAAAGAGTCAATAGAGAGAGCAGGTGCTCAGTGAAGCAAGAAGAATTCCCAGAAAGTTGAACCTGAGTTCTGGAGAAGAAAAGTAAATGTGACTTCAAAGCACAGGAAAGAACATACAAGTGTCTGCTGAAGATGGTGGTAGCTACTTTCTGCTCTTACTGACTTCATGGGATCCCAGGTCTTTTCTTAGTTGGAAAAGGTTCAATAATTTTTTTTAAAAATCTGTCTAGTTGCTCACTTTAATGGCCAGAGAGTAGTTCCTTATTTTGATATGATAGCATTGTAATATTATTGATGAGCTTCATGGAGATAGAATAAATGGGAAAAATAAAAATTCAGGAAGGAAAAGACTTCATGAGTATAGGTTCTGCATCCACACTTAGCTTTAAACACAAGGTTGGTAGAATCGAATATCTCCAAGAACCAAAGAGATAGGGATCTGGGAAAAAAATCTTGACTGTCATATAAAAAATATTTCCCAGAGTGACCATAGAGTGTGAGTCATATAACTTTTTTTGTAGTTTTGTTTGTTTGTTTGTTTTTATTTTTTAATTTTTTAAAATTAATTTTAATGAAAGTTTACAGAGACTTTGGATTTCCATTTACTCATTGCTGCACTTTTCTTCTGTCCAGTCTTACCCCCACCTCCAGTTTGCTCTTCTTTTTGAAAAGTAAAATTATTTCATTGTTATAAAATCCCTCCCCCAAGTCCATTCCACTATGCAGCCTTCATTCTGGATTCCTGTCTTGACAACAATATCTAATCACATCTCCCTTTTAAACAGTTCTCTCCCTCATTTGTTTCAATGCAGTATACATTATTTATGCCCTCTTTCCCAGTCTCCCCCCAACCCTGATGTCAGTCCCATTTTACAACAGTGACAGTATTCAGTATTTGTCCTGAGTCATGTATCTTAAAATCATCATTGAATCTTCTAAATTTCCTCTAAGATATATTTTCACAGGAGAGGGTGTAACTGGTTGCTGAATGGCCATTGTTAAATTGCTGTCATCTCTAAAATCCAGTCCCCACTACCAGTGACAGTACTTTAATACTGTATTCATTTTCCTTGAGCCTTTTTCCCTCTTTAGACGACTGCACTCTACTCACACCATTGAACTATCCTATGATTTCTTAAGGTTGAGAGAAATACTTCAGTCTTCTCTGCTAGTAAAATTCAAAGAAGTGGGAGTCCTACAGTTCTGGGAAATTAAAGTAACCGACTGGCTTGAGAATAGGACTTTGATTTCTTGTTCTAACATCAGGAATGATGCTAAAACACACGCTGAAGTTCTCTCTGGACTCCTTTGAACTGAACATTTATGAGCTGTCTGGAGCAAGCCAGCATTTTAAGGCAGGGAGATCTGAGTTGGTCTTTCTCTAAGGTAAGAGGTCATGCTTATACAAATGAGTTTAAACGCACACAAAATCACAAAAGTAGAAAACAAAGCAAAGTTAAGACAAGGACCACTAAGAGATCATTAATGAAAGGCAAGAACATTAATGATGGTCCTGAAAGGAAAGTATACTTCTAAAACAGAACAAATTTAAGTATGACCAACAAGGATACATACAAATGTGTCTCTTACCTTTTAGTTTGTACTGTTTGTAATGTTACTATCGAGTTAGCACTGACTCAAAGCTTATCCTTCAGTGGTTTTTCAGAGGCAGTAATTCACGTGGAAGCTGACTGCCCATCTTTCTCCAGCATAGCAGCTGGTGGATTTGAACCATATTCCTTTGAATTGACAGCACAACTCTATACCACTAAGCCACCAAAACTAAGAGGTACTGGGAGACAAGAAATCATGGTTATGTGGCAGACAAGTCCCTAAAAAGAATTGTGATTTTTGTTTTGTTTGTGGTAACCACCACAGCCAAACTACAGTCCCTAGAAGACTTGCGAGCTCTCTCCACTGATGTTTATTTCTTGTAGGTTCTTTCTGTTGGATGAGCCAGAACAGAGTTATAAAATGTGAAGGATTTCCAAATCACTTAGCTTAACTTTCCAAATCACTTAGCTTAACTTTTAAAGTTACACAACTTTAATGGCAAGTCTATGTATCAGTGTTCTTTTTTAAAATTTGAGTTTCCTTTTTATAGTGTTATTTTTTTTAAAATTGTACACTGATTTACTTACAAAGTGTGAGGAATCAGGGTGTGTCACAACCACTGGAGGAACTATATCGTTCTAAATCTGCTTACAAACATATATATACCTATTTAAAAGTCGTCATCGCCTCTATTCATTGCAGGATTTTGAAGAAAATCCAACTCCCCTCCCCTTCAGGCATAATGACACAGGCACCCCTTGGAAACAGCAGCAGCGTTTCTTCTGCCTTCCTGTTGAGCGGCATTCCTGGGCTGGAGCACTTACACATCTGGATCTCCATTCCTCTGTGCTTCATGTACCTGGTTTCAATCCTGGGAAACTGCATGATTCTCTTTATCATTAAAACGGAGCCCTCGCTCCACGAGCCCATGTACCTCTTCCTGTCCATGCTGGCTTTGACTGACCTAGGTCTCTCCCTTTGTACCCTTCCAACAGTGCTAGGCATTTTTTGGATAGGGATGCGAGAGATTGGCCATGATGCCTGTTTTGCGCAGCTCTTTTTCATTCACTGCTTATCCTTTCTAGAGTCCTCTGTGCTACTGTCAATGGCCTTTGACCGCTTTGTGGCCATTTGCCGTCCCTTACATTATGCATCCATCCTTACCAACACAGCCATTGGCAGGATTGGCCTGGCTTCCCTGGGCCGCAGTGTAGCGCTCATTTTCCCATTGCCCTTTATGCTCAAGAGATTCCCTTATTGTGGTTCCTCAGTCCTCTCACACTCCTATTGTCTCCACCAGGAAGTAATGAAGTTAGCCTGTGCAGACATCAAGGCCAACAGCATATATGGGATGTTTGTCATTGTTTCAACAGTAGGTGTAGACTCATTGCTTATACTTTTCTCCTACGCCCTCATCCTGCGCACTGTGATGTCTATCGCTTCCAGAGCTGAGAGACTGAAAGCTCTGAACACCTGTGTCTCCCACATCTGTGCTGTGTTGCTCTTTTACACTCCAATGATTGGCTTGTCTGTCATCCACCGCTTTGGGAAGCAGGCACCCCATTTGGTCCAAGTGATCATGGGCTTTGTGTATCTTCTAGTTCCACCCCTGATGAATCCCATTGTTTACAGTGTGAAGACCAAACAGATACGAGATCGGGTCACCCGTGCCTTTTGTTAGTAGCTGGGCCTGGTCCTAGAGGCAGTATTTCTTTAAACGTACCCTTACCCTTCTCTCTCTTTTATATTATATAAGCAGCATGATATGGTAAAGACTTTATTTATTCAACAATGTATATTAGGATGGAATATATATAATAGTCATTATGGAACTCTCAATTTGGAAGGGAGAAATATAATATAATGTAGCAGGTGATATTTTTCAAATATGTCACAGGAATGTTTCTAATTCACATGTACTTCCAAAATTCTGTCACTCTCTTATAAAGGAGTCTACTTCCTTAGCCTTCTAATTACGTAGAACTTTGTAATGGCTTCCAAAAACCCAATGGTCTAGAAGTGACTCTGTGAGATGGATAACTAGCAAATAATCCCCTAGAATCCGACTCTATGGAGAGGAAACTGAGGCTCAGTAAGGGGCCCGCGACCAACTAGAACTGCACTGGAAGATAACACAACTAGAGAACTCAGAGTCGGCAGGGTGAATGGATACAAGAAAGGGATCAATAGAGGAGTGAAGGACAAGTGCTGCCCCCAAAGACTGGGCAGTACCTGGCAAGAGAAGAGCGTGCCTGTCACTCTGGTGGCATAGCCCTTAGGGCTGCATTGCTAACCTACAGTCCATGCCTCTCTGGATGTTCGAACATGCCACTGGCTCCCTGTGCGAAAGATGAACAATCTTCTCTTGTGAAATTTTCAACCTTGGAAACACACTGGGGAGTTCAGTTCTGGCTCAAAAACAATGAATTTGCTTCTAAATCATGCAATATTAAATAGGGTTGAGGAAAAAAAATAAGTGTTTTATAGCAAGCATCTCAAGTTCACTGTGATAGAAGAAAGACTTCCCTTCAAGAATGTGTGTAGAAACATCAGTGACCAATAGTAGAAGATGGAAACGCACTGAGGCATCTGGGCTCAAGAACTCAGAATCTAAGATATCACCGATAACAAGATTAACCTCTTTACCTCTCTATGGCTCTTTGAAACACTAGACTTGAATCCCTACAAAGGCTGTGCTGTAAAGTAAGTGAATAAAGTAAAACTTGTGGAGGATAAATAGAGAGGTGACAAAGATGTGGCAGATAATAACCCAGTTCCCAAATACTAGGCTGATATTAACAGATGTGTTGATTCTGATGGCAAAGTAAACATCCAGATTATTATTTGGTATTTCATCGTTTTGAAGTGTTGGCAGGTAATTTAACTTTTTTTTAATAACCCACAATTATACTGATCAAATAAAATTACCCAGCAAGATTTGTTCTGTAGACCATTAGTTTTCAGTTCTGCCTCATCCAGTTTTGCCTAAAATACATAGATTTTACAACAAAAGTAAATGGTCCAGACAGACAGGAGTCCAGTCCTGGTTCTTCCATCTGCAATATTACCAATCGCTCAATTTTTCTAAGCTGTAAATATAACAGATGAGAGTTTCTATTTTATGTAATTTGGATAGGAATTATCTGATATGCAGACTATTTGGCAATGATCAGGCAAATACGAAGGTTACCTAGTGACACAGTGATTCAATCGGTGGTCAGTGCACCGACCAAGCACCCTAAAGTGTAAATATATAGCATCAATTTCCCTATAGATTTATCTCCTTGAAAACTTTGCAAAAGAGAATAGACTAGGAAGTGATTCAATAGAAGTTAATTTGATTTGGGGCAACTAATTTGTTAATTAAATTTTACAATTTAAATGTAATTAATATGTTTGCCCTTTAAAATAAAGATCTAAGTTCCAAAATACAATGTTTATTGATCTCAAATAACCATACCAGTCTAGTCTTAGCAGAGTTCTTAGGTGTGCAAATATTTAACATGCTTGTGTACTAATTGGGGTTCTGTTTCACTCAGGGATGCCTCAGAAGAAAGATTTGGTGATATAAATCAGGAAAGTTAGCCATTTAAAGCCCTGCAAAGAAGAATTCTTTCTGACACACATGGAGATGTCATGAGTCAGAAGTGACTCAACAACTAGAAGTTTTAGACCTAGTTTGTTTTACCTGTCCTACCACAAGATGCTGGTCAACATTCCTAGAAGAAAATATGTTATAAGTAAAGTCTAGGTGAAAATAACAACATACTCCATTTATTTCACTCTGTTAAAGTGCATGACACAGGGGTATGACTGATAAATCTGTAGTAGTGAAAAGCGGAAAATGATTGCTGCAAAATGTTGTTTGCATGTAAAAAGCCTAGTCAGAATCTTCTAAGTTATTTGACAAACACTAAGAGTTGTATTAGGTAATAACGGGTTAAACTTACATATCCTAGTTTTGGTGACCTCATGGTAAGGAGTAGCACTGACAATTTGAAGGAAAAGGGTTGGAATCAAGCAGCTTCAACTTGGGAAGAAAAAGAACAATTTTCTCCTGTGAAATTTACAGCTTTAGAAAATCTGCTGGAGAATCAGTTAAGGGCTCAAACTTGACGGCCCATAACAATATAGCAATGATCTCTCCAAAAGCTAAAGAAAAGGGATAGGATGATTGAAGGATCAAGAGATAAATTTTATTTAAAAAAAAGACTGCATTGGGAAAAAATGAAGGACTACAGCTTTACATCTTAACATCAAGAAATGCAAATCCTTACCATCAGGTATCATGATAGTTGGAGAAAAGATAGAAATTGTCAATGGCTTCAATTTGCTTGGATTAACAACAAGCACCCTGTTTTTCTATTGTTATGTGCCATTGAGTCAAAACCAGCCCAGAGCTGACCCTCCAACAGGTTTCCAGGGGAACGAAATCAAACAGGAGGATGGCTGCCCATCCTTATTCCATGGAAAAGTAGGTGGATTTGAACTGTGTATGTTTGGGATTGCAATTCAGAGTGTTGCCCCTAGGCCACCAGAGCTCCCCACCCTTGCTACTGTGGTCATGTACGGTCAAGTTGTAACTGACCAATAGTGACCTTCAGTGCATTTTCAGAGGCAGTAAGTCACATGGGAAGAGACTGCCCATCTTTCTTCCATGGAGCAGCTGGGGGATCTGAATCTTGTACCTTTTCCTTGGCAGCACATTTCCTCACCACTAAGCCACTAGGAATTAAAGGACATATGACATTGGGAAAACCTATTGTGAGGGATTTCTGCAAAGTATTGAAGAGCAAAGAAGTCAATTTAGAGACTAAAGTGCATCTGATCCAAACCATTATCTTTTTAATTGCTAGCTATACATTTGAGATCAAGTGCATTCAGGGTGGTATGACCTTAGACAGCTTGTGCTATACATTTGAAAGTTGGATAATGAATAAGGAATGACGAAGAATCTTTAAGTTGTAGTTTGGGATAAGAGTGTTGAATATCCCATTGGCTGTCAAAAGGACAAATACGTATGTCTTGGAAAAAGTATAGCCAGAGTGCTCCTTGAAAGCAAGGATTGTGAAACTTCATCTCACCTATTTTGGGCATGTTAGGCAAGGCCAGTCCTCGGAAAAGGACATCATGCTTGGAAAGGTGGAGGATCAGTAAAGTAGAGGAAGACCCTCAAAGAGATGGATTGACACAGTGACTGTAAGGGGCGGCTCAAGTGTGTCAGAGGTGATGAGGATGAGCACAGGATAGAGCAGAGTTCAGATATATAGGGTCACTGTGAGCACATAAAAATAAGCAGCCCTGTGGTTTCGCACTTACTAATCCTTACCCCTCCACTCCTCCATCCCTGAATTTGCACACATATTTTACTAGTGGTAGTTTGGTGTGTAGAGGTAGAGGGGAAAGTAAAGGGGAAAAGTCCAGATGAAAAGACAGGATAATGATGGTCAAGGTCCAGTGGTGATTAATTTTATAAAACATAATTCATGAGAACATTTGATTGTGCTAATGAGAAACCTATACTTGGATCAGGAGGCAGTCATCAGAACAGAGCAGGGAGACACTACATGGTTCAAATCAAGAAGGAGATACATCATGGATGTATTCTGTCTCCAAAGCTATTAAATCTGTATGCAGAACAGATCATCCAAGACAGTGGGCTGTACGAGGAGGAATGTGGCATCAGGATTGGTGGAAGATTCATCAACAATCTGTGCTATGCAGATGACACAACCCTGCTTGCTAAAACTGAGGAGGACCTGAAGCACTTGCTTCAGAAGGACAAGGACTGCAGCCTTCAATATGGATTGAGGCTCAATATCAAGAAGACATAAATTCTCACCACTGGGCCAATTGGCAGCATCAGTATGGATGGTGAAGAGAGTTAACAGTTTTAGTTTGCTTGGCTACACAGTCAACACTCTTGGTAACAGCAGCCAGGAAATCAAGAGATGAATGCATTGGGAAAGTCAGCTGTGAGGGACCTCTCAAGAGTACTGAAGACCAACGAAGTCAGGCTGGAGACTAAGGTGCACCTGATCTGGGCTATAGTCTGCACAATTACATGCTATGCATCAGAGAGTTGGACAGTGAATAGGGATGATAGAAAGATATTTGAGGCCTTTGAGCTATGGTGCTGGAGAAGAGTGTTGAATATACCATGGACTGCTAGGAGAACAAACAGGTTTTCCCTGGATTAGGTGAAGCCGGAATGCTCCTTGGAGTCAAGGATTCTGAAGTTTCATATGACATACTTTGGGCATGTTGCAAGGAGGGACTGGTCCTTGGAGAGGGACATCATGTTTGGGAGAGTGGAGGGGCGGTACAGGAGAGGAAGACCTTTGATGAGATGGATCGATTCTGTGACTGGAGTGGTGGGAATGAGTGTGTTTGAGTTGGTGAGGTTGGCACAGGATAGTACATAGGGTCACTATGAGTCACAAGCAACTCGATGGCACATGACAACAACAACAACAACAATGCATGAGAATTATTGTATGAAACATAATGTGAATGAAGGATACTGTGAAACACAATGTGTATAATCTTTGAAAGCAAACCAATAAGAAAGAAAAAAAAACACCATGTTGTTGTTGTTGTTGTTGTTGTTGTTATGTGCTGTCCAGTTACCTACAACTCATAGTGACCCTATGTGCAGCAGCCCTAAACTCTGCCCTATCCTGGGTTGACCTCAACATCTCTGACACACCTACCCTCATTACCCGAACACTGAATCAATCCATCTCATCAAGGGTCTTCCTCTCCTGCGTTGTTCCTCCACCCTCCCAAGCATGATGTCCCTCTCCAAGGACTGGTCCCTCCTTGCAACATGTCCAACACAATATCTTAAGGAATGAGAATCAACAGTGCTTGAGTACCAAATATATATATGCACTTCCATAAATATTTCTAAATATTTAGTGCAGACAAAGCAGTGCTACTTTCTAGTCTTGACAGATAAATACAACGCTGTTGTCCGGTTTAAAGTTTCCTTTTTTCATAAACTCAGATTTAAAACTCTATCAATAAACTGTTCCTTAAAACTCTGATGGTCTAGTTGTAATTTTAGACTGCCCTAATCAACAAGCTGTTCTACAGGGGAAAAGTGGGAAACCTCCTCTCATACAGTCCCTGAGAAAGCACTGTAAGGTCAGTTATGAGTTTGTTTCAATTTCTAAAAACAACAGCATAACAATAGCAGCAACAACCTATAAACTTACTAATAACACTGAGACAATCATACTTTAGACTAATCAGCCATATAAGGTCAAAGAGCAGCATTTGCCCAAGAAGAAAGCCGTGAAGGCAGGAAAGAGTAGGATAAAGGATAAACAGAAAAGAGAATTGTAGGGAAATTAATTAAGTGTGAATACATTGTGAGTATATTAATAAATTGTAAAAAAACAATGAAACACACAACTGTGTAAGAATGCTTGCATGAAAAATCAACTTGTTTGTTAAACTTTCATTAATTCCACTTTAAAAACAACTGCTTGATGGCTATCTTTGAGTGTTCAATCACTTGTGACAGATCATTAAGGTTAAATTTGAATCCATCACATTATCAGATTTTTGGTTTCGCTTTGTTCCTAACAGTAATGCAACATTATAGAGTTGTTCTTCTAAATCTTAACTCCTTGATCTCCTGTATGGAGGATTAACAGTTGTTTATTTGATTTTTTTATTTTCGTTAAAATATTTCTTTTGTACACAAGGTCTTAAAATACAAATGTTAGTGCAAAGGATACCCTCTCTTAGTAATTGCCCAAATTATGTGGAATGAAGCTTTGTCATCTTTATCTCCAAGAAACATTTGGGCTGCACTTTTTCCAAGACATATCTACTTGTCTTTTGGCATTCATTTCATGGGATATTCAGTACTCTTCTCCAAGCTCAAAGGTATCAATTCCTCTATCATCCTTATTCATCATCCAGCTCTCAAATGCATAGCAAGTGATTGAAGAATGATAGCTTGAGTTAGGAGCATCTTAACATTCACATAGACGTCATTGGTCCTCAGTACTTTGGAGAGGTTCCTGATAAAAGACTTGCTCAATGTAGTGTGTCTGCTGTTCTCCTGACTGCTGGTACCAAAGGAGTTGGCGGGATGAAAGTAAGATGAAATCATTGACAATGTCAATCTTAAATCCATCTGTCATGATGTTGCTTATAGGTTCAGTGGTGAGGATTTTTGTCTTTTTGACATTGAGATGCAAATCATTTTGGAGGCTGTAATTTTTTATATTCTGCAGCAAGCATTTCAAGTCCTCCTCAATTTCATCTGTATAACAGTTTGCTTATGAGTCTTCCTCTGATTCTAACGTCACATTCTTCTTCATTGAATCCATGTTCTCCAGTAATTTGCTCAGTATACAGACTGAATATGGAGAAAAGATATAATACTGATGCAAATGTTGCCTGATTTTAAACTAAGCAGAGTTTCCTTGCTATGTTCAGACAATAGCTTATAAGTCTAAGTATAGGTTTCATTTGAGAATAATTAAGTGTTCTGAGATTTCTACTCTCAACATAAAGCATAATTTGTTATGATCCACACAATCAATAAAATGCAAATAGACATTCTTCTGGTATTCTCTGCTTTCAGCCACGATCCATCTGACATAAGCAATATAGTCTTTGTTTACTCTCTCTTCTTCATCTTGCCCACATTCAATCCATGTGTTCTGGTGTCAGATTCATCATGTCTTTAAGTCAGATTCATCAAGTTAATTGTATTTTGTTGAAATTAAACATATGCCCCAGCACTTTCCAAAGTTAAATTTATCAAAACTCTACTATTGTTGTTTGTTGTTGAGTACCATCAAGTTGGGACTGAGTCATAACTAATTCTCCTGTGGGTTTTCAGAGACAGTATATTATATGTGGGCTCAAGTATGTTAAATACAATGAGGCCGACACAGTGTTTAGATCTGCTGTTCATGGCATTACTAGGAGTCGTACTTTACTCAAAGGCACTTAACAGCAAATCACATGAGAGGAGATTGCCCTTCAGGAAGTTTGCAGAGGCAGTAAATCTCATGGAATTGTCCATCTTTCTCCTATTGAACAGATTATGGATTTTAACCATGTACATTTGGGTTGGCCATGTAATTCCTTACTGCTAATCCATGATTCTTGTTATTCGGTGTCATCGAATCAAGTATGACTGATAGAGAACCTATGAACCACAGACCGGAATCCTGTCCTATCCTGTAGCATCCTCACCATCTTTGATTCCTTGAGCCCGTTGATACAGTCATCATGTCAATGTACCTCAATGGGCGACTTCTCTTTCATTAACCCTCCACATTTCCAAGCATATTCTTTTCCCAGGAATAGCCTCCCCAAACAACATGTCCGAAGTATGAGAGATGAACGTTCAGCATCTTTGCCTCCAAGGATTACTCTAGCCGCACCTTTTCTTTTGTCCTTTTCGCACTCCACGGGATACTCAGCACTGTTCTCCAATACCACAACTCAGGGGAATTACTTCTTCTGTCATCCTTAGTCATTCTTTAGCTCACAGATACATAGCAAGCAATTGAAAAGACCATGATGTGGATCAGGCACACCCTAGTCTTAAAACTAACATCATTGTTCTTCATTATTTTGGAGAGGTCTCTGGCAGCAGTCTTGGCCAAGCAATGTGTCTCCTAACTGCTAATACCAAGTGTTTGGGTTGTGAATCTATGAAAGATGAAATCATTGACCATTTCAATCTGTTCTCAGTCTTTCATGATATTGCCTCTCCGCCCTTTCTTTTAGGACCTTTCTTTTCTTGATGTTGAGATGTAATCCATATTGAAAGCTGTAATCTTTGATCCTTTGTTGGAAGTAATTCGCGTCTTCCTCACTTTTAGCAAGTAAGGTTTTGTCAGTCTGCACAAAGCAAATTATTGATGAGTCTTCCTCTAAATCCTGTGCCACATTCCTCTTTATAGAGACCAACTTCAGGAACAATTTGTTGGTATACAGATTGAATAAGTATAGAGAAAAGTTACTCCCTGATTCACAACTTTTCTGATTTTAAAGTATGCAGGGTTGCCTTCCTCTGTTCAGACAACAGTTTCTTGATCTAGGTATAGATTTTTGCATGTGCGCAATTAAGCGTCACATCCATTTCAATGATGGACATAGTTTGTTGTGCTCCACACAGTCAAATGCCTTTGCATAGTCATTAATACACATAAGACTTTTTCTGGTGCTCTTTACTTTCAGGCAGGACCCATTTGATATCAGCAATGATATCCCTGATGCCAGGGCCTCGTCTGATTCCAGTTTGAACTTCTGGAAGTTCCCTGTACTGTTCCAGGCATTTTTGGGTGATATTTAGCAATATTTTGCTTACATGTGATATTAATGATATTGTTTGATAATTTACATGTTCTGTTAGGTCAGCCTTCTTGGGAATGGAAACAAATGTGGATTTCTTCAAGTCAGTCTGCGAGGCAGCTGTTCTCCAAATTTCGTGGCATTGACTGGTGAGCATGTCCAGGGTTGCATCTGTTACCTGAAATATGTCCCATCTATTTCTGAGGCCTCATTTTTTGCCAGAGACTTCAATACAGCTTAAACTTCTCTTTTTAACATTGACTCTTGTTCATACGGTATTTCCTAAAATTTTTCAGTGTAAGCCATTTAGTAAAGTACAATGATTCTGTATGTTACATCATCTAAGTCTGTGTTGTTGTAGCTATGTTCCAGGAGTCACCTGTGACTCATGCGACCCAATGTACAACAGCACTGAAGCCTGCCTTGTCCTGAGCCAGTCTCATTGACTTTGACACACCTACCTTCATTGCCTCAGTTACTGTATCAATCCATCTCATCCAGGGTATTCTCCTCTACACCATCCAAGGACTGGTCTTTCCTGCCCATATGCCCAAAGTATATGAGATGGAGCTTCAACATCCTTGATTCCAAGAAGCACCTTGGTTTCATCCTCTCCAGGACAAACTTGTTTGTTCTCCTGCTGATCCATAGTATATGGTCAATACTCTTCCAGCACCACAACTCTTAAAGGCATCAATTCTTCAGTCATCCTTAGCCATTGTCCAGCTCTGATACATAGCAAGTAATTGTGAAGTCTATGACCTGGATCTGGTGCACTTTGGTCTCTAGACTGAGTTCATTGCTCTTTAGAACTTTGAAGAGGTTCCTAGAAGCAGACTTTGCCAGTGCAATTCACCTTTTGATTTCTTGACTGCTGGTGCAGAGTTGATTGTGGAACTGAGGAAGCTGAAGTTATTAACAACTTCAATCTCTTCTCCATCCATCATGGTGCTTCCAGTTTGCACAGTGGGGAGAATTGTTGTCTTCTTGATGTCAAGCTTCAGTCCATATTGAAAACGACAGTCCTTGACCTTCTGCTGCAAATGCTTCGTGACCTCTTCAGTTTCAGCAAGCAAGGAAGTATCATTTGTATAATGCAGGTTGTTCATGAGTCTTCCTTCGGTCTTGATGACACACTCCTCCTCATAGAGTCCAGCCTCCCAAATGATCTTTTCATCATGAAAATTAAAAAGGTAAGGAGACAGGATGCATCCTGGATGTACTCCCTTTCTAATTTTTAATCATTCCATGTTTCCTTGCTTTGTTCTGGCAAATGCCTTCTGGTCCAAATATAGATTTCACATGAATACAATCAAGTGTTCTGGGATTCGCATTCTTCTCAAGGTTAGCCACAATTTGTTCTGTTATACACAGTCCATAACTTTTTAATTTATATGTGAAATAGACCATCTGGGAGACTAGGCTCTCTGGGGAGTAATGTGGCATCAGAATTGGGGGAGGAGTCATCAATAACCTGCACTATGCTGATGACAGAACTGTGTTTGCCAAAACTGAGAAGGACATCCGGCACTTGCCACAGAAGGTCAAAGACTACAGCCTTCAACACAGATTGAAGTTCAACACCAAGAAAACAAAGATTCCCACCACTGAGCCAACTGGCAGCTTCATGATAGTCAGATAAGAGACTAAGATAATTAATAATTCAGCTTGCTGGTTCCACAATCAACACTCTTGGCACTAGCAGTCAAGAAATAAAAAGACAAATTGCATTGGGAAAGTCTGCTGTCAGAAACATCTCCAGAGTACTGAAGAGCAATGTTGTCATTCTAGAGACTAAGGTACACCTGATCCAGGGCATGACCTTCACAATTACTTGCTATTCATCTGATAACTGAACAGTTACTAAGGATGATAGAAGAAGGTTTGATGTCTTTGAGCTGTGGTGCTGAAGAAGAGTATTGAACACAGCACAGACTGACAAGAGAGCAAACAGGTCTGTCTTGGATAACGTGAAACTAGGATATTCCTTGTAAATAAAGATTTTGAAAATGTCTCACATACTTTGGGTATGTTGTCAGGAGGGGCAAGTCCTTGGAGAGGGACATCATGTTTAGATGAGTGGAAGGTCAGCACAGGAGAGGAAGACCCTGGATGAGGTGGTTTAACACAGTGACTGTGGCAGTGGGGTCTGTGGTGTCAGAGATGAGAAATTTGGCTCAGGATAGAGCAAGGTTCAGAGCTGTTTTTCACAGGATTGCTATGAGCCTTTATGAACTAGATGGCACATAATAACAGCAAGAACAGGTGGAAATACCTTACGTCCAGATGCATTTACTGGGTTATCATTGTTTTGTAATATTCTTTACATACACACCCATGTTTATTGTAGCAATATTTATAATAACAAAACAATGGAAACAACCCAAGTGTTCATTAATGGATATATTATGAATAAAAAAACCTATGGGCTATTCATACAATGAAGAAGTATAGAAATAAAGAATTAACAGAATACTGCATAATATAGATGATTCTGGACATTATGTCAGTCAGTACACAACAATAACTATTATAAGAAACTTAAAAATTAGGTTTACACACATAATCATTCTTGTATAAGTACCAGGGATGGATATAGAGGAAGAGAGCCATGAAAATGAATAAATAGACAATAGATCATTATTGAGTTTGTTAATGGTTACCAGGGCAGTTGAGAAGGGATAAGAAAAGATAGGCTCATTGTTTAAGAGACAAATGCTAAGTTTCTCTTAAGTATGATGGAAAAATTTGGGAATGATTGTGATGGTTGAACAATGTGATTAATGTCATTGCTGTCACTGAATTGCACATTGTAAACATTTCATTGTATATATGATTAACAACTATGAAAAAGAATGTTGAAAGTAAATTATTAGGGAAAAATATTTGGAAAAAAGGCAAGAATTTCTATATTCCCCACAAGGTGTTGTGAACAGGCACTCATATATTATTGATGAATACATAATGTATATACAGTGTGTCAAAATGTGGAACTATCAATAAACTTAGGAATTTGTCTAAAACAACTATCATACAGATGGAAAAACCATATATCTAGCAATGTTTATTATAGCATTGTTTATCAATCAAATGGTGGATCTTTAAGTAAATCATAGCAAACAAAATCAAATATAGTCATTAACAATGATGAGAGATATTTCAATTTTTTAACCACAGTAATATGCCTAAGATATGTTGTGGAAATTAATGTGAGTGAAAACCAGACTGCAAATTAGCATAGGCAATCAGCCGGATCCACTTAAAAACAGTTAATTTTTAAAAAGAAAAAAAAAGAAGCCAATTTTTTAAGGTTTTTTGTTTTGTTTTGTTTTTTTTATTTTTGGTTTGTTTGTGTTTTGTTTTAAGTTTATCTGCCAAGGATACTCTCTTGGAATGGAAAAGTCTCTATGACTTTGATGATATGTTAAATAGGTTTGTAACTGACCCAAGTATATAAGCCAATACTGCCTGGAAACCGGGGAAGAATTAGTCCATTGTTTCTCAGATTTGAAATTAAAGTACTTTGGATATTGCAACCCACAACAGTCCATATTTGTCATCTCGACTAAGGGGGCAATGGCCCCTTGTGTCCAGTAACAGTAGCTGCTATGCACTCATGTAACTTGGGGTGACTTTATGTAATAGTATAACTTGATAGCATAGCAATTACTTATTGTGTATATAATTTTTACTAAATGCTAATTTAAATATGACTTCAATCCATCCAATTCTACCTTTTAAGAACTGATTAAAAGTCCAAATGCTCCATTAAATACTGTTTTATTTCAACAGAAATGCTTGTAACAGTGAAGCGTATCATATAGCTTTTGATTATTTCTTTTTTCTCGACTATTATACCTGCAACATTTTAACAAATTTGAGATTGTACATTATTTCATTTACCCATCATTTCTTTAGTAGATCATCAACCCACTGACACTGGACTCATTGAAGATGCCAATAAATACTTACTGGTTGGTAATTTATCCCTTTTAGATTAAAAAACATTATTATCTTCCACATATAGCATGCAACCTCCCCAAAACTTTCTCCCGGATCTGCCGGGTCTTTACACAATACACAATAGGATTCATCAGTGGAGGCACCAATAAGAACACATCCGCAATGAGAATCATAACCAAGGGGCTTTTGTGCTTGGCAAAGCGATGCATGGCAGACAGTGTGATGATGGGCACATAGAAGATAAGCACAGCACAGATGTGGGAGACACACGTGTTCAGAGCTTTGAGCCTCTCTTCCAGAGATCCAATGCTCATTACAGTTTTCAAGATTAGCACATATGACAAAAATATCATTGCCAAGTCCAGCATAGTACAGAGAGCAACAAAGAAGCCATAGATGACATTGACCCTGTTATCAGAGCACGCCAGCTTCATAGTATCTTGATGAAAGCAATATGAGTGAGAAAGGATATTCTTACGGCAGTATTTTAGTCTCTTTAGAATGAAGGGGAATGGGAGCACTAAAAGAAAGCTCCTGAAGGCCATGGTCAGACCTATTTTAGCAACCCTGTTGCTAGTGAGGATGGAACTATACCTCAGAGGATTATGAATGGCAAGAAATCGATCCAAAGACATAATCAGAAGCACTGAGGATTCCATCACAGTGAATCCATGAATGAAGAACTCTTGGGCAAAGCAAGCGTTGGGGCTTATTCCCATAGCATTAAATAAGAATATCCTCAGCATAGTAGGAAGGGAGGAGAGAGACAGGCCCAGGTCAGAGACAGCCAACATGGCAAGAAAATAATACATGGGAGCATGGAGGGAAGATTCTGTCTTTATGATAAAAAGAATGGTGCAGTTACCAGTGATGGCCACCAGGTACATGAGGCAGATGGGGATGGCAATCCAGACGTGGGCATGTTCCAATTCTGGGATTCCAATCAGAAGGAAAAGCTGGACCTCGGAATTATTGAGACTAGACATGAGTAGGAATATGAATTCTTTACCCAGTTCTGAAACCATACAAATAAAATGCAGTTACAGATTTGTTTTGTTTTCTTTTTAAAAGACAATTTTATTAGGAAAAATAAAAACCAAACTCACTTTCATGGATTTTATTTCAGCTCTTAACAATCCTACATCTGGTTCTGAACTTGTAAATTATTACGGAGGACATAGCTTTCTCCCATGGAACAGCTGATGCATGCAATCACTGACCTTTAAAACAGCAGTGCAAAGTATAATTGCTTATGCCATCAGTGCTCCTTCCTGAGTAAAACATAGATCTTATATATACACTATATTAAAAAGTATATTCAGTACAATATTAAGTTTCAAAATTTATCAAAGTTCTTTAATATTCTCATGCTCTTCAACACAGCAATAATACTTTCAACAACTCATCCTAGGTAATTTGTTTTCCAGCATTAAATTCTGTTTGAAAATATAACAGAGTAATTACTTTAAGTGGAATAATTTTGCCTGCTCTATTTTCAATATAACCATCAGCAACCCATTAGTTGGCATCACAAGACTGCTCATTTTTGTGGAAGAGAATTTAAAAAATATTGTTCTAAGGAAATAATCAGAGATAACTAGGGATAATTACATTTATAAATATTAAATCTGTAAATTAAGATTGTATTTATACAGCACCATCTGATTTAAAATTCATTCTGACTAATAAAATCTCATCTCTGTCAGAATATTCTTTATGAGTTTCAATGTTGAATGTTTCAGAAGTGGACAGCCAGTCCTTCTTCTGAGGCACCACTGAACAGTCTTGAACTGCAACACTGTTGGTTACCAGACAAGGGTGCTATCTCCATAAGCTAGGAATCCCAAGCTTATGAGATGGGTACTTATGAGTCACTATTTATGCATATGTATATATATTCCACAAAGAATTACCTGAAGGCAAACACAAAAAAATGTGTGTTCAGATATATTTGACGTATTTTGCTTGAGTTTTAAATACATTATTTAATCTACACAAACTTCAACTTTTAGGTCTGTTAAAAAATAAAAATTTTGATAACTTTTAAAATACTTACATATATTTGTTAAATGCTAAACACAGATATGGTCATGACATTGCAAATAGGTATCTTTAAACATTAATTTAAAAATGCAATGGTTTTTATATAGATCATGTTGGAAAATTTGAATACTGGACACAACTTTGAAGTCAAGTGTCTTGTCTTCACAAATGTATTATATATAAAATATCATAGCTCCTAACTTGCACACCAGTGAATACCACTCGGCTCACTTCCAAGGGATATACTGAAGCTCTGCAGTAGCATATAGCTGTTCAATTTACCTCCTTCTCAGATAATCCAATTTTAAGTGAGGAAACCCCACAATATCTAACTTATCTTCATACTGTAAAAATTTAAAAAATTCACAATATATGAAAAGAAACTAAAACCTGATTTTAGTTTTAGATTCTCTTTTAAAGAAATAACAAATGATATTTTGAAGGTGAAATACAAAATATTGCAACTTATTACCAAATGTTTCAACTTCAGCATATCCTTCTTTTGAACAACTGGTATAAACAGACACACACAATTATGTTAGCTAATCATCATAAACATATTTATCTTTTGTAAATGTGTGAATAAAAGCTTATGAGATGAATAATTTAAATAGCAAAACATGACAAAAAGAAGATGAAAAAAGGCAATTTTTTTTTTTTTCAGGTAAAGCTGGAGTTCATTTGCCGTATTAACCTCACTCCAAAATTATATAGAATTTCAAACATCAATAGAAAATGATTTAAATCTTCAGTGGAAAAATGAAGAATATGAAAGTTATTCCTTTACATTAAAGCTTGATTGTGGGTTATTATTGAATTTTGCAATTTTGTTTATACCTAAGACAAACGCAGTATGCGTTAATTATCTTTACATGAATACATTTCATTTTGAAGTCATGCCTACCCAGATATGTTTAATTTATCTTTAAACAACCACACCTCCAGACTAGACGTCTCTAAACATTTGAACCATGTAGTTTATGTAGTGAGTCATCTCTCACTAATGCCCCACTCTGAAGAAATTTTGGGGATGATGGGAGATTCTCCCATGAAAATCCCATGAAGGTCATTCCAAAGATAACAGATCAGATTATGTCTAATTAACAAACATGATTCTGATTCCCTCTTCTCTGAAGTAATAGAAATGTTCTCAACTTCCCAAACTACCAGCCTTTATTATATTTTTCCCTGCCTTATTTATTTTGATCATTTAGATAACACTTCTATTGTTTACCTTTATTATTGAAGTTTCTACACTGTTTTCTAATGCTTTATTTTTGTGTATCACTATTCAGTGAAGCCTTGGTTTTGCCATAATATACACATACAGTGTATATGCACTGATTAATAATACCAAAATGGATAAATTGAGACTAATTTACCTTTTATTTGTTATTTTAAGGGAAGTTTACAGAAAAGTTGACTTTTCATTCATTCATTGCTGATTGATTTAAGTTTTATGTATTGGTCATCATCATCATAGAACTTGCAATAGATAGTACGCAAAGAATGAATGTGAATGGAAAAACATGCAAGACATAGAATGGGAGAATTCTCAGTACCTTCCTCCCTACATAATGGTAACAACGTGATATTGATTTTCACTGGTAAATTCATTCTCATGTGGCATATGCATTTTGATTTGGAGTCTAAACTTCAAGTCACATGCCTCAACATGCCTCTCAACTTAGAAACACTAGCATGGCTTTTGTCTCTATAGATATTGGAGTAGATAAAATCACCCAGGAAAGACTGATAAAGGCACTATTTGAATCTCAGGTAGAACTCTGAGAACCAGCAATACTGTTGAGGGTTAACTATAAATACCGATATTGGTGGAAGGGAAAGAAACCAGGAGGGCTTAATGTAATGGATGGTAAAAGGAAAGAGTTGATCCTCATGTTAAATGTTGAGCAAACTTGTTAAATTTTCTCCTCTTTAAGGTAAGAAGTAAACCCTAAGGCTGAAACTACAAATTTGGGCATTAATTTCAAGTGCTAAACACACCCTGTATGTGTAATTAGATAAATTACTTGGACCACCCAATAGTTGGTACGTCTTTTTTTTTTTTAAGTTGATACTTACAGCAAATGTTATAAATGGCATCTACCTCAAACTACTATTTTATACAGTATAATATAGTTCCCAGATAAGGAAGATAATCACTAAGTGCAAACTACTAATTATTTTCAAAAAACGTCCCAGTTGACTTTTCTTCACACCAAGTCCTACACAGGCCAATCTCTTTTTTTTTTTTTCCACAGTAAAGGTTAATTTGACTTGTCATTTTAACAAGTAAATGGGACCCTATCAATTTCAGAGTTAAAAAAAAATCCTTTTTATATTCTCAGACCCTGTAATACAACTAATTTTCCATTTCCGTACACACACCAATAACTAATTCTTCTTCCTCACAGTCATTTATCAAGACAGTTTACCTAAGTTATAGAATGGATTTAGTAACATAACTTTTGCTGCTGGCACTTACCAGAATTAGACTGCCAGTAGTTCCTAAATAGAAAGACATGAACTTCCCGCTTTGATCTTCATTTTATTTCTCTCTTTTTCCTCAGGGATTTGACCTCTAGTAGCAGTAGAAAAGCAGACTCTTTAATCTCCCAGAAATTCAACATGACATTGAGTCTGGGGTTCAGATGCTAAGTTATTGGTACATAAGGTCAAAAAGGAACTAGATACAATGTGTGGGAAATGTAATTAATAAATAAATACTAGAAATAGCATTTCCTCTCCAAAATATATTAAAAAAAAAAAACAACCCCAAACAACAAACCTCAAAGTGATGCAAATCTTGAGAAAAGCACATTAACTAAAGAACAAAAGGACCCAGTGAGATACTTATTACTTAGCTCACATTTGTATTTGAAGCATGTTGTTGTTGTTTGTTGTAGTTATTGTGTGCAGTGTCTGAACTAAACCTTAGCTGACGCTCCAGTGGTTTCAGAGGCAGTAAATCTTGTTAGGAGAGATAGCCCATCCTTTTCTCTCAGTACTGCTCATGGGTTCAAATCGCATTGCTTTGGGATTGCAGCACAGCTTCTCCTCATTAGGTCAACAGAGTTCCCTTTTTTGAAGCATAAGAAAATAAATGTATTTCTCAAATCCTGAAGTGACCTTTTGTCATGTAAATATTTCTGTCATCCTTGTAAATGTGAAAATATGAGAATGTTGCTAAACAAAAACACCTGGACACAACCTTAGAATTAGGAACTCTAAGAAGTATAAAGGTAATATTCAATATGATGGTACAACAGAACAGTGGAACAATTCAGGAAGAAGACAAGAAGGAGATATGCAGGCTATAACTGGATTTAGTTGAAGAAGCTTAATATGTGGCATCCAAGGTGAAGAGACAGAATAGGTAAAAGAGCCAACAATTTTAATACTTTAATTGCAATTCCAGGCCATACCACTTTACTTTTCTCTATTGTTTTGGTTGTTGTTAAGTGACATCGAGTCAATTACAAATCATAGAAACCCTATGAATCGCAGATATGAACTCTGTCCTATGCTGCACCATTCTTATCATCCCACATACACACTGAAGCTCATTACCACACTCAGGGTCACTCATTGACCACTCCACCTTTCTAAGCATGGTGCCCCTTTCCAAGGAATAGCCTCTCTTAACAACATGCCCAAGGTATATGAGATGAAGCTTTGTCATCTTTGCCGCCAAGGAGCACTCTGGTTGTACCATCTCCAAGACATAATTATTTGCTCTTTTGGCAGTTCATGGGACATTCAGCACTCTTCTCCAATAGCATAACTCAAATGCATCCATTTTCCTTCTATTGTCTTTATTCAATTTTCAGCTGTCAGGTGCACAGGAGGTGATTAGAAAAGCCATGGCTTGAATCATGTGCACCTTATTCTTTAAACTGATATCATTGCTCTTCAGGACTTGGAAAGGTTCCTGACAGCAAACTGTCCCAGTGCTAAATATATCTTTATCTCCTTACTGCTAGTACCAAAGGTATTGATTATAGATCCAAGTAAGATAAATTTGACAATTTCAGAGAATTTCAATCTTTTCTCCATCTATCATGATGTTCATTGCCTGTTGTCCCAGTGGTGAAGATTTTTGTTTTCTTGATGTTCAGATGTAATCCACATTGAAGGCTGTAGTTCTTGATCCTCTGCTGAGCACCACAAGATGTCTTCCTTTCAGCAAGCAAGGTTTGTCATCAGCATAACACGGGTTGAAGACTCTTCTGCCAAACTGGACGCTGCATTCTTCTACATAAACTCCAGCTTCTTGAATGATTTGATTAGTATACATGTTGAAAGAAAAGGGGAAAAGATATTTTTCACTGCTCACTTTAATAATAAAAAAAGGGGAAACCATAATACACAAGAACCAAATATCTTTAATTTTTTAAATTTTTAATTTTTTTAAATTTTATTATTTTTGTGTGAGTGTACTGTCAAATCAGATCTGACTGGTACAGGAGGAGATTGTCCCTCCTTCCCCGGGACAGCATCTGGTGGATTCGAACCGTGCCCCTCTGTGATTGTAGTTGCAGCTCCTTTCCATTAGACCACCAGAGCTCCCCCTAAGAACCAAATATCTTTAAAGAAACTTGTATATTATACAATTTATAGGAAGTATTCACTAGTTATTTTAAAATAATTCATCAGTTGCCATATCTATGTTGTTGTTTACTGTGAAGTCAGGACCACCCATCGCTGACCCTCAGGCAGGTTTTTAGAGGCAGTTATTCCCATGGGAGGAGATTTCCCATCTTTCTCCCACAGAGCAGCTGGTAGCCTTGAACTGCGAGCCTTTAAAATTGCAGGACAGCCGTTAGGCCATTATATCTATATCTATCTATCTATCTATCTATATATATATATATCTCAAAATAATTTATTTTTAATCATAGTACTAGTTAAGTATTTAAATAACTTTAGCCCCCAGGCCTTCCTAGATTTCAAAAAAGCTATACTAGAATTAAATACTTCTTAAATTATATAGTATAGCAAGTAATTGTGAAAACCATTGCCAGGGTCAGATGCACCTTAGTCTCTAGAATGACATTGTTGCTTCTCAGTACTCTGCAGAGGTCCATGACAGTAGTGTTTTCCAGTGCAATTCATCTTTTAATTTCCTGACTGCTAGTGCCAAGAGTTGATTGTGGAGCTGAGCTAGCTGAAACTGGTAAAAACCTCAATCTCTTCTCCATCTATGATGGTGCTGCCAACAGCTCCCTGGTGAGAATTATTGTGAAGACTACAGTACTCAATCTTTTGCAGCAAGTGCTTCAGGTCCTCCTTAGTTTTCAGCAAGCAAGGTTGTGTCATCTGCATAAGGTTATTAATGAGCCTTCCTCCAATCCTGATGCCACATTCCTCCTTATAAAGGCCAACCTTCTAAATAATCTGTGTTACATATAGATTGAAAAGGTATGGCGACAGGACACATCCTGATGCATTTCTTTCCTGATTTTGAACCATGTAGTGTTTCCTTGCTCTGTTCTACGGACTTCTTCCTGGTCCATGTACAGGTTTCACGTAAGTACATTCATGTGTTCTAGGGTTTCTATTCTCTTCAAGGTTAGCCACAATTTGTTGTAATCCACACAGTCAAATGTCTATGCATAGTCAATGAAACACAGATAGACATTCCGCTGGTACTCCCCGCTTTCAGCCAAGATTAATTTTATGATAATCGTGCAACAATATCTCTAGTGCCATGACCTCTTCTAAACCCAGCTTGTGTTTCTGGTAGTTCTATGTCAATGTATTATTCCAGTTGTTTCTGGATAATCTTCAGCAGAATTTTGCTTGTGTGATATTAATGATATTATTCAAAAATTTCCACATTCTGTCAGGTCACCTTTTTTCAAATGGGAATAAATATGGATCTCTTCCAGTCAGTTGGCCATGTAATTGTCCTCTAGATTTCTTGACACAACCTAGTGAGCATGTCCGGAACAGTGTTTGTATATTAAAATATGCCAATTGCTATTCCATCAATTCCTTGGGCCTTGTTTTTGCCAAATCCCTCAAAGCAGCCTGAACTCCTTTCTTCATCACCATTGCCTCTTGATCATATGTTGTTCATTGAAATTCTTCTATGTCAGCCAGTTCTTTTTGGTACAGTGACTTACCGTCTTCCCAATTACTTGCTATGTGTCTGAAAGCTGAACAGTGACTAAGGATTACAGAAGAAGAATCAATGCCTTTGACTTGTAGTGCTGGAGAAGAGTATTGAACATATCATGGACCGCCAAGAGAACAAAAGCTCTGTCTTGAAGAGGGTGAAACCAAGTTTCTCCTTGAAGGCTAGGATTTTGAAGCTCCAGCTCCCATATTTTGGATACATGGCCAGGAAAGGACTAGTCCTTGGAGAAGAACATCATGCTTGGAGGGGTGGAGGCTCAGTACAGGAAAGGAAGATTCCTGATGAGACGAATTGGCATGGTAACTGGGGTAATGGGGGTATATCTGTCAAAGTCAGTGAGACTGACTCAAGTTAGGGCAGAGTTCAGAGCTGTTGAGTTGTGGGCAACGTGACCATACATAACAACAACAAAATTATATAGGGATCTCTGGTGGCCTAGCTACTAGAGAGCTGTGTGGACTACCCAGAAGCAGGAGGTTTGAATCCACCTCCTGGTGGGAGGTGGGAGAAAAATGGGCAGTCATTTCCTTTGCAATTTACAGCTTCTAAAGATGCAAGGGTGGGGGTGTGTCATGAGTCTGTTCTGGGTTATGTAAAAGAATTTGAGCTTTAAATTCTAGATTTCACTTTGATATTCATGAATATCTTTAGGCAGATATTTTCTGCAGGCAGGTAATTTGTAAGTTAAATACTGTTTGTTCAAGGCCATGAAGAAATAGAAAAGTTTTAAAATATGAAGCCTTATGCATTAGTAGACTGAAATAGACTGGTCTTAGTCATGCAGAATAAGGCAGTTTTATGGCCCACTTTGCCGGGAATGATATATTGATGTGGAATGGCATCATAGTCACAGTCAAGAAGAGTATTTTAAGATCTGTCCTGAAGTATGATGCAGTCACTAATAAGATAATATCCATGTGGATACAAGGAAGACTGGTTAATATTATTTTAATATGGTTTTATTCAAATTTACATACTAATAACTAAAAAAAATAAAGAAATGAAGGGTTTCAACCAATTTCTGAAGTCTGAAATTTCTCAAACATGAAATTAAGTTGTTGTTGTGGTGGTGGTCGTGGTGGTGGTGGTGTACCACTGAGTTACTCGCATCTCATAGCAACCCTAAGTACAATAGCTCTGAATCCTGCCCTATTCCGAACCAGTCTCATTGACTCCAATGCACTTAATCTCATTGCCCCAGTTACTGTGTCAATCCATCTAAAATGGGATCTTTCTCTCCTGTGCTATTCCATCACCCTTCTGAACATGATCTTTTTCTCCAAGGACCAGTCTCTTCTGGCCACATGGGCAAAGCAGGTGAATCAGAGCTTCAAAATCCTTGCCTTCAAGGAGAAACTTGGTTTCACTCCCTCCAATACAGACTGCTTGTTTTCTTGGTGGTCCATGATATGTTCAATACTCTTCTCCAGCACTACAACTCAAAGGCACCAATTCTTTTTCTGTCACTTATTAATAACAAATGCTTGATGGAATGCAAAAGTTTGAAAGAAAGAAGAATTGTTGGTTGAAAACTATGGTTCTGGTGATATAAATGGGTCAAGAGATCTCATTATATAATTTTGTAAAACCAGTGATTTAAAAAATTAATATAACACAAATAGTGACTATACATATGGACCTTACCAGTTGTAGTAAATAAATATTAAGTCAAGTACATCTGTGGAATAAGAAGTGGAAAAGACAATGTTGTGAATCATAGTAAAGGCAGGGATAGATTATGGAATAGACCATAAGTTGCCCATATGCAAGTTCAATTTGAAGATAAATAAAGTTAAAACAAGTCCAAAAGAACCCAAATATGACCTTACGAAGATTCCATGTGAATTTAGAGACTATTTAAAGAGTAAATTTGATGTTTGCCAAACTAATGGGCAAAACCCAGATGTATTACAGGATATATCAATGACATAATGCAAGCAGGGATTTTTAAAAGGTTATTAAAAAGAAAACCAAGATTTTAGAATATAGACAAGTTAAAGCTAATAAGAGCAATGATGAAAAGAGGCTTAATATTTACAAGACATAGTATTATAATAAAATATACAAAGATCTAAGTTAGAAAATTGAAACAGAATACATTTAGCATATCTCAAAATGAAACAAATACTTTAAGATTGCATCTTGGATTTATGTTTCTGATAGTTCCTTGTTATTTGCCTATTCAAAAGGATAATTTTTGTGCCTCTTCTGACTTTCAGGATTTAACCTCTTTTCTAAGTGAACCTGACATCCACCTGCCAATGTCTCTCTCTCTCTCTTTTATTTTTTAGGCGAATGCATACATGGATGGTGTTTAACTATGTACTCCTAATAATACACTTCTTATTATTCATATTGGTGGAGCCTCATATATGTTGGACACATTGCTAGTAGGGGCCAGTCCTTGGAGAAGGACATCATGCTTGGAAAGATTTTGTGATTGATCTAATTCACCTAGCATGATGTCTATAAGCTCTATCCATGTATCATGTATACATGTATCATCTATGTATCATGTAACATGTATCACGATTTCATTTCTCCAACTGATAAGTAGTATTCCACTTCTATGTGTATGTACAGCATTCTGTTTGTCCAATATTCTGTCAAGAAGCTGTTAGGTTGTCTCCACCTTTTGAAGACTATGACTAGTGCTACAAAGAACACTGATATGCAGGTCTCTGTGTGAGTTTCCTCTTTTAAGACTTTGGAGTATATATTTAGGATTGGAATTGTTGAGTCGGATTGAAGCTCTATTTTAGATTTTTGAAGAGCACTATAGTTTTCCAAAGTGGCTATATAAGCTTGCATTCTTACAAGAAGTGGTTAAGCGTTTCCTATATACTCAGAAATGTAGTTTTTTTTTTCTTTGTCCTTGTTTCAGCCATTCTACTGAGAGTGAAACAGCATCTCCTTGTGGTTTATAATTTCACTCTCATGGATAGAGGAACTCTGGTGGCCTCGCCTGTAGGGAGTTGTGCTGCTAAACCAAATCTACCAAGGAATGCATGAATAATCTCACCTTGCAATTTACAGCCTCTGAAAACTTGCTAGAGAGCTGCCTTTGAATCAGTTCTGACTCAACAGCAGTGAATTTTTTTGTTTCTCATTGCTAAGGAGGTTGAGCATATTTTCATGTGTTTGGTAACCATTTTATAATTTTTTTCTTTAGCTATTTACTTTTACTTATTGTATTTCTTGTGCACCTCTCTGTACCTTCTCTTTCATAGTAATATTGTGCTTATTGTCTCCATATTATTAAAAATTTTCCTTTTACTCAAAGAAGCCTTGGTGGCATAGTGCTTAAGTGGGGTATGTGTATACAAGTATGTGTGTAAATCATTGAGTTAGAATTTTCTAGAGACAGTAAATTTTCCAGAGACTATGAAAGGCAAAGAAGGGGATTGCCCATCTTTCTCCCAAGAAGCAGCACGTGGATTTAAATTTTCTGGTTTGGGGTTAGCAATGCAAGTCCCTACCCAATAGGCTACCAGCACTCCTTATGCTTAAATACAGCCCTTTGGCACTACTAACCCAAAGGCTAGCTGTGTGAGTCCTCCAGGAGCTCCTTACTATAAATATGGAAAGTCCTTTCATAAGCAGTTACACCCTTAGAAGTTGAATGGAAGATCTCTGTGACTCAAGACCAGATCAATAACAATGAATATTCCTTTTACCTCATATCTTAATATGTGTTTATTATCTATTTGCTGATTTTCTCTCCTCTCCCCGTGTTCCCATTCCTGGTAACCCTCAAAGAACATTTCTTTCTGTATACAAATCTCTCATTAGCTTTATATAGTACTAATTAATATTTTTTTTAAAAAATTGGGTTCTTGATCTGTCTTGAATGAAGTATTTTTGTACATATTATATGTTTATGGATCTTATTTCAAATTCATGCAAGTGGCTATTTAGTGGCAAGAAGCTGTGCTAAATCCCAAAAGCACACAGTTCGAGGTGACAAGCTGCTCCACAGGAGAAGGATGGACAATCTCCTACTGTGTGATTAACTGTCTCCGAAAACCCACTGGAGGGTCAATTATGGGTTGGCTTTGACTTGACGGTACACAACAACAACATTATCGTTTGTTAAAGAAGCTGTCTTTTCTCCAATTAATGTATTTTCATTATTTTTCAAGGATTGGTTGTCCATAAATAGATGGGATTTATTTCTGTATTCTCAATTTTATTCCAATGGTCATCTGTGTGTACAGCATCAGGCATGGTACTGGTTAACATGCATGTGGGAGAGGCTTTGACCTGAGGAAATTTAAGTCCTCCTCTTATGTTTTTCTTCTTCAATGTTGTTGTTGATTGCCTTTAAGTCAAGCAAACTCATAGCAACCTTATGAACAAAAGGCCTGAGGCCTCTCTATAACTACCAACATTTATCAAAGTTCATAGAGCTTCATCTAAAGTTTCTTTTAGCATTCCATATGACATTAGTGATTACTCTTTCCATATCTTTAAGGAATGAAGTTGGAATCTACAGTTTACTTTCAGTAGCAATTTTCACAATGTTTTAGTCCATTAATATATCTATGTGCCATTATACATATTCCAGACTGTTTTAAACTCACATGGGTGGAAAATCAGAAAATGTAAGGCCTCTGACTTTGCAAAGAATGAAAGACCTGAACACCTATATAACTTTCATTGTTTCTCCAAGTTAGTAGAGTTCCAAGAGGCAAGATTTTTCAGAAGTGGATGTCTCCTACTTCCAAGTTTGTTTTATTCAGGAGGCTCCACCCAACACTGTCAACCATGGGTAACCATTATCACATTTGACACATCAGTGTCACAGTGTTTAGCATCCCAGCAACCACGAGTTACCTCTGTACAGCAAATGGACAGACTAGTGCTATACTGTTAAATATAGTTGAATATAGTGCTGAATGTTGTTGCTGTTAAGTGCCACCAAATTGAGTACAACTCATAGTGAACTTACGAAAAACAGATCTGAGGGGAGAGGGGAGGAAAACGAACAAACAAACAAACAAAAAAACAGATCTGAATCCTGTCCTGGTATATCCTAAAAACATCTGACATACTTTGGCCCATTGCTACAGTCACTCTGTCAATTCATCTGGTTGAAGGTCTTCTTCTCTTTCTCCAACCTTCCACATTTCTAAATCTTATGTGATTTTCCAAGGAATAGCTTTTCATGGCAACATGTCCAAAATATATGAGGTGCTTTGTCAACTTTGCAATCCAAGGAGAATTCTGACTGTTGTTTCTCCAAGGCATATGTGTTCTTTTGACAATCCATGGGATAGTTAGTAATCTCTTCTAAAACCACAAATCTAAGGCATCAATTTTCCTTTTATAGTCTTTAATTATCCTTGCCTAGCTCTCAGCATCATAGCAAGCGATTGAAAAGACCATGGCCTGTATCAGGCATACATTAGTCATCAAAGTGACACTTTTGCTACTCACTTATATGGGATGTTCGCCACTGTAGACTTTGCCAGTGCAATAAGCCTCCCTGTCTTCTTCTGATGGCTATTATCAAGGGTGCTTACTTTGCATACAAACAAAATGTAGTTGTTGATAGTTTCAATCTTCTCTCTATCTATCATGATCTTGCCTATTGGTCCAATGGTGGGAATTTTTGTTTTCTTGATGTTGAAATGCAATCTATATTGAATGCTGCATTCTTCAGTCTTCTAAAGCAAGCACTTCAAGTCCTCCTCAATTTCAGCAAGCAAGATTATGTTAGCTGCATAGGGAAGTTCTTTAGAAGTCTTCCCTCATTCTTGATTCCACAGTCTTTTTCATAGAGTCCAGCTTCTTAAATGATTTGCTCAGAATATAGAATATGGAGCAAGGGTGTAATCCTGATGCATTTCTTTTTTAATGTTAAATCACGTAGTATTCTCTTGCTCCATTTGCAAAACAGCTTCTTCATCTAGATAAAATTTCACATGAGTACAATAAAGTGTTCGGGAATTCCCATTCTCAGTGTTAGATATAATTTGTTATGATCCACATAGCCAATTGCCTTGTATGTAGTATTTGACTTTCCAAATAGGAAACTCTTTTAACTTTGAAAGAAGGACAATAGCATGTGAACCAGAATAATAACTGAAAATGTATTAAAACTCTGACCAAATGAAAGATAATAAAGCATCTTGGAAAAATAACTCACTGTGTTCCAGATCTGCTAATAAAATGAAGTGTGCCTTTCCGCCTCCATCCCTGTATATTTGCAGCAGGAACTGCCTGGAAAGAATGGCCTTTGTTTGTCTGGTTACACTACCAGTATTGCTTATATTTTGTTTGTGAGGTCAATGATATTTTCTAGTCTTGATAAATTATCAATACACATCACAGGTCATGTATTTCCAACTTTCTGCCATATGTTTGCATGAAAGTTAAATCACTTGTGCTGTCTTCAGAGCAAAATTTGAACTCATTATTTAAAACCACTTTTTTGCTATCGTTAATAACAAT
This sequence comes from Elephantulus edwardii, assembly GCF_000299155.1. Lineage (NCBI taxonomy): Eukaryota > Metazoa > Chordata > Mammalia > Macroscelidea > Macroscelididae > Elephantulus > Elephantulus edwardii. The sequence continues at coordinate 11,674,932 of NW_006399794.1, forward strand.
AACTCAATATTTTAGAAATGCTCATAGAAATTTTAACTCTTTACCCTCCTCCATATTGAATTTACAATTGCGAACTCAATCTTGTTGTTTTAACTTAAATATTTCTAATATACATGAGAAAAAGAACAAATATAAATTTAGAGCAAAGGATCTGAGTAAAAATGTCATCTATCTTGGGAATCTGATCTTTAACATAGCAACAGATAGATGTTTTTGTTGTGTACTGTTGAGGAGGAACTGATCCATAGCTGACTCTTCTTAGGGTATTCAGAAGCAGTTATTACAGAGGAGATTGCCCATCTTTGTCTCATAGATCTGCTGCTGGATTTGAATCAGGTGCCTTTGGGATTGCAGCACAGCTTCTTACCACTAGGCTACCAATGCTCCCTAATTTGTTGTTGTTGTTGTTAAATTCTGTCGAGTTGTAGACAACTCAGAGCGACCTTATGAATGAAAGACCTGAATGCTTGTATAACTTTCATAACTTCTCCATATTTATAGAGTTTATGGAGGCAAGCTATTTCGGAAGTGGATGTGATACATCAGTGTCACAGTGTTTAGCATCACAGCCACCACAAGTTACCTCTGTACAGCAAATGAACAGACAATATGGATTGTACTCAACATGATTACATCTAACAACAACAAGTGCCAAAATGATCTAGAAACATCAGTCTTTATGATACAGACTAAAATAGAAGTGGAGCTCTGGTAACTTAGTGGTAAGGCACTGCCTGCTAACCTGAAGTAATGTGGTTTGAATCCACAAGCTGCTCCATAGGCAAAAGATGGGCAATCTCCTCTCTTACTGGCTTTGAAAACCTGCTGGAGGGTCAGTTATGGGTCATTGTGACTCAATGGCACGCAGCAGTATTATCAGTAGCACAGAATTTTACATGAGGTACTGCTAGCCAAAACGTCAGTGGTTTTAACCCACAGTGGCTCTGCTGGAGAACGAAGGGCAATTTCACTCTATAAAAATTTGCAGTCTCACTGAAACAGATGAGGGACTGAATAATTTAGAAGCGATGTATGATAAGGTACTATGATTATCACAAGAATCCACAATTAAAGTTGCATAGTGGAATGTACGTGGGGCTGTGGGAAGGGTGCGGGGGGATTGTGTACCAGTGAGGGAGTCTTTCTTTTATTTTTGAAAGAGAGGAGCAAACTGGGGGGCGGGGGTAGAGGGCTGGGCGGGGAGAGAAGTGCAGCAATGAATGAATGGAAATCCAAACTCTCTGTAAATGTACATTAAAATTATTTAAAAAATAAAATAAAATAAAATAAAGAAAAAATCATAGCCCATAAAAAAAAGAAATAGAGAGACCCTCAATTAGATGTATTGTCATAGTGGCTGTAAAAATGAGCTCAGGTACATCAGAGATGATGATGATGGTGATGATGATGATGATGATGATGATGATGGCGGCACAGGATAGTTCATATCATTCGTCCATAGTCACAATGGGTTGCAGTGAACTGGATAACACCTAACAACAGTTACTCAAGTTATGTTGTATTATCCCTCAATAAAGCTCCTTTTCTTTCATTAAAAAAATTGCAGTCTCAGGAACTCAATGGAGAACCATTACTGAATTGAAACTGACTTGATGGTAGTGGATTAGATCAAAATATCAGAGACAGTGAGCACTGAGAATCTTTGGTCATGTAGATAAGTAGATGAGAATGGAATTTATTTGTATTATTGTTGTTGTCAGGTGCCATCGAGTCAAGTACGATTCATAACAACCCTATGAACAACAGATCTGAATCCTGTCCTATCCTGAGCCATCCTCATCATCTCTGATACACTTAGCCCACTGCTGCCTTCACCAAGTCAATCCATCTCGACAGATGGATTACTTATTTATTTACGACACACACAAATAACAGACCAAAATTGAATCTCATTGCTGTAGAGTAAGAACAGACTCATAGCTGACAATCTTGTGGGTTTTCAGGTGGCTGTAAATTGCATGAGAGGAGATTGTCCATCTTTCTCCCACAGAGCTGTGGTGGATTTGTATCATTAGGGAGGTTCTGACTTTGAATTCGCTTCATAACTTCATGTATATTACATAGCTTCTCTTACATAGTTAAAAACCAATATTTATTTATTTAGTTATAGAAGAAAGGTCAGGTCTTTTGTACAAAACTTATGCTCAGTCATATTTTACTTGACAACACTTAACCACTGCTAGGTGAAACTAGTTCTGTTGTAGTTAGAGGAACACTCTTCCACTTTTTACATTACTCTTTGTCAATGTGCAGTATGAAGTACCCTGGTTTTGCTGTGATGCTGAGCCTTGTACCATTGGGGTATCAAATACCAGAATGGTTTCTCAATATGGACAGAGTTTGGTGGAGCTCCCAGTTTAAAACAGGTTTGGAAGCAGGAGTGGCATCCAATTCCTAAACCACATGCTTCTGGAAAATCTATGAACTTGGTGAAATGACAACAGTTATACAAAGACAATTAAGTCTTTTATTCATAGAGTCGCTATTAGTTGCCCTCAACTCGAGGCAATGAACAATAACAAAAACATGGATTGATCACTTCATTAGTCATTCTTTTACGTGAAAAAAATATAAAATTCCAAAATAATATCTATCTCCTAAATATGTTAAATATATGCTAATTTTATGTTGCACAACATGTCATTTCCTCACTATCCCAGCCCTTCTTTAGATACTGACTTCAGTGGCTTCAGACATTTAAGATGGCAGTAATTAATTACTGGCTGCTAATTTCTCATATCAATGTTTAAGTTTTTATTTACCACAAATTTTAATGCATTTTCCCAACAACTTCTCCCGGATTTGTCGAGTCTTTACACAGTACACGATAGGGTTCATCAATGGTGGCACCAGCAAGAATGCATCTGCTATCAGAATCATAACCAAAGGGGATTTCTGCTTGGCAAAGCGATGCATTGCAGCCAAAGTGATGATGGGCACATAGAAGATAAGCACAGCACAGATGTGGGAGACACAAGTATTGAGAGCTTTGAGTCTCTCCTCTAGAGATCCAATGCTGATTACAGTCCTCAAGATCAGTACATATGACAGAAAAATCATTGCCAAGTCCAGCATAGTGCAGAGAGCAACAAAAAAGCCATAGATGACATTGACCTTGTTATCAGAGCACGCCAGCTTCATGGTGTCCTGATGAAGACAATATGAGTGAGAAAGGATATACTTATGGCAGTATTTTAGTCTCTTTAGAATGAAGGGGAAAGGGAGCACTAAAAGAATGCTCCTGACGGCCATGGCCAGACCCATTTTAACAACTCTATTGCTCGTGAGGATGGAACTATACCTCAGGGGATTATGAATGGCAAGAAAGCGATCCAAAGACATAATCAGAAGCACTGAGGATTCCATCACAGTGAATCCATGAATGAAGAACTCTTGGGCAAAGCAAGCATTGGGGCTTATTCCCATAGCATTAAATAAGAATATCCTTAGCATGGTAGGAAGGGAGGAGAGAGACAGGCCCAGGTCAGAGACAGCCAACATGGAGAGAAAGTAATACATGGGCTCATGAAGTGAAGATTCTGTTCTTATGACAAAAAGAATGGTGCAATTGCCTATGATGGCCACCAGGTACATGAGGCAGATGGGGATGGAGATCCAGATGTGAGCATATTCCAGTTCTGGGATTCCAATCAGAAGGAAAAGCTGCACTTCAGAATTATTGAGATCATGCATAGTAAGTAGAAATAGAGTGCTTTACCAGATCTGAAACCATATAAACAAAAAACAGGTACATTTAAAAAATATTAGGAGAAAAGAACTAGATTTTAAAAATATACTATGCTGGAAGGTACATAGAGAGAGCTACACTGGCCTAATGGACAGAAAGTTATGCTACCAAGCCGAAGGTGGGTGATTTTAATCTGTGACACTCAAGTCTGGTTTAAATTCAGTTTTTGTCAAACATTCTTCTAGGTGTATAGCACTGGTGTATAGCATTGCTATACAGAGGTAACTAGTGGTTGCTGTGATGCTAAACACTGTGACACTGATGTGTCAAATGTGATAATGGTTACCTATGGTGGACAGTGTTTGGTGGAGCTTCCCAATTAAATCAAGCTTGGAAGCAGGAGTTGCATCCACTTCGGAAAAGGCTTGCCTCCGGAAACTCTATGAACAGTACTCAGGTCTTTCATTCATAGAGTCGCTATGAGTCGTGTACAACTTGATGGCAGCTAACACCAACATAACAACAACATGCTAGAACGTGTATTTGGCATAATATCAGTATTAATTCTCATAATATATCAAAATATTATTTATTTTATTCTCTCCATCATTCAAATATCAATGAAATGAATTATCTTAAAATAATAGGTTTTTACTATTAGTCCTGATATATATAAAAGAAATCAAATTAACATCTTTGATTCAATTGATAGTGGAACTCCTATAATCTTGCTCAATCCTTCTTTAGTATAATTTGTAGCACTCTTTTTTTTTTTACTTTTTAAGACCTCTCTTAATAAAGGAACAGTGGAAAATAATATTGTA
>NW_006399794.1:11679564-11693192 GCF_000299155.1 Elephantulus edwardii
AAATATTATTTATTTTATTCTCTCCATCATTCAAATATCAATGAAATGAATTATCTTAAAATAATAGGTTTTTACTATTAGTCCTGATATATATATAAAAGAAATCAAATTAGCATCTTTGATTCAATTGATAATGGAACTCCTATAATCTTGCTCAATCCTTCTTTAGTATAATTTGTAGCACTCTCTTTTTTTTTTTACTTTTTAAGACCTCTCTTAATAAAGGAACAGTGGAAAATAATATTGTAAGACAATAGAGATAACCAAAAATAACTATACTTTGATACATCTTAAGTGCTAAAAAAGAAATATAAAAGCTAATTGACAAAGACAAAGATTCTCACTATTGGACCAATTGGCAGCCCATGATAGATGGAAAAGAGATTGAGGTTGTTAACAATTTCAGCTTGTTTTGCTCCAAAATCAATACTCTTGGCACAATTAGTCAGGAAATCAAAAGATGAATTGTACTGGGAACTCTGCTGTCAGAGACCTCTCCAAAGTGCTAAAGATCAATTGATGTCTGTTAAGAGTCTAAGGTATGGTCTTTGCAATTAGTTGCTATACATCACAGAGCTGGACAATGGCACATAGCAACAGGCTAAGTTATTTTACAGAGATTGTTATTCACACAGGAAGAGTTTGCTCATTCTTCTCCCATATTTCTATATAGGCTAAATTATTTCTTAAAATTATGATATACCAGCTGCCTTTAAATCAATTTTAAATAAATGCCTCCAAAAACTATATGAACATGGAGAAATGACCAAAGTTATACAAGTGTTCAGGTATTTTGTTCATTGGATCACTATGAATTGTCATCGATTCGACATAACAGTGGCAACATAGAGCTATGTCGGTCTAGTGGACAGAAAGTTATGCCACCAAGCCCTAGGTAGGTACTTTTAATCTGTGGTCCCCAGGCCTGGTTTAAATTTGTTTTTGTCAAACATTCTTCTAAGTGGTATAGCACTGGTCTGGGCATTGCGTACAGAGATAATTCGTGATTGCTGTGATGCTAAACACTGTGACACTAATGTGTCAAAAGCGATAATGGTTACCTATGGCAGACAGTGTTTGGTGGAGCTTCACTATTTAAACAATCTTGGAAGCAGGACTGGCATCCACTTCCAGATTGGCTTGCCTCTGGAAACTCTATGAACATGGAGAAATGACCAAAGTTATACAAGTCTTCAGGTCTTTCGTTCTTTAGGTCACTATGAGTTGTCTACAACTTGATGACAGTTAACAACAACATGATGCCCCAGTTGCCTTTAAATCAATTTTAACTAAATGCAATTCTATGTTAGAACAGAATTGCTTTTAATAGGGTTTTTTTTTCAAAGCAGATAGCCAATTCTTTCTTTTTAGTAACCTTGACTTGAACTATTAACTATTTTATTAACTATCAAGTGTATTAGCCATTTATATCACTCAAGGACACCTGAGTGTGAAAACTTATTGTCCACGTTTTATAGATAAGTAAGTGTATTTATATCATAAAGAATGTCCTTTTTTATAATGTACTTTTATTGTTATTTTAATGGAAGTGTACAGAAAAGTTGGATTCACTCATTGTTGTAGTTTTCTCTCTAGGCCCAAGTTCACTTTTTTTTTTAAAAGAAAAGCATTCATTGTTGCACAATTTCCTCCATCACCCTCACCACTCTCACAGTCCACTTTGCTATACACCTCTTATTCATGACTGCTGTCATACAAATTATGACTAATCATACATTCCTTTTAAACTGTTCTTCCATCTGTTCCAATGGAGTGTCCATTATTTATCCCCTCTTTTCTTAGTTTCCCCCCCCCAGCCCCCATGTCAGTACTGTTTTATAACAGTGGTGTTATGCAGTATTTATGCTGAGTGAAATATCTCATTCCATCAAGAATTCTGGTTGTTAAGTGCCATAAAGTTGGAACCAACCCACCGATGACCCTACAGTGGTTTTCAGAGACAGTAAATGACAAAAGAGGAGACGGTCCATCATTCTCCCACAGAGCAGGAGGTGGATGCAAGCGCTGTGCCTTTTGCTGGGCAGCACAATTCTATACCACTAAGCCATTAGAGTTCCCTTCAGTAAGAATTGTGTGAGGATAGATCTCTGGCCTAGCGGTAAGGAGTTGAACTATGGAGAAAGATGGCAATCTCCTTTTTTGCCTCTGAAAAACTACTGGAGAGTCATCTATGAGTTAGTTCTGACTCACTGGGACATAACAATAACAACATTCACAATAATTTGTGTTGAAACATATTTTTCATTTCTTTGATTTTAAGCAAATGGTTTAACTTATCTGAATTTCTGCTTTTATTTATGTAAAGTGAATAAAATCTTGAAATTGTTTCTATGTTCATGGAAATTTGTGAATTGCTACATGAAAACCTAGTGAATTATATCAATAATTTGTACTTTTATCTATTAGGTACTATGAACCTGAAGAGAGAATGAAAGACACCCAAGTGTTGAGGACTCTCCTTCATAAAGTCACTATGAGTCACCTGCGATTCAACGGCACTTAACAACAATAATCTATTAGGTTCAGTATATAATAGTTACTAGCAGAATATATAAAGGAAATGTGGAAATACCAAATGTCAGATAAAGGATGTTCTGTGTCTAAGATCTTTATAGAATTTCTATTTTTTACGCAAGAAACCAGGCCCCAAGGTTTGAGACACAATATCTTGGAATATATCTCAGCATCATAAAATAACATTTTTTTTGTTATAGAGCTAAACTTCTTAAATCTTCAAGTAGATGTTTTATTTTTATATCAGAGGTTGTAAATATTAATATTCCCAACAGTTTAATATAGCATCTATCATAATAGAGTTAATCAGTAAGTACAAGCTACTAATAATTCTTTGAAATGTTCCCAACTATCCTTCCAGATACCAAGTCCTAGAGTAGCCAAGACATATTTATTTTTTTAATTATTATTTCAAGTGATAATAATGCTTACTTTGTTTTGTCACATTATCAAGTAAGTAAAACTTTACCAATTTCAGAGTTCAAGAAGAAATTCCTGCTCAAACTTTCATACTCTGTAGTACAAAACACTCTCCATTTACAACCAAATATAGAGCAAAACTACTTCCTTCTGCTCTCCATAGCCATTAATTTCAATAAGCGGTTTATACTAGTAGAGACCTGTGAGGGAAAAGGTTCTCCAGTAGAAGTTTCTTTTTTTTATTCCCTTACCAGAACTATGTTCTCAGTAAATCCAAGAGGAATGGCAAGAACTTTCACTTTGTTCTCCTTTTTATCTTCTTCAGTTTCCCTCAGGAATATAGTTTCTAGAGAGTAACAGAAAAGCAACCTCCTTTCTTAGATCTTCTGGGAAATTTGTGCTAAAATGGTTGGTCCAGGGGCTCAAAAATTAATTTCTTAGTACCGTGGGCTAACGGGAGATAGGTGCAAAATGTGATGCCAGATACCTGCCTTTAGGTGAGCAGCACAGCTTCTTAATATTAGACCATCAGAGCTGCCCCATCAACCATGTTGTTATTGTTGTCATGTACCATCAAGTGAGAACCAATTTATGGTTGACATTCCAAAGGGTTTTCAGAGGTAGTGAATCACATACGGAAAGATTGCCCATCCATCTCCCATGGATGAATTCTCACTGTGTACCTTTTGTGATGGCAGCACAACTCCTTACTTCTAAGTCACTAGAGATCTCATCTACCATGTTGCTGCTGTTATTGTTGTAATGTGCTATTGAGTCAACTACGACTCATAGCAACCATAAGAACCAATAACTCCATCTTCAACCAACCTCACTGTCTCTGACACACCTGACCCCATTGCCATAGTCACTGTGTCAATTAATCTCATCCAAGGTCTTCCTCTACTGTGTTTACCCTCCAACCTTACAAGTATGTTTTCCTTCTCTAACTCTCCAGATTTGATTGTGAGTTTATGCTTTTCCTTTTAGATATATTGTTTATTTTGATGTTTTTCTATTACAGAAATTTCAAACTTTGTATACATTACATGTTCCCCCCCTTCCTTTTACTATTGAACTATATATCTTTATATTTCAGAGACATATTTTATAAATAAATATAAAAAAATCACATTTTATAATTGGAGTTTTAAGCCTGTTCACCTTTAATATAATAAAAATATTCTTTTTATCTATCATGGTTTTATTTGTTTTTTTATGTATCTCCTATGTCCCATATGCTTTATGTTCTTTGTTACTACTTTCCTAACTTTTTAAAATATTTTCATAAAATAAATTTTATATTATTCAGATAACTGAAAAATTCTTCAACTGAGAAATAAATGGTAGAAGTAAGCTGTCCCTTTTCATTAACCTCAAATTATATTAATAATTTTCACTGAATACTATAGAATCCTGTGCAGCACTAAAGAACAATGATTTCATAAAATACTATATAACATGGGAGAGTCTAGAGAGTATTTTGTTGAGTGAACTTACTCAGTCTCATAAGAATTAATACTGCATAAGACCCATATTGTAAAAATAAAAGGTTAACAAGTAAGATGTGAATAAATATCCAAAAGGGGAAGGAGAAAAAGAAAAGGAACAGAAAAAAGAGGAAATGTGGAAATTACTAAGAGTGTAAGTGGTTGGATTGAGGGGAGGGAGAAAAATGGGGACAATTCAATGGGGGACTTGAAAGCATGATGTAGTAATATACATAGTTTAATGGTAATTAATTATATAGGATACAGTGTATATGAATGACTGTATGAAAAAACAATGTAAATTAGGGATTGTATGGAACACAATGTATAGGAGTGAAACTAAGGTAAAGGAATTATCATATGCAAACCAATTTTTTTTTAAAAAAAGGAAGATTCATCCTTGGATACCCTATAAGGCAGTTCTTTCTATTCCCTAGGTTTGTTATAAGTTGTAATCAATTAGATGGTGACTAATTTTATATGTGATTTTTAGTCTTATATTTTCTTGTATAATAATGTTTTGTGTTTCTATTTCCACATAGATCTATAATCCAGCTGAAATCATATGGAGTAAAATAGGAATCAAGATTAAATAATTTATAACAATCTTGAGAAGATCATGTCACCTGAAAGTGATAGGATAAGTATCACTTAACCCACACATCCGACATTATTTTGAATTTATTTGTTCTGCAGGCTGTTTGAGATAAAAGAGAAGAGGTTTCCATTCCCTTAAGTGTGAATAATAATTTCTGTAAGTAAAGTGGCATCCACTTTGTAAATAGCATGCCTTCGGAAACTCTATGAACTTTGATAAATGTCAATAGTTTTTGAGGACCTTCAGGCCTTTTGTTCATAGGGTTGTTATGGGTTTTGCTCGTCTTGAAGGCAATCAACAACAACAAATGAAATAAGCTGTGATTACTTCTAAAACATGAAATTTCCTCGTTACAACTGTAGAGTTATGAACTCTAAGTCTTTGTTTTTTAGTTGTGATTTTAATGAAAGTTTATAGAAAAATTGGATTTTCATTCATTCATTTTTGTACATTTCCTTCCTTCCCTTCAATTCACTTAAAAAATAAATTAATTCATTGTTGCATCATATCCTACTCCCACCCATAAGAGACGCTAAGTTAAGGAGGATTTAGTGACTTGATGTGTTAAGAAGTATTTAACATGATGTCACAAAAGGAATCATTTAAGTGCAACTCAGGAAATTTAACAAAGTACCAAAATGGAGATGGTCTAAATCTGTGAAAATCAATAAATTATAATAAAGGCATCAAGATATTTTTAAAACAGAGTATTAAAACAAATTAGGATGATAACCAACAAGGTTAGGTTGAGAAGATGTAAATAGTGATAAGCGTAAGAAGTCAATTAGGAAAATCACACCTGAATGTGGATCATAATATAAGGGTATTGTACTTAAGAAAAAACAGAAAAGAAGTAATTTGTTATGGTCAGAATATGATTTGTCCAAAGGAAAGTCTGGCAAATTAAAATATGTAAAAGAAAAAAGCACAATCCAAAAAAGAAGACACAGACTAAATGGCAGGAAAAAAAAATCTGAATTAAAAAGTAACTGGAACAAAGTTATATGGGTCAAATTCCTTAAAAAAAAAAATAACCCTTAAAGTACTAGATTAAAAACAACATTAAATAAATTCTAATATGGAATTTAGTCAAGATTCATTAAAGAAAAAATATATGGAAAAATATAATTGAGGATGATATATAAAGTAAATATGAAAGAAAATAAAGTATCATCTTAATGTCATATAAAAGTAATTTAATACACATCATAAGAAAATAATGACCATACTTTGTATAAAAGAAAAATGTAAACACAATATATTTCCATAATAATTCTATATACAGTATCAAAAACATGTTGTTGTTATGTGCTATCAAGCTGCCTGTGACTCATAGCACATTGGCTCTGAAATCTGCCCTATCTTGAGCCAATCTCATCATCTCAATAGAATTAATCCCATTTCTCCAGTAACTGAGTCAATCCATCTCATCCTGGGTCTTTCTCTCCTGCACTGTTCCTCCACCCTTCCAAAAATTATGTCCCTCCCCAAGGAGTGGTCCCTTTTTGCAACATGCCCAAAGTATGTCAGATGAAGCCTCAAAATTCTTGCCTCGAGGGAGCAGCGTGGTTTCACACTCTCTAGGATAGACCTGCTTCCTTTCTTGGCAGTCCACAGTATGTTCAACACTATTTCCCAGCACCATAACTGAAAGGCATTGATCTTTATTCTATTATCCTTAGTTATTGTCCAGCTATCTGATGCATAACAAGTAATTGTAAAGACTATATCCTGAATAGGGCACACCTTAGTCTCCAGACTGACATCATTGCTCTTCAGTGTTCTGGGGAGGTCTCTGACCACAAACATTTCCAGTACAATCCATCATTTGAATTCCTGGCTCCTTGCACTGAGTGTAGATTGTTGAACTAAGCAAGGTGAAGTTATCAACAACCTCAATCTCTTCTCCATCTATCATGAAGCTACTAATTGGTCCAGTGGTGAGAATCTTTGTTTTCTTGATGTTGAGCTTCAATCCCTATTGAAGACTACAATCCTTGACCTTCTGCAGTAAATGTCTCATGTCCTCTTCAGTTTCAGCAAGCAAGGTTGTATCATCTGTATAACATAGATTGTTGATGATTCTTCCTCCAATCCTGATGCCACAATCCTCCTCATAAAGTCCAGCCTGTTCTGTTCTGCATATAGATTGAAAATAGGATAGATCTCTGATGCATCCTTTCCTGATCCTGAACCGTGCAATGTTTCACTGCTCTGTTTTGACTAATGCTTCCTGATCAAAGTATAGGTTTCACATGAGCACAATTAAGTATTCTGGGATTCCCATTCTTTTCAAAATTAGACAAAGTTTGTTGTGATCCACACAGTTAAATGTCTTTGCATAGTGAATGAAACACAGATAGACATTCTTCTGGTACTCTCTGCTTTCAACGAAGATCCATCTAACATTAACAACATCCCTAGTACCATGGCCTTTTCTGAACTCAGCCTGCACATCTGGCAGTTCTCTGCTGATGCTTCTTGGGTCATTTAATATTCTGCCTTCAGCATCCCTAAGTACTGCAACTCGAGGCTTGAATTTGTTTTTCAGTTCCTTCAGCTTAAATGCTGAGTGAATTCATCCCTTTTGATTTTCTAACTCCAGCTTCTTGCACATTTTGTTATAGTACTTTGCTTTGTCTTCTTGTGCTGCCTTTTGAAATCTTTTGTTCAGCTTCATAACTTCTTGATTTCTTCCCTATACTTTGGTTTCTTGGTGCTGTAGTGCAATATTCAGAGTGTCTTCTGACATCCATCTTGGTCTTTTCTTTCTTCTCTATCTTTGTAATGACTTTGCATTCTTCATGAATGATATTCTTCATACCCTCCTACAGCCCATCTGGTCTTTGCTCTTTTGTTCTTAATTAAGTGTTCTTTAAATTTTGGTGGGATAGACTCAAGATCAAACTTTGATTCTTGTGTATTTGATCTGATTTTTTTTAGCTTCTGTTTGAACTTGCATGTTAGTAGTTGGAAGTCTGTTCCACAATCAGCAACTGGCATAGTTTCCAACTAATATTGTGTTTCTCCAGAGATTTCTTCTTTAGATGTTGTCAACCAGATTCCTGTGTAAACCATCAGGTGAAATACATGTGTATAGTCACCATTTATGTTTCTTATAAAAATGTGTGCAAGGAATAGGCCACCAATTGTACAGAATTCTGTCATTCTGTCTCCAGCCTCATTTCTGTCATCAAGTCCATGCTTTTCAACTATTGATCCTTCTTCCCTGTTGCCAACTTTTGCATTCCAATCACCCATTATTCTCAAAGTATCCTGGTTGCATAGTCAATCGATTTTCTAGTGCAAAAGTTGGTAAAAGTCATCTATTTGCTCCTCTTTGGCCCTGGAGTTTGGTGTATATATTTGAATGATAGTGATATTAACAGATCTTCCTTATATATGTATGTATATTATCCTGTCACTCACAACATTGTACTTCAAGATAGATCTAGCAATGATCTTTTTAACTATGAAAGCAACTCCCTTTCCCCTCACCTTTTCATTTCCAGCATACCAAAGTATGTGATTATCTGATTCAAAATATCTCCTGCCAATCCATTTCATTTCTCTAATGCCTAGTATGCCAATATTTATACACTCTATTTTTTCCTTAACAATCTCCAATTTTCTTACATTCATATTTCTCACATTCCACATTCCAATCAATAGTGTCTGTTTGCAACTGTTTCTCCTCCTCTGTGCTTCCCAATGAGAACATTCTTCCTCTGGTGCCATTATCAGTTAGTCTACTCTACATGTGCTCTCTATTGCACATAGAGCATTCTGATGTCTGTTTTTTCAGAAGTCAATGGCCTTTTCTTCTCCCTAGTCTGTCTGAATTTGGATGCTCAACTCTAGAGCAACATTTGACAGTCAAGAATTTTGCCTGAAAGAGCAGTTGAGTGACCTTTCTCATTATAGAGGTAATGGATCAGGTGTTGGTCCTGCCCATCACCCCTTAGGTGTATGTGTCTTGTTCCCACCTCCACCCACGTTCTTCCAGCATCCAGCTCAGTTCACTCTCCTTGCTCCTCCAGCACCCAGCACTCCTGCCCCTAGTCAGTCCTGGTTTGATGACTCAGGCCTCTGCCTACCTCTACCCACCTGCTGCTTCTTCACGCCCCTTGTGATGTTGCTGCTTCTGCCCAGCGTGAATGGGATGTCCTCCTGATGAGGGATTCTCTCCTGAGGCCTTTTCTCCTTCTTTGTCTCAGAAATGCCACAAGCCAATGGCAGGAAAATTATAAATATTGACTACTATTAAACCTCACTGGAGAATAAGCTATGAGTTGATACTGATTTGATTGCAATAAGCAAATGAATGCTCTAAGAAATCAAGGTTTCTAAGAAGAGAATAGAGTGATGGTTTTGCTCTCAGTGAAGAAATCAAAAGAGAAAAAAATAGGAATATTTGAAGCGTTGATATTGATTAATTTACATACCATAAAACAATGGCTTTCTTGCATATAGTATTTTGAACTATGATCTATTAGAATAGACAAGTTAGAAACAAATTTAAATTAGCAGAAAGTATGACCATATATTGTTTTTGTTAGCTGCTACTGGGCCAAGTAGAACTCATAGTGACCCTAAAAACAAAAAGTCTGAACCCTGTTTTATCCTGTGCCATTCTCATACTTTCTGACACATTTGAGCCCTTTGCTGAAATCATTGTATCAATCCATCTGGTTGAAGTCTCCCTCTCTTTCACTACCCCTCCACCATTCCAAGCATAATGTCCTTCTCAAAGGAATATCCTCTTTAGCAACACACCTTCAGTATGTGAGATAAGGCTTTGTCATCTTTTTCTCCAAAAAGTACACTAGTTCCACCTTCTCCAAGACACATGTGTTTGTTCTTTGGCAGTCCATGATATATCAGTATACTTATCCAACATTACAACTCAAAGGCATCAATTTTTCTTTGGCATCTTTATTCATCATCTAGCTGTCAAGTGCATAACAAGTGATTGAAGTGACTATGGCCCAAATCAGGCACACTTTAGTCTTTAAATTGATATGGTTACTCTTCAACACTCTGAAGAAGTCCCTGACTGTAAGACTTTTTCATCTTCTGACCTCCTGATTGCTGTAACCAGGGGTATTGATTGTGGACCCAAGTAAGATGAAGTTGTTGACAATTTCAATCTGTTCTCCACCTGTCATAGTGTTGTCTATTGGTCTAGTAGTATGCTGTTTGGTTGTGCGTTTTTTGTTTTGTTTTTGTTTTTGTTTTTACTTTGAGACACAATCTGTATTGAAGACTGTAGTCTTTGATTTCCTGCAACAAATACTTTAAGTCTTCCTCACTTTCAGCAAGAAATGTTGTGTCATCTGCATAACACAGGTTATTGGTTAGTCTTCCGCCATTCTTGATGCCATATTCTTCTCCAGAGAGTCCAGCTTCTGAAATTATTTGCTTCAGCACACTGAATAGGTGTGTAGAGAGGCTACAACCCTGACATACCTTTCTTAAATTTAAACCATTTAAAGTTTCCTTGTTCTGTTAGCTTAGTGCCTCTTAGTGTCAGTATGGGTTTTACAGGAGCACAATTATCTGTTCTAGGACTCCCATTCTTCTCAATGTTAGCCATAATTTGTTAAGATCCACACATTCAAATGTCTTTCCATAGTCAATAAAGCACAAATATATGTTCTGCTGGTATTCTCTACTTTCAGCCAGTATCCCACCATGCCAATCAAGTAATCAAGTCCTTGGTTCTTTCCATTATTGGTTTCTGACATACAAAATCTTGACTATCACTGTAGTGTAGTTCTCTTTCAAGATATAAGATACATTTTTGCACTAAAATTATAATAATTATGTGAAAGAAGGTAAGAACTTATCCGAGAAAGAAGAAAATAATTTGCAATGGAGATAAACTACATCTTTACAATACTATGTTTTAGAAAATTTTATTTTGAACACATGGTAAGCTTAATATTTGTTAATAAAAATGCAGAGTATAGAATATGTCCAAAAAAAGTTTTAGTAAGAAACTGTGCTGCAGTCCTAAAGGAATGTGGTTCATATCAATCAGCTGCTCTGTAAGAGAAGGACTGGCAATTTCCTCCTGTGCCATTTACTGCCTCTAAAAATCTGCTGAAATGTCAACTATGGGTTAGTTCTGACTCCAAGGCACACAACAACAACAACAAAACAGGAAATATTTAGAAAGACTCAATATTGGGAAAATGACAATCTTACCAAAAAAGCAATCTACGTGTTCAAAACGATCCCAATACAAATACCAAATTAATTTTTCAAGGAGATTGAAAGAGAAATTGTTAAGTTTCTTTGGAGGGCAATGAGAACCCAAATAAGCAAAACACTTCTGGAAAACAAAATGATGTGGGAGGCAACTCTCTGACCTCAAAACCTACTACACAGTGATAGTAACCAAAACAACATGGTACTGGTACAATGACAGGCACATATACCAATGGAACAGAACTGAGAACCCAGAAATGGACCCAGCTATCTATGGTCAATGGATATTTGACGAGGAAACAAAACCTATCAAGTGGGGAAATGATAACTTCTTCAGTAAATAGTGCTGGTAAAACCAGACTGCTACCTGTAGAAAGCTGAAACAAGATCCACTTCTCACATCACATACAAAAAGCAACTCAAGGTAGATCAGAGATCTAGGAGTAAAGTCCAAAACCATAAAGTTATAAGACACAAATTCAAATCAAACTTAGACAGCCTAGTCTATTCCAATCAGAAGAAAAAGCTAGACCTCAGAATTCTTGAGAATAGATCTGAGAAGGAATATGAGTTCTTATCCACATAAACAAACAAGTAAAACCAATTACAATTTTTGAAAAGGATAGTGTTACGAGACTAGAAAGGATCCTTTATGCACTATGCCAGAAAGCTTATTTGGCATCTAAAGTGCTTGCTGCAGAAGGTCAAGGACTGCAACCTTCAATATGAATTGAAGTTCAATATCAAGAAAACAAAGACTCTCACCACTGGGCCAATTGGCAGCATCATGATAGATGGTGAAGAGATTGAGATGTTCAGAGCTTTAGTTTGCTTGGCTCCACAATTAACACTCTTGGCACTAGCAGCCAGGAAATTAAATGACGTTTTGCACTGGGAAAGTCTGCTGACAGAGACCTTTGCAAAGTACTGAAGATGGCAGTGTGCCTGATACAGGACATGGTCTTTGTAATCACTTGCTATGCATCAGAGAGCTAGACAATGACTAGGGAAGATAGAGTTGTGATGGTAGAGAAGAGTGTAGAATATACCATGGACTGACAGGAAAACAAACAAGTTCGACCTGGAGAGGGTGAAATCAGACTGCTCCTTGGAGGCAAGGATTCTGAAGCTTTGCCTGACATACCTTGGACATGTTGCAAGGAGGGACCAGTCCTTGGAGAGGGATGTCATGCTTGTGAGGGTGGAGTGACAGTGCAGTAGAGGAAGACCCTCGATGAGATGGACTGACTCAGTGACTGGACCACTGGTGGTGTGTCAGAAACAGTGAGATTGGCACAGGATAGAGCAGTGTTTAGGGCTATTCTACATAGGATTGTTATGAGTCGTGGCTGATTCGATGGCACATAACAACAAGAACAACATTTTTATTAATTTTCCAGATTAATCAAAGTACCCTTAACATTCTCATGCCGTACAACACAGCAGTGTCACTGGAACAATTTAACTTAAGGCGGTAGTTTTACACTATTTAACCTGATAAATGTCTTTCATCTACTCATTTCTGTAGAATGCTTGTTTGTCAGATACTATCATATGTTTAAAAATTAAGACTAACTACGAAGAGAGATTGGCCATCTACTTCTGAAATTATGGGTCTTCGAAAACCCTATGTACAATAGAGCACACTTAGATTATCATATGGACTAACAGAAATGGCAGTTGAAACCGAGATCTTAGAAACGGAAACACAGAGAAAGAGAAAAAGCTGTAAGGAGACGCTAGTGATTGGAACATGGAAAGTGAGAAGCATGAATGTAGGAAAATTGGACATTGTTAAGAAAGAAATGGAACACATAAATATTGATATACTAGGTATTGGTGAAAGGAGATGGCTTAGCATGGGACATTTTGAATCAGATGATTGTATGATTTACTATGCTGGAGATGAAAAGGTGAGAAAAAATGTGGTTGGTTTCATAATTAAAAAAATAATTTCTAGATCTATCCTGAAATACAATGTAGTAAGTGACAGGATAATATCCATACACATACAAGGAAGTCCAGTGAATACCACTATCATTCAAATATATGCATCAACAACTAGAGCCAAAGAAGAGGAAATAGAAGCTTTTTACCAACTTTACCAACTTCAACTCAGAAATTGATCAAACATGCAATCAAGATGCATTCATAAAAATGGGCAACTGGAATGCAAAAGTTGGGAACAGGAAAGAAGGAACAGTAGTGGGCTCGGAGAGAGAATTGAAGCTGGAAATAGAATGATAGAGTTCTGCACATTCAATGATTTATTCATGGCAAATACCTTCTATAAGAAACATAAATGCAGGCTATACACATGGATTTCACCTGATGGTATGCATAGGAATCAAATCAATTACATTTGTGGAAAGATT
>NW_006399794.1:11695267-11699776 GCF_000299155.1 Elephantulus edwardii
GCAGGAGAGGAAGACCCTCAATGAGATGGATTAATTCTGTGAGTGGAGTGGTGGGAATGAATGTGTTTGAGACAGCGAGGTTGGCACAGGATAGAACGATGTTTAGGGCTCTTGTACATAGGGTCGCTATGAGTCACAAACGACTCGATGGCACATAACAACAACAACCTGATATGTAAAAATATATCAAAATAGCTATATTTTAATCGATGGTGGAACACCTAGATTCTTGCTCACTCCTCCAATAAAATTCTCAGCATCCATTTGTTGACTTTTTATGACCTCTGGGCTTCATAGAGGATTTTTGGAAAATAATATTTTAAGAAAGTAATCAGAGAAAACCAAAAACAAATACACTTTGGTAAATATTAATCAGTGAAAAATAAAGGCTATTATAGGCTAATTTATTTCTTAAACTTACTACAACTCTTGCCTTCAAATAACTTCTATCTAAATTCAATTGCATCTGTGTCAGAATTGAACTGTTCTTCATAGGGTTTTCCATGGTAGATATTTCAGAAGTAGATAGCCAGTTCTTTATTTTTCGGAACCTCTTAGAATTTGAAATGCTAACATTTTGATTAATAATCAAAATACCATTTACAACACTCACAGACACCTAAAATTCATGTGATTATTAACATGTGGAGAAAATCAGAGATTTACATTAAAATATATTTTCCAATTCTTTCTTTGATTTTTAAGTAACTTATTTGAATACTTACATTTATATATGTAAAGTGAGGAAAATCTTGAGATATTTTTTATGTTTATGGATATTTGTGAAGTGCTAACTGCTGAGCCCTGGTATTCCTTATAAAGGATAGTGAAAATTTTACATGTTGTTAGAACTGACCAGTCCTTGGGAAAAAACATCATGCTTGGAAAGGTGAAGGGTCAACAAAGGAGGGGAAGTCCTTCAATGAAAGACATTGACAGAGTGACTGTAAAAATGGGCATGCCAGAGATGATGAGAATGACACAATATAGGGCAGAGTTCAAATGCACTGTTTATAAGATTAATATGAGTTGGAGTCGATTCAAGAGCACATAGTAACAACAGTAACAAATGCAGAACTACGCTCATGACATCCTAATATATACCTTTGTATATTAACTTCAGTATATAATAATTTCCAATATAGCATACAGGAGAATTTGGATAGTAGATACATTCTAAGAATTGTTGTTGTTGTTGTTATGTGCTGTCAAGTCGCCTGCAACTCATAGTCTCTCCACCCTCCCAAGCATGACATCCCTCTCCAAGCACTGATTCTGCCTTGCACATGTCCAAAATATGTCAGACGAAGCTTCAAAATCCTTGCCTCCAAGGAACAGCCTGCTTTAACCCTCTCCAGGATGAATCTGTTTGTTCTCTTAGCAGTCATGGTATGTTCAGCACTCTTTTCCAACATCACAGTTCAAAGGTATTCATTCTCCATCTATGCTCCGTAGTCATTGTCCAGATTTCTTCACATATGTATTCCTATATGATTTATAGCATAAGCACCTACAGACAACACTCAGGTAATGCTTTTAGAGAAAAGAGTTGTGACAAAGCATTTTTAGTAGAAAAAATTCATAGCACCTAATTTATCTTTGAAATAGAAAAAATATTAAACCATATACATTTTTATTTTTCATTTTTATTTTACATTTATTTGCACTAAAAATTTGCATACATTGTATTTAACACTTTCCTTCATTCATATTATGTTTCATATAATCATTTATCCACATTGTGTTTTCTAAAATTAATGCCATTGAATTATATTCCCATTAACCCATCTTTTTAGTTCCCCATTTAAACCTTGATTTTATTTTTAGAAGCTCTTTAAAATAAGTCACAAAAGAATATTTCCAAAGATAAAATATGCAAAAGTGTATCTAAACATGGAGTGTTTGATCTGCATGATATCCTAATATTGAATCATTGACCTAAGTGATTAATAACTTACAAATATTCAAGCTGATCATCCTAAAGCTTAACTATAGTTTATAAGCCTATGAATAGATAATTATATTAAACTTATATAATCAATAATGTAAGTAGCAAAACATGACAAAGACTCAAACGATTAAGAAAACCAGTGTAAAGCTAGAGATTATAGGACATATTAACTGTAAAAGTATTTAAATTCCAATTTGCAATTGAAAATGATCATCAATTTTCAATGAAAGAAAGTACACTGGAAATGTTCCTCTAAACTGAAGCTTGAATGTGAGTTAATACTACGTGTTTTATTTTTTTTTTTTTTCAGTTAAGACAAACAATAAATGCTCAGCACTCTGTACTAAATATATTGAATCAGCTGTATCATATTCCTGTCGATCTACACGGCAAAGTCAAGCTATGGCTAGGAAAGTCAGATTGAAAGATAAATTCCACAACAATATTATTTTCTCTTTTTATTTTACACCCTGGCAACAAATTCTCCTTATTTCTCATTATCTTTGTTTTAGACCCAATTTTCCCAGAATTTTTTCAAGAATTTGCCTTGTCTTCACACAATATACAATGGGATTCATCAGAGGTGGCACTAGCAAAAAAATATCAGCAGTGAGGATCATGGCCATTAGGGATTTGTGCTTGCCAAACCGGTGCATGGAGGCCAAAGCGATAATGGGCACATAGAAGATGAGCACAGCACAGATATGAGAGACACAGGTGTTAAGGGCCTTAAGCCTTTCCTTGTGGGATCCAATTCCCATTACTGTTTTCAGGATGAACACATACGACACAGCTATGAACACACTGTCTGACATCATGCAGAGAGCAACAAAGAAACCATAGAAAAAGTTAACTGTGTTGTCAGAGCAAGCCAGCTTCATGACATCCTGATGAAGGCAGTAAGAATGAGAAAGTAGGCTTTTCCCGCAATATGTTAACCTTTTGAGTGTAAACGGAAATGGAAGCACTAAGAGCACACTTTTAATGAGAAACACCAGCCCCATTTTGGCAACTCTGGCACTTGTTAGGATGGAGTTATATCTCAAAGGGTTGTGTATGATCAGAAAGCGGTCAAAGGACATGAGCAGTAGAACTGAGGACTCCATGTCTGTGAATCCATGGATGAAGAATTCTTGAGCGAAGCATGCATTTGGAGAAATCCCTGTGACGTTGAACAAGAAGATCCTCAGCATTGTGGGAAGAGAGGAGAGAGATAGGCCCAAGTCCGAGATTGCCAGCATGGAAAGGAAGTAGTACATGGGTGCATGAAGGGAGGGTTCTGTTCTGATCACAAACAGGATAGTGCAATTGCCCAGGATGGCCACTATGTACATGAGGCAGATAGGGATGGAGACCCATATATGAACATGTTCCAGTCCTGGGATTCCTACCAGGAAGAAAGTGGTGATCTCAATTTCAGAGGAATTGAGAGTGTTCATGGTGAGTCAGTTGGAAAGCACCTATTTCCAGATCCAAAAGTACACTTTCAACATAGATTTGCTATGTTTATTATCATCCCCTCACAATTTTTTTCTGAAACATAGACCAAAAAAAAATTCCATTTTTGAAAGACCTCTAATAAAAAATTAATAAATAATAAACATTTTTCTTATATAGACTATATGTAAAAGTATGAGATACTGTTAAATGACAAGAGAGAACAGGAATGCAATCCTAAAATTATTATGAACAGACAAAAATAACACCACATATAACCGTTAGACTTCTTCTCTGAGCCCCAATGCTCAATTTAATTCAATAAAAAATTTTAGATAATCAGATTGGATTATAAAGTAAATACTTTTATTCCAGCAAAAGGTTAGAATTTAAAAGTAAACAAACAAATAAAAGGGAGGTAATCCAGGCAGTTGTTGTTGTTGTTAGTACCATTGAGTTGAGTATGACTTATAGTGATTCTATGAACAACAGATCTGAACCCCTTCCTATCTTTCATACTTCCTGGCACACTAGATTAGGGCAGTCAATCCACATGGTTGAGGATCTTCCTCTCCTTCACTGACCCTCCATCCTTCTAAGCATCTTTTCCCTCAAAGGAAGATGCCCCTCCTAGCAACATGCCAGAAGAATTTGAGACGAAACCTCATCATCCTTGCCTCCAAAGAACACTAAGCTGCACCCTCCCCAAGACATATTTATTTGTCCTTTTGGCAGTCCATGACATGTTCAGTGCTCTTCTCCAGCACTACAATTCAAAGGCCTCAACTCTTCTGTCATTCCATTTCATTGTACAGCTCTCAGATGCATAGTAAAGGATTGGAAAGACCATGGCCTGAATCAGACACACCTTAGTCCTCAAACTGACATTATTACTCCTCAAAAATTTGGAGAGGTCTCTAACTGCAGACTTTCTGAAATCAATACATATCCTGATTTCCTAATTGATGGTACCAATTGTGTTAACTGTGAATCGAAATAAGATGAAGTTGTTAACTTCATATATAGAGTTGTTTTATATATCTATATCTATATCTATATCTATATATCTGTATCTATATCTATATCTATATCTATATCTATATCTATATCTATATCTATAT